>NW_021604568.1:19213764-19293247 GCF_004785775.1 Grammomys surdaster | reverse complement strand
CTCTCTCTCTCTCTCTCTCTCTCTCTCTCTCTCTCTCTCTCTCTCTCGTGTGTGTGTGTGTGGCCTCTTTCTTAAATAAAATAAAATAAAATAAATAAATAAATAAATAAATAAATAAGCCTAAGTATTGGAGACAATTTGTATCACTGACATTAATCCAGCAGAGAAATAAACCCTTGAAGATGTGACAAAGAGAGAGGATAACTGTAGTTGCCAACAGCTGAAGGGAGGGAGGGACAAGACCCATGGCCCATGTGTGCATAAACTGTCCTTTGGAACACAGACAGTTGCCCATCAGAACAAGAGAGGAGGGGCAAGGAGAATGGTGGGGTTCCCTCAGGAAATGGATGGCTATCACTGGAACACAGAAGTTGAGTTAATTTTGTAACAGATAGGATGAGAGACCACTTTATGACAACACAGAAAGCCCCAGAACCCCCTGGGCTATGGCCATCACTCCACTTTGTGATATCTCTTATCCAGAGATATGAGCTCCATATGAGCTCAGGTCACATACTCAGGTGCTAGATAAGAAATATGTAGCTGTTGCCCTACTATGTGCCAACATAATTTCCATCTTGATCCCCTGTTTTTCTTCCTAACAAGACCCAGAAAATGTCATATTAAGATACCTCTAATCATTTAGGACTTAAACTATAATTACTAATACAAATGGAGTTTCAGTTTCCTCTTCCTTATCCTCTGTGGAACAAAAACTAAGGTTCAGGTCAGGGCTCACACTGAGGGTCCAGAGAAAAGCCAAAGCAATGTCATCCTCATTGTTATCCTGATAAATGAAGTTGCAGGTAAAAGGAATCCTATCATAATCAGTCTTTGCTCCTTGATTTGTACCCCATAAATCTTTCAGGTCCCAGCCTCAAGGGTTGCCAATCTGTGGGGGTTCTTGCAGGTGTTTATGGCTAGCAGGGAAATGATCCACAAAGAGGTAAGAAGGAAAACTCAGTTTAGCTGGACTTAGTGCTAGACCAAACTTTGGGGGTCTGATGCTAGGAGTTTACTGCCAGCATATTTAAACACAGTGCAATTTGGAAAACAGTTTCCTGGTGCAGTGCAGTCTCCAGTGCACAAAGAGGCATAATGACATTGAAACTCTGCTCAAAGTATGTGTTATTTCTTCCAGGAAGATGGGTTCTAAAAATAGGCTACCCATATTAATTAAAAAGCCTAGGGAAGGATCAGACACAGTCTGTATCATACAGATAACATAGAGGTCTTTTGTGCTATTAGCCACCCCTGGCCCTGGTTGTGGTAGCTTGGGGGGAGTCCCTCGATACATATATAACCTAAGGGTCATTTAGACTACTACTAGCCACCTCTAGTCCTGGATGTGGTAGCTTGATATGGCCATACAGATGTTGCAGATTACCAAGCTTTAACCACCTCCAATTTCCAATCTTCTGGTAGGAGGCTCAGCAAGATGCCTCAGACCTCTGTCAGAACCCCCCTTGCCTTTAACCTGATAGTCTGTCACTGCAGTGCTGCTTTAAGAGAACACGGGCTGGTGGAGTTCTCAGACTTGATTCACTTTCAGGGTCCCTTCTGAAAAGCAAGATATGAAGAGAGTCTGCATTTTGATGACTACATTTATCTGGAGTCTCTATCGGTTTGCCGATTCTGCCCGGTCATTTTATCTTGTTACCTTGATCTTATTTATCAGTCTATTCTTCACCTTACAGGAGGAATCTGTCTAACCTACCTGTTTTATCCATTGCATTCTCTGCCCCACCCTTTATAAAAAGACTGGATCTTACGTCGAAGTCCAGGCTGGCCTTGAACTCACACCCTGTTTCAGCACAAGCTGAACTCAGCGTGCTTGCAGTCCTTTTGCCTTGGCCTTCACATTATTGACTGTATATACTCTGGCCATCACCTCTTTCTTATTGTCTACTTTGAAATGGGAGAGTGGGGACTGACCCTTTTGTCCGTACCAGCTTTCCATATTCTTTTCTTTTCTGAGGCTCTAAGCATAGCTCACCTTGCACTTGCCTGAAACCAGAAGGTCACGAGAGGCTGCCAATTACTAGGAATGAGAAAGGCATAAATGGCATAAGCTGTTATCAAGTCATTATCAACCTTATAACCACATGAGCTTGTTAAGGCACGTGTTTCCAAGAAGCCACCGGGTTTGCCCTTCCAGAATAAATTTAAATTTAGCCTCATTTTATAGTGTTTTCTTTGGTTTTGCAACAGACAGTTTCAGCTCATCACAGGGATTTATCTCCAGATCCACTGAATTATTTTTTTTTTCTGTAAGTGCCTTTCCTTATAAAATCCAGTAGGCTTTGATATAGTTTGAGTGATGCCAGACTAGAATTTTCTTGCTTTTAAATCTGTTCAACTCGTATCATTTTAAGCAAACATTGACTGTTGAAGAAAACGTGTGAGTACTAATGCATACACACTTGATAGATACAAACCTAAACCATGATAAAATTTCATAGTTAATAAATTCTTTTTGTTTATAAAAGACTTTTTCCATCTGGCACTGTTCTCAGCTCTGTAACAAATGTTTAATGCTGATTGAGATGGTGGATCTGCTTTGATCTCCTGAATGAAAAACCCGACAGTTTTTTTTTTTTTTTTTTTTTTTTTTTACAAAAAATGATCGGTTAGGATTTCATCTTTTTGTCATGGAAGCAGAAATGGTTAGTGAAGGCCTGGATGGTTCTTTTTCCACGGATAATGTCCATTAATACCCTTCAGTCCCTCTGTCATTTATAGATGCCAAACACCATGGATTGCTGCTTTCTGAAGAATGCCTTGGGTTGCAAATCAGTTGCTTATCTTTGTTTCTGAGCTCACACTAAAGCAGAGTTAGGACCTGGAATCACATCAAGGATGCTCAGGTAATGTCTACAGCCAATTGAGGTACAAGAGTTGTTGAAAAGATATGGAGAGCCCACTTTCCAAATGTCCTGTTACATCTTGAAGTGAACAACACTGAAGACAGTCTCATGCTTAATCTCGGCTATCTAGGTGGCTGTGATCCTTCTGATAGCTACAAAATGACTGTAGTTAAAGTTCTCGATGGTCTTTTCCTGTATTATAGCTAGTAGGTGCTTCAAAGGTGATCCGACTCAGAATGTGTAAAAAGATAAGCTTATGCCCCTAAGCTAAAATACGTTTGTTTTCAAATATTCAGATCAACTAGGTCATTGTTCAGCTTAGCTGACAATTGCTTCAGAAGAGATGGTTTAAAATCTGGCCTTGGGACAAGAAAAGTTTGACCTGTCACTCAAAATAACATCTCCTCACCCCTGGCTTTGTATAAAAATCATAAATCATATAAGGAAATCAAAAATCATATAAGAAATAAGATGAAATGCAACAGATACATTTAAAGATTCAGTAAATAGAAATTCAGACACAACATGGAGGCTGAGAAACTAAGACATTGCATATTTCTGAGAGTTAAATGTTCTAAAGATTAACCCAGAGTCTAGAAATACTGTACATTCCATGCAGATCATTAGACTTCTTTAAAAATTCAGTTTTTTATAAAGCACAAGGACAAATGAACCAATCTTTTCAAATTGTATTGTGTGTGTGTGTGTGTGTGTGTGCGCGCACTTATGTGCTATACATGTGGAGGCCAGAGGACAACTTCAGGGAGTCAGCTCTCTCCTGTCACTTTTAGTAGGTCCCAGGGGTTGAACTCAGGTCATCCAGCTCGCACAGTAACGCAGTACTCACTGAGCCACCTTGCCAGCGAGGATAATGGCTTACAGTTACTCCGATAAATAATTGTTCAGTAATAACCAGGATTCCAATCATTGCTGACCTCTATCTAAACCACATGAGAGGTAACACTCGGAAAACTGAACACTATGAGGTGGGTCATGATGAGACAGCTGAGATCAGAAGAGAGAGGACTAAGAATTCACTGTTTTTCAGCAAGTAGGATTTGAGAATCTTGAGATTAGAAGGTGTTCTCGAGGCTTAGGTGGATGATGGTTTACTGGGTCTACAGCTTGTGGGTTTGTAGGACCAGGAGTATGACTCAGCTCTTCTGACATGTTGGCTTATGAGTTTTTCTGATTGTCACTCACAAAATTCATTTTTATTAGAGAAGAGGTATTGGGGCGAGTGTGGTGGGAAGGTGGTAAAGGTGTGTCTGTTCACGAGACAGACAATCTAATTCATTCCCTGGGACCCACATGGCACTGGAAGGAAAGAATCAGCTCCTGCGAGTTGTCCCCTGACCTCCACTAGTGTGCTGTGGTATTTTCCCCATCTGATAACTAAATAACTGAATGAATATATTTTCAAAAGAGAGGTATTATTAAAAAAAATACCCCACCACTCTCTGTGCATGCTCATAAGGAGACAATTTGTACATCTACAAACCATTGTTTATGATAGCTGAAAATTGGAAACAATTTAAATGTTCCTTGGAAGGACAAAAGATCAAATGGGGTTCATTCATCTTATCCAATACCATAGAGCAGTTGTCATAAATACATTCCTGTTATATGAATTCATATGCATCTATTTGGTGGAGGGAACAAAGGTTGTCTGACATAATATTATGAGACCATAAACAAGGAATGGAAAATTTTTTACATGAAACGTCCTTATGTGCAAATGTGTGCTCGGCTCCACAAATTCTTACCCTCCCCAGCATCTCTTCATAGTTCAAAGAAGCTGCTGATAACAGAAGTTACATTGATGGCTATGAGGGAACAGTTCAGGGTTTTTCAAGCCACTTGCCCTATGTGTAATTTCTGCCAAATCTTGAGCTGTTGGTGTCGACTTCCTCAAGCAGGGCCAATTAATTAGAATTACATTTGCTTCCTTTCTCTGATCATTAATTGCTTTCATTTGGGGAGGAGAACACAGAGGACATCTTGAAATATATATTACATACATACACACATATCTATTCCTTCCAAATTAGGGGATCCATCATTAATAAATTACATAAAAAGGAAATATGCTTTAGTATATTTTCTGTACCAGATTAGATGATTAAAATGCAACTTGCTTCTTTGTGCTACAGTTGGGCTAGTTGGAATTAGGACTGGGAAGAGATGCCCTGGTGTTTGTTAGGACAGACTCTGGTTTCACAGATGGCTCAGAGAAGAAAATTTCCTTCCTAAAGATACATAGCCAGCAATACAAAAACGTAGGACTCAGACCCAGGCTTCTGGCTCAGGCTTTGCACACTACGTTGCATATTGCTTCTTGTGTATCACAAACTGAGACCTTAGAACTCCACAAGAGCGTTTGTTTAATCAGCCTAGTGATGAAAATGAAACAAAACAACCTCCCAATTCCCCTACACTAGTCCTTGCTATTCAATCTGCCAAATAATTTCTTACTTAAGGTGTATAGTATGTGTGTGTGTAGTGTGTGTTTGTGCCTGCCTGTGTGCATGTGCGTTAGTGTGTGTGTGTGTGTGTGTGTGTGTAATAATACCCGGAAGAGGTTTATGCTTCTCCATCTCCATCTGGAAAACAATTAGCACACCACCCATTACATAATGCATGCTGAAGCATTAGCACTCTGGACCCAGTGGGCTATTTAAATACTGAGACTTCATAATTGTCCTACAGGAGATCCACAAGATGTGGGCTTAGAGATGCGTATGTTCAATGGGAAAGCCTTCCAATGGGCTAAGAATGAACTCCCTTGTGGGACTGTCTTGAAAGGTGCAGTACCTGCTGTTTTTCATCTGTGGAATCTGGTGAGCCATATGCATGGTGGATAATGGTGACCACTTTAACTTTCTGGTCAAAGTTTTCTCACTGCAGCAAGTGCTTACAGTATAAAATTAGAATTCTCAAACTTCTCCTCCTATAAAATATGTCCTTTACCAAATGCCTTGTTTTTAGAATTGCACTAAAGGTTTCTGGACATATCATTACTAATAATAAAAAAAAAGAAATTTAAAAATAAGTAGCTGTCTTCAGTTTTGGGGTTGTCTGTATTCACTCATATGATCTTTCTAACTTTAGAAATAACTATGCATACACTTTAAAAGTAGTAAACATAATTTTTAAAACTTACAAAGAACTGAACATTTTAGTAGAGTGCTTTGATCTCAGGACTTATATAAATATTATTTTTCATATGAGCCAACCATATTCTTGGCTTAGCTGACATGCTTTTATAGTCTAAATGTAGTGGTGCAGTAAAAAAGAGAATCATTCTAGGAAATTACTTCTTTTTTATAATGCAATTCTAGACTTTCTTTGGCTTTTACGGTTTGTGTGTTCATTTGCTTCCCGTGAGTAAAGAGATGCTATTTTCTTATTCTGACTTAAAACTATTATCATGATTTCCTATCTTGTTACACAGCAATATTAAACAATTTTGGCTCTAGCTAGGTTTTGAGAAAACTCAAATTTAGGTGTAATAAAAGAGAGGATAGCAATCTCAATTGTCAGCTCTTGCATTTAGAGCACTTTCTGGATTATGTTGGAGCCTGTTATTTCCTTGCCGTGGACTGCTGTAGCCAACTTCCACCCTAGATATGGCTGTATTTCAACAATGAGGGAAATGATACTTGTAAACAAGTTTATAACCATTAATAAAGCTTAGCAAACACCGTAAGCTCTTTAAAAACACAATCCATTATTGTAATTGCCTGTTGTTTAATTACAACCTCTAATAGAAATGTGAAACCTTCTTTTATAAATGCAGTTTATAAAACTAGGCTTAAATTGGATTTCAAAACACTTATTTTGTTTTTCTACAAGTTCAGGTGTCAAATTATTTCTCTCTAGAGATGCTGGTGAAATTCCAACACTGTCTGCTCCAATGTACTCTTTACAGATCCCTGAAAATATTTTTCTTTAAAGTTGACAACTGCCCACTCTGGGATCCAGATGCTATGCACGCAATGTGATGGTTTTGTTCTGCGTTACACACATGGCCTTTTCAAACACTGTCTCCCAGGGATGGAAACTAAGTTTGTATAACAGAAGTTTTAAAACTTGCCCGAAAATAAGAAACACAATACCTTATGGTTTATGGCCATTTTCAGTTGGATAAAGCACATTCCTATCTATCATATTTATTCTCAAAATTAGTCCCATAAAGGGAAAAAAGTATTTAGTCAGTCAACAGATTGGTTAGCATGTCTGATTAATGCTTAGTTCTCTGAAGTCCTTCAGGGATGTCTAATCTTTTGACATTGCTTCAAGAGCTGTCAACTGTCTACAAAGTTTTCCCTGAAGAAAAGCCCAATGCAGTTAAATACTCTCATAACATTTAAGGTTATGTTTGGCCTCATTCATAGCTATTGTTGGCCGCAGGTTGGACGTCTTGCCAGGTAGTCCAAAGAACCTTAAAATTTTCCTAGGAAGACATGGACAGAAATAAAGTCAACTGAGGTAGTATGCAACTCCTAGGACCGAAAAGTAGAGCAGGAAAGGGAGACATAGTGCTTGTGTCCTCTCTAGCCATAAAGTTGGAGATTGGTTTTCTGAGTGCTCAGGGAATGCTTTTGACTTGGACGCCACACACACAATTTAGGAAGGGAAAAATGACTAAATAGTTCAGTATAATTATGGCAGCAGGCATGGGGGCCAGAACCAGGTCTGACGCCATGCCAAAGCGTCTATAATCTTTATTAAGCAAGGGTAGCTTTGGAATCTATCTGCATCCTTCGCTTTTAAAGGTCTGTGCTCAGGAGGAGGTCCCTTTAGTCAGCTGAAGGTTTCCTCTTCAAGAAGATGGAGAACGGTTGGATGAAGTCTGAATTGTCACTCAAGAAGAGTTATGTGCTCCACCACCATTTAAGAACACCAGGGCCCAGGCAGAACTGAACACACAGTTGGGACAGATTTCTGCCTTCCAAGAAGGAAACTGGTTCTCTCCCAACTGTGGGCGGTGTACACGGCCCAGTGCTGCCTCCCAGAACCCTCTGTCGGCCTCTGTGGGCTCACACTTCCATAGAGCGGAGCAACCGGCAGGCACCTACGGTCCAGGACTCGCATCCCAACCTCCGCGTCCCGATCCGCGCGCCCCGTCGTCACGGCAACCAGGGAGGCGCTGACCCCCAACCCCGCCCGGCCCCGCCCCTCGCGCAGTCCCGCTCAACATGGAGACGGCCAACCCGGAAGTGGCGCGGCCGCGGCGCGCCGGGCGCTAGGAGCCGCGGGACGCTGGCCAGGCCTCGCCCGGTACCGCCGCCCGGCCTCAGTTTGCTGCCCGCGTCCCGCATCCCTCCGGCGCCGGTCCAAGACGGCCGCTTCCTCCCCGCTCGCCCAGGCTTGCTCCACTCTCAGGGGAGGAGCCAAGGCGAAGCGAGGCCGCGCGGGCGGAGGGAGCCAGGCCCCGCGGCCGCCGACGGTTCGTATCAGCCGGGTCGGAGGAGGAGCCGGGCCGCGCGGGGCGGAGGCCGGGCCGTAGGGGCGCAGGCCCCGGGACGGCGGCGACGCGAGGCGCGGGGCTGCGCGTGGAGGCCCGGACGGCGCGGAGGTGATGTGGGCCCCTGTGCTTCTACGGAAGAAAGGGACCCCCGCAGCGGCGGAGGCTTCCCCGCCGGTCCTCCTGACATCAGCCCTTAGGGACCTCGGGGCAGCCCTGACTCCCCAGCTCGCTGAAGTGCCCTTAAGGATGCAGTGATCAGGGTACGGGGCTCTCCCCGCGGGAGGGGCGCCGCCTGCGCTTCTGAACTCTGGCAGAGGAAAAACAAAACAAAAAAACAAAAACAAAACCGAAAAACAAAACAAAACAAAACAAAACCATAATGATGCTGTCTGAGCAAGCCCAAAAGTGGTTTCCAACCCACGTGCAGGTCACAGTGCTCCAAGCTAAAGATCTGAAGCCAAAAGGCAAAAGTGGCACCAATGACACATACACCATAATTCAGTTGGGCAAAGAGAAGTATTCTACATCTGTAGCTGAGAAAACCCTGGAACCGGTGTGGAAGGAGGAGGCCTCCTTTGAGCTGCCTGGGTTGCTCATGCAGGGTAATCCGGAGAAATATATTCTTTTTCTTATAGTGATGCACAGGTCCCTGGTGGGACTGGATAAGTTTTTAGGGCAGGTGGCAATCAATCTCAATGACATCTTTGAGGACAAACAAAGAAGGAAAACAGAGTAAGTTACATAATTTATTTTGAATTTTGGGTACTTAAAGATATATGGATTTACAGTTCTTGAACATAGTGTATTTGAGGCATTGGTCTTTGGAATTGAAATAGGATCCAGTTTTAAGCACTTCTCTTTGCATGACTTTGAAGTGAAAATAGCCTTTGCTCTGAATTGTTGTTGTTGTTTTTTTAATGGTGAGATTAGTGAACCATTTTTTTTTCTCATTTCTGTGTGAGGTATCGAGCTCTTAAACAGTGGAATATTTTGCACTGGATTTTAATACTTTTTATAAGAGGCTTAGAGCATGAACTGGAAAAGCAGAAAATTAAATATATGCACCTCATTAGGTCTATGTTTGTTGAGCACTGTTAAAAGATAAATTACTAATAAAGGCTGTCAAATGAAAAGTTACTAGTTTTAGAACTCTGTATTTCAGCATTGGAAACAGTTGGCCTTTATTTTTTATTTTTTTATTTTTTTTTTGCTTCACCAGTTTTCAGGGTCAGCACTTCTTGATAGGGCAGAAAGTTGTTAAAAGAAAAAAAAAAGTTTTGGAAGTCTGCACAGACATCTTCAGTCTTGAACCCACTGACATTTTTTTCCTTTGAATTTGCAGTATAGTGGAGCTATTGTTTACTGAAGGATCAGTTGAGTAATGCTGTTGTGTTTAGACCGAATTAGCTGGTGTAAGATTGGAGACAGTGATTACAGTCTTGTGATGCAGTGATTTAATTGACTTCTTCGATGAAAACATGGCTTTTGAAATAGAACTTTCAAGCCTAAGTTAGATATACTTAATTTAAGAAATCAAAATGCAAATCAACACTAGGACGTCATGTCCTAACTTGAAACAAGTAGCATATTTGGAAAGGTAGGTCTCCTGTCCTGTCCTTTAGCTTACATTTGTGTACATGTGTTACCTTTACCTTTCATGCACAGCTTATCATGGGCCTGAAGGCTCATTGAGATGGAGATGGCTGGGGTTTATGAAAAGAGGGTTGGGGGAAGTCATCAGAGGACTACACTTTTCCCAAGTAGCTTTAAAAAAAAAAAAAAAGAACCAAACCCAGTGCTGATGTGTGTTTATCTATCTACTCTTTAGAGCACTATTTTTGCAATGATAATTTTAAGTTCACATTAATTTCTTATATTAAGTATAAATGATCTTTTCTCTGTTTCTTTCCTTGTAAAACATGCCAGCAAACTTCATTTAGTAGAATTGTTTTTGTTTTGTTTTGAATAAAGTCTTTACCTAAGATTTAGTGTATGTAAAATAAAATATTAGAAATGCAAGAAGAAAAAAATAGGTAAATATTCAATGAGGAGGTGGGGAAGGAGAAAAAGTTTAAGTTGTATATTTAATAGTTTTTTAAAATTTCCTGATACTTAGCAAATAGCATGTTCTTTCTTCTGAGGGGTTCTTCATCAGATTTAAAATGAAAAAATGAATAATAACCAAATAATTTGCTCCAAATTGTCGCTTTGAAGTGATTTAGTGTATACTCTTTAAAGTATTTTAACTGTGAGCTTTTAAGCATCTACAGTTTCAAATTTCTTACCATGCTTTAAAAAGTACTTTTAATATTAATGGTAATATATTGCAGACCACTCGAACGTAAATTCCCAAATTTAAGTAGGCCCAAGTGTAGATCCAAAGATCCTGAGAACGAAGTAGCCCTTTAAAAATTTCTTGTTTTATTTCCATCTTTGGCAGCTTTGCAGTTACAATAAACTAGACCATGAACAATACTCTAACAGTGTAGTCTGTCTATAAAATCAAGGACAGCTTTTGGAGAGGAGATGCTTTGAAATGCTATCAACAGAGTTTGCAAAGTTACTGCACACAAAGAGATTTTCATATGTTATTAAACCCTCACTGTTTTGTGCGGGTGACTAAATGGGAACTGTGTATTTGATGAGCTATCTTTATTGGTAATATTTCTAGATTTTTAATATATTTAATAGCTTCCTTTTTCCAGCCCAGCTGCACATGTGGCACAGTAAGAGACAGACTTGAGCCACCAGTGTATTAACAGAAAGGTATTTAATATGCTATGCATTGCTAGCCCTTGTCAGCATATTCCCAAGTGCGTTTCGGAAAAGTGGAATGAGTGATGAAGGCTACCAGCTGATTGAGACGTCCCATGACTGGGTGTGATGCTTTGTACTTTCTGACAGTGAAAACGACAAGTGTTTACATCTTGTCTTCCAGTTGTGTCATGAGAGGCAAAAAGTATCGTGCTTAAAACTATTAACCTATTTTTCTACTTTAAATATATATATGCATATATATATATATACATATATACATATATATATATGTGTGTATGTGTGTGTGTGTGTATTATTTTATTATTTCTTTTTAAAGGGGAGGGGGTGAGGAGACCCCAAGCCAAATCCTTTGAGCAGAAAGAGAACTTTTGCATTTGCCTTTTTTAATAGATGTCTGGGTTGGTTCTGGCATGAGATTTAAGGAAAAAACATAGTGTTTAATAATAGAATGGGAAATCATTGATGCTATTATGTAATATCCATTGATTTTTTTTAACAACCCAAGTAGGTGATGTTCTTTTTCTTTCAGTGCTCTCAAAAATTAATAATAGAGAATACAGAGTTAGATGAGACTTGCACATATGTAGATGTGTGTGAGTGTGTGTGTCTGTGTGTGGGTGTGTGTACATGCGTGCACACACACATGCGTGCATTGCACCTGCCTCCTGGCCTCTGGCCTCCTTATTGCCAGGCTTGTCCCATTTCTGACCACACAGCACCAATTGCTTGGGAATCATTCCCACATGTGTGGTAGTTTGGACATGGACTTGTGCCCACTGAAAATTGAACAGAAGCCATATACCATTTCAACCCAGCACTCCAGAGGTGGAAAAGAATCGGCATTAATCCAACAACTCCCAAGTGCTGTGTCTTCATTTGTCCCTTTGAAGCCTGGGAAAACAAACACTATTTCAGGATTCTTCAAGTTCTCATTAAGATTGGTTTCAACACAGAACAGCTAAGGTTACTTGTCAGGCTGCCTGTAAATCAGAGTGTTTTATCAGACGTCTTTGCAGGATTTTGTTTTGGTTGTTGTTTTGTTTTTATGGGGGAGGGGAGGAAAATTCATATTTTTTTACACTTTGTTTCAAATGTATTGTTGCTTTATTCTTTAAAGCTTGCATAGTTGTTTAGAGTTTCCTACTAAAAAACTAAAATGTTACAAACCACTCGTGTTTGGAGCTGAATCTTGTTGATTTTATGAAGATGGTTTACAAATAAAAAAGTGAATTTTTAGTGTAAAGCAATCTGTCCTCAAGGAGCTTGTGCTTGCTCTCGTGCGCATGCCCTCGCCCTCTGCGCGCCCCTCTCTCTCTGTCTCTGTCTCTCTGTCTCTCTGTCTCTCTCTCTCTCTCTCTCTCTCTCACACACACACACACACACACACACACACACACGTGCTTTCTGGTTAAATACAGAGTTCTGTACTGTGTGGCAGCCATGTGGCTAACCTTATTAACACATGTGCTTCATAAGTAAGGACGAGTTTGTATTTCCCTGCAGATGTTTTTCATCAGCTTTAGATGTTTTCCTCATTGGATTCCATCTGACTTGGGGAAATGGCTTGTCCTTCTCCTTGCCTCAGTTTCTTCATCACCAAAGTAAGAGTGCTGACGTACATAATTGATGTGTCCTTATTTCAAATACTGAGTTTTGGCTATCTTCATGCACTTCCATTTAGGGGACCATTGATATATCTTTGTCAAATTGGCTTCTGTCAAGTTGCTGTAAACTCTTGATGCTCTTTTTTTTTTTTTTTTTTTTGCTTGTGGGGGTTGTGTGCATTCATACAAAGAACATTTGTTCGTTTTTCATATAGCATGAGATTTTTGAATATTTCTCAGATATCACTTATCAGAAGTGTCTCTCAGGCCATTGAAGATGGCTCTGTTTTCCAGATCCGTAGGTTTATTCTGGGGTGTGTAGCTTTGCTTCATTTGGAGGTGTTCTGAGAGCTCATGTTTGTATTGTTTGGTGTTCTCCATCTCATAGTTCATTGCTGTTATTCCTCGTAATCTTTGTTAGATGTTATCATTGTATAACTTTTTCTTAGTTTAGGGTCATAAAATATGCATTCTCTCATAAAATATTCTATTCTAAGAAAATGCTTGTTTGGGCATCAGTATGATATGTCTTAATTGATTGAATCATTTCAGTTTATCAAGGAAATATGGCACCATCATGGAGCTGATATAGATTGTGCGTCAGCTTTCTGTCCTTGTGTGCCCATCCGCCCTGATGTATAGTTATAGTAAATCCAGCCATCTTTTAGCTATCCTGTTGGCAAACAAGAAGTGATGTAAAATTTGGTCATACTTGCTCTGTAGTTGAGATAACTATTTGCCCCCTACTAGATCTGTATTTAAATAACAGCCTGTCTCCATAACAGGGCTCAGACCCCATTGCTAAAGGATGTAAAAGCATGTGGCTCTGTGCTCCAGGTTCAGGTTGTGTGCCCTGTAGAGTGGCCACCTGTGACTCCATCAACTGGCGAATTTCATGTGGATAAAAATACTGTAAGCAAAACCAAAACAAGCCCTGCTTCTTATATAGTTCACTTAAAAATTGGCAGCATGATGCAAGACGTGCCTGAAAGCTGGGGTCTGGTTGTGTTTGTAAAGTCCTTTTTATTTCACAGTCAATGGCTTTCTGGCAGGAATCATTTGAGCTTTTTGTTCTTTGAAAACTATTGTTTATTACTTCTTACATTTTACATATTTTATTCAGGAAACGGGTTAGATCCATTTTATATAAATATAAGTAATGGTACTTATTTAACAAACTATGTACTATCCCCATTAGTAAAATTAATAAAATAATAAAATTCTTTTACTACTTATATAAATTATATTTTGGGATAGGGACTAAGTATTTTATTGAAATGTCATCATTATTTGTCATTTTATGCCACTCAGAAATAATTGGAAGTGATGAATGATTTTCAAAGTTTCTGGCTCAGTGTCTGAATGTTAAGCATGTCCTTAGGCTTGCCTCATATGGAAACATAATTAGCTATTGTTGATAAGAATTTTTGATGATGAATTTTGAATTATGAGGGGAAAGTTTATCTAAAACGCTTCCCATACTCTCCAAAGACTCACTCCGGTGGTGTGTGTCACTCTGCAGAAACTAGACCATTTGTTTGCTTGACTTGTTTTCTTTTTAAACAGTGAGTAAAACTAGAAACCTGTAGCTGACTGGTTTTCATTCAGTTTGTAGACAGGTGTGTGGTCACTTTATTTAAATGCTGCCTGAATATAACAATGCTTCCTGCCATTATTATTTGTTACAACCACCTTTTTTTCTTCTCTTTAAGGTGGTTTAGATTAGAATCCAAACAAGGAAAAAGAATAAAAAACAGGGGTGAGATAAAGGTCAATATTCAGTTTATGAGAAACAACATGACAGCAAGCATGTTTGACTTGTCAATGAAGGACAAGACAAGATCACCTTTTGCAAAATTGAAAGATAAGATGAAAGGGAGGAAAAGCGACGGGGCATTTTCTGATACGTCTTCTGCCATCATTCCGAGCACTCACATGCCTGATGCCAATCCTCAGTTTTCAAGTGGTGAAATGCAGATGAAATCCAAACCAAAAAAGCCTTTTCTTTTGGGTCCTCAGCGGCTCTCTTCTGCCCATTCAATGTCTGATTTAACTGGGTCCCACTTATCTTCTGAGAAGCTCAAGTCCAGCACTGTGGGTCCAACACATCTTCTCAGTCGCCAGATAGATTCCTTTGGAGTTGTTCCAGAAAGTGGTAAGTGGTACCTCATTTCCTTTCTTCCTCCCTCCTAATTTTATGTAGTGTGACTTCTAAAGAAAGAAATAAAAAGTAGTGTTTCTAAAGCCCGCCATTGACTGTTTGAGTACCTTCTAACCCCTAATTGATACATTCACTGAAGTCAAGTTTGCTTGTATCTGTATTTTTGTTGTATGTGGTAGTGAAATGAATCCTAGTCTTCTTGCACAGCCTGGCCTCTTTTTTTCTGCTGTCAATTCTCCATTTCAAAAGCTTGCAGCAAGGATTCGTTGGCAAAATGCTTGCCTTGAAAGCATGAGGATCTGAGTTCCATAGGTGCCCCAACTGCACATTCAGAGAACGAGACAGGAGTGGAGGGGGTACAGACAGGTGGATTCCCGGGCTCCCTGGCCAGTCAGCCAAGACCACTTGGCAAATTCCACACCAGTAAGAGATTCTGTCTCAAAAAACAAGATGGGTAGGGTAGTTCCTGAGGAATGCCAATGTTGGTTGACCTCTGGCCTCCACAAGTATCCACGTACACATCAAAAAGGAAAAAAAAAAGCCTGCAGCATATATTCTATTCCATCCAAGTGTTCCTAGAAAAAGTTCTATATTCAGAGGAAACTAAGTTGAATTCTAATGATGGAAAAGTTTAAGACTTTTCAGCATGATTTTGAGAGCAGGTCCTTTGGATTGATTTTATACTTTTTTCATGTGATGGTTTCTGAGTCAAGGAAGGTAGTGATATAATTGTCTAAAAATACACTATTATTAGCACATCTACTTCATAATATCCCTTACCTAATTTTAGTATTGTTTTGATTATTTTGAGTGTTAATATCTTTAGTTAATTGCTCTCATTCTGAAGCAGCAGAATGTGTCAGATAGTGTAATAGCATATGTCACCCATCACCTACTAATGGGAAAAAAAAATGTTTGTAGGAAGTCTCAAGTCTCCACACAGACGAACACTAAGCTTTGATACTTCTAAATTGAACCAACCTGGCAGCATTGTGGATGAAGGTGAACACTCTTTTGGAAGACAGAGTGACCCATTTACAAATGTGACTGCTTCATTACCCCAAAAATTTGCAACACTGCCAAGGAAGAAGAATCCATTTGAAGAAAGCAGTGAGCCATGGGACAGCAACATGAATTTGTTTTCAAAACCAATTGAAGTCAGGAAAGAAAGTAAGAGAGAGAAAAGGGAGAAGGTGAGCCTCTTTGAACGAGTGACGGGGAAGAGAGATAGCAGGAGATCTGACAAGCTGAACAATGGGGGATCTGATAGCCCATGTGACTTGAAATCACCTAGTGCTTTTAGTGAAAACCGGCAGGACTATTTTGAATATGAGTCAACCAACCCGTTTACAGCAAAATTCAGGGCTTCAACTATAATGCCATCTTCAAGGTAAGCTCACCAGGAGGAAGTGGTAAGGTGCCACTTGGGGAACCTTATACTTGAAAGTAATAAGTATTCCTTTTAGATGCATGAAATATTTTATATTCTTTTTATTTGCTTATTTTTTTACCTTTAAAAATAATTTATCATAAATCTAAACGTTGTTGGCACGTGTTCTTGGAATTAAATGTTTTACCTTGGAAGGGCGAGGGCTTCTCACCCTCTACCCTAGTCTGCTCCTACCTATGGGAGCCAGAAACCCATCGTAGCTCTTGGGGAAAACAGAATGGTGTTTGATGAGACCCAGTGAGAGTGAATAGACCATAGGTATGAATTCAAACCAGAAATATGTTTCTAGGTGCTTCCCAGGGATTAAATCACAGGCTGTTGGGAGAGTGTCAGTGAGCCAGTAGCAGTGAGCAAGGTGCTCTTTAGCAAATGCTGAAGTACTAATGTTGTTGTAATAGATGTTAGCTGTCTTTATTAAACAGCTGATCAGAAATAGCTTTTATTTGTGAATGTTTTCTGGAATACAGTGACCCTTGGGAATACTGTCTGTACCCTCACCAGAGCCCTGGGTGACAGTTAGTCACAGGCACAATCAGGAATTTTGAAGCCTTGGGTCCTTGTGTGCATACTGCTGCTTACTTCACCGAATTAAAGTCAGAGGATCTACAGATATGACTGATAGAGGACCTGCTTAAGGAACCTCAAGCAAAGATGAAGATGACCTTGAAATTTTTAACTAATTGTGGAGGAACACAGTAGAGACTAAGTGATAGCCACAGAATGGAAGCCTTTCTTCCAGTTGTAATGTATAATATATAGACCTGAGTGGGAATCCTGGCTGTGGAGTACTGTGACCTCTCTAGACCTCAGTCAGCATCTACATCTTTGAGGGAAAGAAAATAATGCATAATTTGTAGGATGTAGTGAGGATAAGTAATACATGACGCACATAGTACAAAGCCGAACTCCACATAGGGAACCAATAGATGGCCACTGCTTCAGGCTGAGCATCCTTGATTTGAAACCTGATCCACTTTCATGTAGAAGTATAGTATCAGTATTAATGTTTTCATCATGGATAGAACACTGAATTTCAGATTTTGAACATTTCAGATTTGGACTTTTTATATGGAAAGTCAATGCAGATATTCTAAAATTCTAAAACCAAACTGAAGCACTTTGGGTCCCAGAAGTACTGGGTAAGGGACAGGTGACCTCTGTCTTGATTGATGTATTGTGTATCATTTTCTTTAAAATTGGGGCTTTTTGTTCTGTCCAAGTTCAAACAGAAGATGGAACATTAACAGCCACTTGGGTATGCCTTTCTCTTGGGCCTCTCCCTCATGTATGCAAGGCCCACCCTTGAATATATATCTTTGCTATGTTTAAAAAAAGTACACTTAAAATTTCCAGAGGGAAGTCTATTTTCTCATTTTCTGTCTATTTTCCTTATTATTAGAAGGAGATTTGCTGTGGTTTTAGAAAAAAAAATTCATTCAGTTTTGTTTATAGACTATACTTCAGAGAAATAAATTTTTATTTTGTAGCATCCATACTTCATTGAGGAGTTCATGTGTTGATGTGCTGTACTAACACACAGATACTTCTTCATGTAGTCTCTGTTTCATCAACTCTTAAATACAGGCGTAAATAAGAGTGTGCCCCTCCCTTTCTAAACATTTTTATTTTTTGCAGGAGATTGCTGAAAACAACTGTTCAAGGTAACTTAGAGATTGGCTAAACTAGATAATTTTAGAGTCAATGAAAAGCAAGAAAAAATGGAAACTAGTTGTAAAATAGTACAATACAAATAATATGAAAAAATAACTGTCCTCAAGCCATGGGCTGCCATGGGCTTTAACAGGGAGGCGGCCTTCACTAGATTCTAGATTTCAGCTTCATTTTGTTCTACTTTAATATCAACACTACTATCAACATCAGGGTTGTATTATAAATTCTATGATTACAAGAATATAAGATTTTTTTTTAAATTAAGACTTTTTCTTTGTGTTTATTATGAGGCTCCAGGTGTGGGGATAGAATATGTGTTCCTGGAAGTTTCTGTGTCACAAGTCATCTTTCTGGTAAATTAGAACATTTGTAGTTAATGGGTGGCTCCAGTTAAAGTGCAGACAGTGGGATGTAAATGGGCTGAATACAAAGGCTGCAGCTCCTAGTCTCCAGCCAGCAGTGTTAGCGTGGGTGGAATTTGAGAGGATGTGGCCAGGAGAGTGTCTAGAATTCCTCTCTTAGTGTTATCTTCAGCTGGATCAAGTAGCTTCCAGACCAGAGGTTTTGAAGCCACAAATCGTGTACTGTGAATTATTTTGCCAGTATGTTAAGTAAAACCTACTTAGAGAACTCCTGGGCTCTTGTAACCCATGGTTTTAAGACTACTGAGTCAACTTAAAGCACCGTCCATCGCTGAGAAGCTGGTGTGTGAACTGGCATGCCTGTAACTGCAGGAGCACAAAGATCATGTCTGTCCTCTAAGCAAGCATGTCACTATAGCTGGAGAGTTTTCTTTATGTTCCTGCATCTTCAGTCATTAAGAACATAATTTTTAGAAGTTAGTTTTTAGTGTGTGTATATGTAACATCTGGCCAAGGAAAAGCCACATTGAGAACCACAAAATTTACTTTATTTTGCATCTTGGCATCATCTCTATAGCCTTGTGGGAAACTGATGAGGAAATTAGTCAGGTTGCCGGCTTGAGCTGCATGCAAGGCTCCTCTCTGATACTCACTCTAACAGTGTTCTTCCTGGTGACCTGCTCTGCTTCCTTGAAGCCTTTCCCAAGCTCAATGTGCTTTCTGATACAGTCTAATTTTCTGAAGGAGCATGCATTGTGCCCCACCAGCTTAGTCACCTTTTCCTCCCACTGTCATAAGTAATTTCATTTATCTTTTTGAGCTTAATCTCCTGCATGCTTCTTGAGAGTCAGTCCACATTAGAGATTTTTGAACATAAACATGATAACAGTGTTCTTATTGTGCCTGTCTCCTGCTTTCAGCCCAGTGTTAACAGTGGAGATCTCCTTAATACACTGAAATAGATTCAAGAAGGTTGATATGTACATTTTTATTTCAAATCTAGGAGAGAGAGCACGTGAGTCAGTATACGTCTGTTAGCCAGCATTCAGGAGGTTGTGGCAGTCTGGGCAACTTTTGAGATCCTGATTCATAATTGAAAATGTTAAATAAATGAGCAGAGATGTACTTCTTGGTAAGAGTACTTGTCTAGTGTGTGCATGTTTCCAGTACTGATTTAAAAAGCTGAGTTTTACACTGATATTTAAGATTTTGATATAAGCAGTCATTTCTAGTATCTGTCTATATAGGTAATCAACTGCAGTAACTCCAGGTCTCAGTGCCTTTGCACAGAAACTTATTGAGAGGGGAATGGTGTAAGTAGGTGCTCAGCTTCACTCAGTTTTTCTGGAGCCAGACCTTTTCCTTCTTGTACTGGCACCATTGTTATTTCACACAGGGAGAGGTGAGGACCATCTGGCATAGTGTGTCGTCATGTGCCAGGGAGAGGTGAAGACCATCCGGCATAGTGTGCTGTCACGTGCCAGGGCTGGAATCATGAGTCTACATATGTCTCATTGGCCAGAGTTCAATCAGGTTTCATCCTTACTGCATACTGTTAAGAAATTGGGTTTAGCTGTGTTCCCAGAAGGAAACTTAGTTGGTTTAGTATACAGCATTGTGTAAGTCAAAGATACCAGTCGAGGGTCTCCTGGGATTCTGGATGCCATGTAGCTCTTGCTATCTGTCAGTGTCCCACTGCTCTTGAACATGAAACTATAATTGGAACTCATGTCATTTATAGGAATATTATATGGTATTATATTATATGGTATTGTTCATATAATATTATATGGTATTGTTCATACTTCAGAATTGTTCCCCTTGGCTTTTGTTGACAAGAGTCACAGGGAAGTATTGATACATTTTATTATTTATCAATAGGTTCAAATACTAATTTGTGTTATGTCTTAATTGTAAAGCAATGCTTTTCTGTACTGGCAGAATATCATTTTCTACAAACAGACATGCCTTCAGGGTTAGAATTTTTTAAAAAAAGGTTATTCAGAATAACTGCTTTAAAAAAACTATATTATAAATGATCTGAAGAATGGAAATGGGCAGGTGTACTCACCCAGTCAGTGTTGTCACAGAGTCTCACTTGGTATTACAGGATGGGCTGGATTTGAGCTCCTCTCTCTGAAGAGATTGAAGTGTTACAAGCATTGAGATTATACCTGACTACTTTCCTAGCCACCATTTTGTTGTACTTTCTGTAGCAGAGCTTGTAACCATTGTGGCTCCCTCCTTTGGATTTGTTCTGAGAAGTTGGAATTGCCATCAGATGCTTGTGTCTGGTTGGTCAGCATTGGTTCCTATTTTGTTGTGTTTTTAAGCTGTGGTTTGTTGGGGCTCCCTACAGATGAAGTATGAATCTTTTCATCAGCATACCTTGAAGAAAATCAGTGTTTTCAAAATTCCCCATTGATGTCTAGTTAGATTTAAAACTTACTGATCTAAATTGGATCCCTATAGCCAAACATAGTCAGTTTTTAACAGCTGAGAGTCAGGAGTTAAGCTGATAAACTCAGATTTGAACGGACCCCACCTAAGACAGACAACACATCAGGGAAAACGGCTTGCCTAAAACAGATTCACAGACAAATAGGAAATTCCGTCTGTTGGAGTATGTAGGAAGCATCCGAGCTGTAGTGGATGTTGAGGACTAGGCTGAGCTGTAACTGGTGTTTGTGCTATATGGGTGAATTGTTGGTCAGGAAACAAATGAAACCTGGGAACAGTTGTGATGAGTGACTCAAAAAGCATGCGTAGTCCATTGAAGCAATGGTGCATATACCCCATGATGTGCATTTTCCTAAGGAGGTCTGGAAAGTGTTATACCTACATCCAATTATGGGAATTCTTTAACCACATGAAGAAAGTTAATGCCTGTCTTGTTCAAAAACATCAGAAGAAGCCAACAAAAGACCTATCTCTTCTCACATCCTAGGCAGATGTTCTACCACAGAGCTCTGTCCTCAGCCCTCTTTTTTCTTTTCATTGTAAGACAGAAGAGCCTCACTAGGTTGCTCAGGGTGGCATTGAGCTCACTTCAGGTCAGGTGGACCTTGAGTTTATGGACCTATACCACCAGGATGGCACCTTGAGCTTTTAAAAACATTCATAATAAAAATCTCTTTCATGTGAAAAGCTAATGAAGTCAGAGTGCAAGAAATAACTCAAGGCATTTTGTGTTTGTCTTGGAAATAGTGACTGGCACAGAAAATATGTTTTCCTTCCTTTCTGCTTTATTGCAGCTCTGAGCACTAGGCAGCTCTTGCTCAGTTGCTGTGCAAAAACTTGGTAGTGAGCTTTATGTTTTATTCCTGGGATCTTTTATTTTATTACCAGATATTTCATATGTATTTGGTCATCAAAGATCCTTCCTAGCCTTTCTAGTCCTGTGTCTCCTAGCCTTCCTGTGATCTTCCTAGCCAATAAGCCCAGACCAGATATTTTTTGGGATAGTATAGAAATATTATCTAAGATGAAGACATAATTATTATTAATATTTTTCAGTTACTTTTCCCTTTTGAGATCAGGTAGCTCTCCATTCCTCCCTCCCTTCTTCTCTTCATCCTTGAACTACTTACTTCCTGTTTGTGATCAGGTCACATCATTCTTAGGAACTACCAAAATTTAGTTACCTAGAATATGTGTCTAATTCACACAGTCCAAGAATCACCATAATCTGTTGCATGTAACCATTATCAGAAAGCTATAATATGCCCATAAAAAGACTGTTAATGTAGGGTTATATTTTTTTATTTGAAAAAAGATAGACAGTGATCCTAAAGAAAAAAATCTTATTCCTAGTTGTTCTTAGTTGTTGGATCTTCCTTTACAACGTCTTCTGTGGATGTGTGTGTGTGTGTGTGTGTGTGTGTGTGTGTGAGAGAGAGAGAGAGAGAGAGAGAGAGAGAGAGAGAGAGAGAGTTTTAAAGCAGTCCTTAGCATTGTAACCCTACTGTACACAAGGTCTGTTTTGGTAGCAAAATTTAGCATTTATCATGCACGTCTGAAGATGGCTTGCTATTAGCCATTGAGCCCCCTTCTATCGTTTGTGTAGCTAAAACCATGCAGCCTCATTGATGAGACGAGAATATAAACTTTTGGAGTCCGTAATCCATTAGTGGCTGGGGATTTGTAGGGGTTCCCACGTGATAGTGATTGGGAGGGAGAGGTGTGGGTGTAGTTAGTTCCCACAGCACTGACTAGAACTTGTGTGTTACTCCCCAGAGATGACTTGAAACTTCTCTGTCCTTCGTCATCCTAGACTTGTTATTATGGTCTCATTAATTGGTGCATCTCTCATTGGGTTAATTTGCAGATACCATCCATGCCATTCTTTGCTAACTCTCTAATGCAAATTGATATTTATGGTCTTTAAAATTGAAAACAAAAAAAGCTCTGTAACAAAAAGACAAACTTTGCTAAGTTTTTCCTTTTTTGTTTTTATTTTTGTAAGATGAGAGATTAAGATACAAAAGGATTATGTATGAGAGAGAAGGAAGAAAACATACTACAAACCCACAAAAACTACTGTAGGCTAATAAACTGATGTGAAAATTTCTCAATTTACAGCACTTGACAGGTGCTAAAAGAAAAGCATCTTTAATTTTAATGTGTTGTTAGGACCTCTTTAGAGAGACTGTACAAGTTATTAACAAGGTCCTCGGAGACAGGAGACGGGTAATTAACAAGACCTATAGAGAGATAGTTTAGGTAATTAACGAGCTCTTAGGCACTGGACACAGGATAACACGCGGTGAGTCTGATAGTTAAAGAGAGCAGGTCGTTACGATATGACCAAATGCAAGATAGAGCCTGTAAGTCCTCTGGAGCTTTCCAACAGGAAAGTGTTATGATTATATTTCAATGATCTCAGCATGCTCACTTTTATAAGTCAATACATAAGCTTTTGGGTTTAAGGTACTATTTGAGAGAATTATTTATTTATAAACAGGAAGTAGGCGAGCTTGTGGATGTAGGTGGATGATGTTTGCTGATGTGGATTCTGAGCTGTGTAATTAGAGGGAAATTCTTCAGAAGGACAGACTATGTATGCCTCAGTTACTTTAACCACCACTGATAAAGCATGCTTTTCACTTGTGGCCTCTTGTCTAAAACCTCCTATTCTAGATCATCTTGCTCCTCTGTTGTCTTTAAAATGCCAGGTTTTTGGCCACAGAGGAGACTGCATTGGGGACATCCTAGCCAGGGTTCTTTATTCAGCTCTCTGGCACCTTCATGCTTGAGAGTTGACATTCCCAGTTGCAAACACTTGGTCTGGTTATTTCCTGTGGAACTTTGATGTTACTGTCTGTAGTTCTGATTCAGAAAACTCCCAGTCAAGCATTTTCTTACAAACTTTGCTACCAAAACAGACCTTGTGCACAGTAGGGTTACAATGCTAAGGAACTGCTTTAAAACACCCTCTCTCTCTCTCTCTCCCTCTCTCTCTCCCTCTCTCTCTCCCTCTCTCTCTCCCTCTCTCCTTCCCTCCCTGCCTCCCTCCCTCCCCTCTCTCTCTCTCTTCTTCCTCCCTCTCTCTCTCCTTCTCCCTCTCCCCCTCTCTCTCTCTCCCTCCCTCCCTGCCTCCCTCCCTCCCCCCACTCTCTCCTCTTCTCCCTCCTCTCTCTCTCTCTCTCACACACACACGCACACACACACACACACACATCCACGCATGCACGCACGCACGCACGCACACATCCACAGAAGACGTTGTAAAGGAAGATGGAACAACTAAGAACAACTAGGAATAAGATTTTTTTCTTTAAGATCACTGTTTTTTTTTTTAGTAAAAAATTTATTTTGTTCTATTTGTATTTTGTCCTATTTGTATTTTGTCCTTGTTGTATTCTGGTAGGTTTGTCCAACTAGTGGCCACAGGACACATAGGCTGAGGACAGCAGTGAGTGTGGCCCAACACAAAACCATAAAGCTAAAAGCTCTTGAGCTGTTTCCAACAAACTGTGTGGTTCTTTAGCGTGACCTTCATAGATGACTTTGTGTCCCAGTGTGAAAAGCTCGAATGTACCTGCAAAGGTTAAAATCTAATGAGTTTCTAACACTGCATGACCTGTCTCAGTATGGCTCCTGCAGGCCATCAAGCGGAGTATGTTTCTGAATTTCAACTCTGGAATCATTATTTTCTTTATTTCTTTTCAGTATTTTCTATATGAGGGAGTGCGGTGTTTTCAGTGAGAATATATCTCATCACCTAAGATTCTTGAGTACTTAGTTTTTGGTTGATGACATTATTTGGGGGAAGTTCAGGTGGTGAGGCCTTATTGGGGTAAGTGTGTAACTGGAGGCAGGATTTGAAAGCTTAAAGCCTCACCCTACTTTATTTTGCTTTCTCTGCTTTGTGTTAGAGGTTGAGATGTGAGTTCATAGCTTCCCACTGCTGCTGCCACTGCAGTGTGACTTGCTGTCTCGCTGCAAAGATGAATGTGCTTGGGCTTCCAGAGCATTTTAAGGTTTGTTGTGATATGATGTGTCTCTGATAGCTTATATTACAGTAGGATGTCCAAGATTTTTCTTTAATTTTGAAATGAATATGGTTAGGGATAGGAAAGATGGCTCACTAGTTAGGAGCACTGGCTCCTCTTAAAGAGGAAGAATTCTTTAAGGAAAATTGCTGTATGAGTAAGTACAGCCAGTCAGCTGGGGTATAGCTCCATGGTAGGACGTCTGACTAGTCTGTGGGAAGTGCTGGGATTCATTCCCTAGTATGATGCTAAAGCATCAGAAGGCTGAATATTTTGTCCTATGCCTGTAACCCCAGTACTGAGATAGGAGGCTAACCCACACTATAGTCTGAAGCTAATATGCAGTACCTGTGGGGGAAGATGGGGAGGGGGTGACTGAGGCTGGATGAGTAGTTAGTTACATCTAGGATAACTGGTTAGTCTGTGAACATGAGCTGCTTTGATGCTGTTTGGTGGTGAGGGTGGGGGAGAAGGGAGTGCCTTTAAGAAACACTTCTGTGTGTTCTCTAGCCTTTGAGTGAGACAGTGGCCAAAGACTGGAAAAGGAGAAAAGGAACAAATCTAATGATGTCCCCCAAATGTGTATGCATACTTGTAGAAGCCAAAGTCGTGATGTTTGTGTGTGTGTGCATGCATGTGCGCGCACAAGCGCTGAAGGTCAACACTGGATATCTTCCTCAATCTCTCTTCACTTTTATTTTTGAGACCTTTCACTGAACCTAGAACTCACCAATTTGGCTAGCCTGGCTTGCCATCAAGTCTTGGGGATCTGTCTCTGCTCCCTAGTGCTGGGCTCACAGGTACATGCTGAGACTCTTTCATCCTCTGTGAGTATGCTCCGGATTAGACCTCAGGCCTTCATGCTTGCATGGCAAGTACTTTACCACTTGAACTGTCTCCCTGGACCATGATGTATCTTAAATTTGACAAGATACAACATTTTTTTGAAACTGTTTTGTTTTGTAGAACAATGTTTAGATCTGTGGTTTCTGAATCAGATTTAGTGTGTTAGTCTTGATGGAGAGGTTTGATGTTTTAGTTTTAGGTTTTTGTTTTGTTTTGTTTTTTGTTTTTAAAAACCATGAGATAGTGTTTCCTTGTCTGTTTAAGGTTTTGTTTTCAAGAATAGGGACTATGTGTTTTTAGTCCAATCTAGCTAGCTAGTATGAACACAGTAACAGTTCTTACAAGTTGTTATTTTCCAACCCTTCAATACTCTGGCTTCTTTGAATATAGAATGCAAATTCCAGTAACTTTAAAGATTTTTGCATTTAAAGTGTTTTCATCTTATCATTATAATAACTGTACATATAGAAATGTTATTCTGGCTTTTCTAGATTTTGCCCTTATTAAGCTCCTGTAAGTCTGTCACTATGGGAATAACCTTGCTTCTTATTCCTAAAGCCCTCATTTGTTTTTGTGCAGACCTCCTTTCCAGGCCTCTGGTGTTTTGTGCCTAGGACATTACCAGCTGGGCTGTTTGACCTCCTCACTTGACACTGCTCTCACTTTACTGATGGTAAAGCTTTACCTTTTGAATTGCAGCAGTGTATTTATGTATTATGTATTTACAGTAGTAACTACTGTAGCCAGATTGTCTAAATACCCAATGGTGGCATATAAAATAAACCAAAAAAGAAAAACTGTTACTATATTCATTTAACCCATTTCTAGAAAAGTTATGGTCTGAACATTTCACATAAATGTCCTTGAGCCTACTGTTTAGTGATGAATTATATTGATGTTATTATATAATTATTATTGAATTGCTAAGTGTTTATTTTATGTTGAATAATATCTCAATGTGTTTTATATACTTGTTTTACATTTGGAAATCTTTCTGATGAAGGAACTAATACCATTTAAATAGCCATTGCTTGAACATGCTTGGTCTTCTTAAAAGTTTACATCAGATTTTCTGTATGGTTTCTCAAACATGTGTAAAGCTTCATTAAGGCTAGGAGTGGAGGTTTGAGGGTATAATTCACACAGTGCCAAGGTCCTAGTTCTCCAGCAATGGAATGGGACTTGAAATAAATGACCTGTTACCAAGTCAGGATAGTGTATGCTCTATAGAAGTACAGGAAATTTGCCATGCAAAGGTAGAGAAAGGAGAAATTTAGTATGCTAAAAACTGGGGAAAGGTTTCCTCAAGGCAAATGACTCTATCCTTGAACATAGACTTTACAAGTTTGGAAATGAGTTCCATAAAGCCTCCGTTTTAGTAAACAGTAATAAAGATCATTTAGGAAGTGGTTAGAGAGCCATGTGTGCTGATACACACCTGATATTCTAGCACTCAAGAAGCTGAGGCACAGAGATATGATGAGTTCAAAGTCAGCCTGCTATCAAATGAGACCTTGTCTCAAAAATAACAAAACAAGTAAAGCAAATGGAGGAAGGGTTAGTTGATAGGTTTCAAAAGAATAATTTCCAAATAGTGATTTTATACTATTAAATTATTAGTTATTTTTTAAAAACTGAGAGATCACACCATTTTTTTCTATCTAGAATTAGGCAGCTGTACTCCATTTCTGTCATTCTCTGCCTGGTAGGTTTCTGAGAAAGTATGTCTGCTACTGTAGGCTTTCAGTGACCCACTTAATAGGCGCCATGCAGCAGCTCAGCATTAGGCATAATGAGCACTTTGTCAGGGAGCTTGGTCTAAGAAGAGGATGTTTAGCCAGTCATGTATTGTGTTTATCAGAGACATACAAATGTGATTTTCTATATTGTTTCTTCTTTTTTAATCTACAGATTAAACGGAATATGGAAGAGGTACAAGTTCAGAATTAAGATTCAGGTTTGGGTTTACATCTTTAGTAAAAAGCTGTTGGGCCTTACACATTAGCCTTTCACTGTCAAATAGGTTAACCTGATTGCACAAAATTAACATGGTACACAAAGTGCTGAGGGCACTGCTGGACTTATAACCCAGAAATGGTCACTCTGCCTATGATCTCACCTCACAGATCTCAGAACACTTAACAGTGGTGCTAACCAGATCAGATAGAGGTACTCCTAGTAGACTATACTCCCTGCTGGAAAGAGATATTAGAGTTTATTAAAGAAGGCAGCGCCAGCTGTCATAATAATAAGGATAAAGGATGTGCATTGAGAATTTGCAACATTCCTGAGTCCCTTTGGAAAGAGCTCCTGCCTTAGAAAATCCATGGCAAGCACCAGTGTGCCCCATCACTCAGATCTGAAGTGTGAGGTACTGCTCACTGTTTCAGGACCCTCCATCTCCAAGTGTGACAGAAATTACACGTTTTATGTTCTGCCATTGTTGTGTTTTTAGAATTAATAAACATTTCTCATTCAACAGAAAAAATATCAAATGAGAAATTGAATGTGAAATATGCTTTTTTATGGGCATTTTACAGGAATCAGCAAAGTCTAAAATTTCATCCCCATGGGCCTGCTTCTTTTGACTACAAGACAGTACCATAGGGCAGAGTTCCAAAAGGAAGGTGATTTTTTTTCACACTTGATGGTGATTCTTGCTTGGTTCATCACTTGGTTATGATGGTTCTCTCTTCATTGCTACTAAGTGACAAAGGCTACATAAAAGGGAGAGTCTGTCTGTAAGGCAGGTAGATTCAAAATGTGGAGTTGTCCTAATAATTCATGGTACAGTTGGGAAGTGCTATTGGAAATAAAAACTCAGATTAGATGAGGCGTTGTGCTGTGCATGTGAAATCCCAGCATTTGAGAGACAGAAGCAGGAGGATCATGAGTTTGAGGCCAACTGGGGCTACATAGCAAGACCTTGTGTCAAATCAACAACAGAAAGTGCAGAATTTTAAATGAGCAGAGTTAGTCAGTTTAGGGATAGTGGAAAGGGGGATTTAACAGCCTCAAAGGATGAGTGTATAAAAAGGGGTAGGGAAAGGGCTTTGATGAGGAGAAAGCTCATTAAAGATTCTCTAATGTGTCTAAAGCCATCAGAGGTTAGAGGTGGGATGGGGATGGTTTGCTATGTCATAGTTTGATTTTACCACCTAATTCTCTAGAGAGTATTCCTCAGGACAGGAGTGAAGTCCTCAAATCCCATTTAGGAAACTCAGGAAATTGCCACTTGGGCCTGAGTAGGAAGAGACAGAGAAACTCAAAGATACCAGTGAAGCCACATTTCAAGTGAAATACTAGATTTTGGGAAAACAAAAAACCATTGTGTGATGTAGAGTAATTTTTCAATATAAAACTTACAGAAACCCAAAAGTATCAAAGTTATTGTCGCATAAGAAACTTAGATGTTAGCATTGGTTATAGTGGCTGTTTTTAGATTCATAGGAACCAGTGTTTTAACTGTTTTCTAAATGAAGAAACATTTAGGAAAAGCCAAGCAGGGGCTAGAGACTGGCTCAGTGATTAAGAGCACTAGCAGCTCTTCCAGGGGACTCAGGTTCAATTCCTAGCAACCATATGGCAGCTCACAACTGTCTATAATCTAGTTCTGTATGATTTTAACACCCTCACAGAGACATACATGTAGGCAAAATACCAATACACATAAAAGCAGAGGAAAAAGCTAAGCAGAATATAATACTGTAAGTTCTGTAGCGAGAGTGTTCATGACTGTAGGGGCAAAGAGTGTATTTTCCTATGAAACTATATTCTTTTTAGACAGACATGAAGTTCTGTAACCCTGCTGAGGCAAACTTGGTCACGGTGCATGCCTTAGGGTTGTTTTTTTTCAGCCTGAGAACTTAGCATGCAGAACTTTCATATTGATTCCACAGCTGTGCTTCTGCAGAGTTAGCAAAGGAGCCTCTGGTTTTTGTCACCAAGAAAGGGGCTCTGAGAATTCACTACTGTGAACAACTCTTTCTTGAAGGCTTTGAGGGATGACTGGAGCCCTAAGTGCTTGTGGGCCAGCACCCTCCTTGCAGGCTGTTCTTGAACACTTGAAGCCTTCCTAGAAACCAGGGGCTACCACAGTTTCTATCAGATGGGCCTTGTCTCAGCCATGGCCACAAATTGTGTCTTGGCAAAGAGTGGTGTGGAACCCACTGGCCTTTTTAACATGGTTCAGAGGGTGGTAGGATGCTTCTTTCTTCCCCTCAGGAGTTCAGGCTCTCTTCAGACCTATCCAGAGGGGTAGACAGGTTAGAGAGGCTGAGCTGCCCGTGATCTCATAGGCAGATGGAGATAGTGCTAGTATACCAGTTCAGTGAGGGGACTGGTGGTACCTTGCTTTCATGACTTCTTCCTAATTCCCTGTTTTACTTCTGAATCAAAAGGGACTACCTTCCCTCCCTCAGCCACTACTAACTGTGGATACATGGCACTAGCAGTCATAGGCCAAGGCCTCCTCAGAGTACAAAGATAAGCAATACAGTTTCCCCAGTGACAGAAGTCTTCTTACATCAATAGAGGCATGATAGAATTATGGAGTAAACTGCCTGAATTTTCAAGTTCATCTTGACATGTGAGGGAAGTTGTGTGCATGTTGCTGGATTTATTCTTCTCGTGTATTAAGGGTACTTAAGAGAAAACTGTTTGAGAGGCTTAGCTTTAAAGGAGTGGGATTTGGCATCCACAGGGCTTATATATGGAAATCAGTGAGTTGCTGGACTGTCTTTAAAATAATTTGTGTTACTTTTCTTGAGCAGGAAAAAGTAATTAGTTAATAAACTTGATTGAATATTAAGTCTCAGAGCATGCCTTTCTTGGTAGATATCCATCCATAAGTCCTTGTGTTCTAGTCCTTTCTCTGGCAGCGGCTAGTATTCATTATAGAAAAACTGCATGTCTAAATTTACTGTCCATGACCTTTGCTGTCACTGACCACGTTTTTTAATTGTCTTGCCTCTGAGATCTCCTAAAAGATACCCCATGAGAATATTAATGATCAAATTGCTGTTAATCCCCACAGACACTTCTGCATTAGTTGTGTTCTGTCACCGGGGTGTTTAGTGTGCCCAGTCCCAGGGGAGAGCATGCAGTACCTCTGGCTGCTCTGTCATTAATCTGACTTAGTCCTTTGTTAGTTGCTTTTTTCCTAAAAAGAAATAAAGAATAAAGGCAAGCACGCAAGCAAACAAGCAAGCTATTTCATCTTGCCTTCTCAACTTTATTTGCCTGTGTAACAAGCATAATTATAATTGAATTGTATTTACTAAAGAAATCTCTTTGGCTACGCCAATTAAATTTTTTTGTTGTGCTTTGGGAAGAGGATTATTAACAATTTTTAGAACTCTTTTAGTGTGTAACCTCTGGAACATGAAATAAGAAGCACAGGAGTAACTGTTTTTCGGATTTACCAGAGGGTTCTTTAATTAATTTGTATTATAGTCAGATAGCTAAAGTGATGGCAGGTTGTGTGCTCATAAGCCAACCTTGGGTTAATTTATTTAGAAGTCCATTAGTTTGAAACTTATTTCGATTCTTATGGGCAGTTTGTCTTAGTTTGCTTCTTTATTGCTGTGGTAGAGACTATAGCCAAAAAAAATTTCAGGAGGAAAGTGTGTATTTATTTTGGCTTACAGCTTATAGTCCCTCATGAAGGGAAGGCTGGGCAGGAACTCAAAGCAGGAACCTGGAGGCAGGAACTGATGCAGACGCCATGAAGGATACTGTTTACTGACTTACTCCCTGTGGTTTGCTCAGCCTGCTTTCTTGTATACTCCAGAACCATCTGCTCATAGCCAGTACTATCTACAGTGGGTCTGGAGTCCTCCCACCCTCCCAAAACAATCATTTATGAAGAAGATGCCCCATAGGCTTGCCTATAGACCACTCTGATAGAAGCTTTTTCTCATTTGAAGTTCCCTTTTCTCAGAAGACTCTAGCTTGTATCAAATTGACAAAAAAACAACCAGGACATAGCTGTATATGCTGGAATATCTCTTTCTATCTTAAAAGAAACTGAAAACATTCTACTAGATATGAATGTAAGTACCGTTTGCAATTTAGGAAAGGGTTTTCTCTGTTCCCTGGAGACTTGTTGTCTTGTTGGTAGGCATTCAGTCAACCATCTTGACTCTTAGAAATTTTATCAAGCACTAAGTAGTAAGTCATTCAGCATTGATGTTTAATGGTACTGCCATGCTGTAGACACTGTGACAGGTAAGGCTGGAAAGGTTAATGAGATAATATTTCTTCAAATGGCTTCCAGCAAAGAGGCATGGGAAGCTCTGGACTGAGACTAGATACAGAGAAAATAGCTGTTGAGCCACAGTTTGCTGTAAAAAAACATTATCATGCTCATTTCTTTTAATGTTCTTATAATGTTAATTCTTTGAAAGTTAAAAATGTGAAATGAACAGTTAAGTGACTTATACTTTGGCACTGAATGGTGGACCACCTGGATGGGAAAATAGCTGTGCAAAATGTGGTAGGATTGAAAAGTTATCTAAAGAATTTGTCATTATTCAAGCAGAATTTCCAGATAAATCATGATGTTAGACTTGCACCTGAGATACTGCCATGGCCAACAGAACCTTGGGTAGATTGAATAATGGAGTGAATGAATAGAGATGCGATTGTGGTCCTGTGATCAGAAAGGAGCACACATGGGAGCAGCAAGGAGATAAGAGGTCTGGGCTTAGTCCCAAGGAGGATGGATGTACTGGACATGCCTGCTAAAGACTGCTGCTTCACAGGGGTTCCCAGAAGATGGTTGGTGGAAAAGATAAAGGTGATGAGTTTGGGTGTGTTCACCTTGAAGTCCAGGTAGGATTCTTGATCTGACATCTCGTAAGCCCAGTATTCTTGAAGGTAAAGAAGTTGTGGTTGGAGAGAAATGATTTCAGTTATTTAGCCATGATGTGGTGACAGCTGAAGTATCAAGAGAAGTGAAGCCATCGAAGTGAAGTAGAGAAAGGTCTGGCCACTGTCTTAGGAAATAGCTGCATTCCTATACAAGGAAAAAAAAAGAGGAAGACAGCAATGAAAGGGGCACTGGGGATACAGGAATTAGGCTGGCATGCTGTACAGAAAACAGCCTCAAAAAGTAAGATTAACCCTTGGTGAAATGGAAGGAAAGGTTGGAAAAGTAAGGCAGTTGCCCTGGTAAAAGGAGTTTGTCATCAAAGAAATAGTGATGGGGTGTCAGGATTAGAGTGGAGATGGGTAAGTTCCTTCTGCATGAGGGCTAGTGTCTTTTATTTCACTCTGTAGGATATACCAGTCCAGGGCTGCAGAGGGAGAGTTTCTCTTTTACTCTGCTGTGTTACAGATTTAATGATGCATAACAGCCTCTTGTAGAGCCCCTCCCACCTGCCCTTGCCACGGAGGGAAGCTCGGGTCCCTAGAGCCTTCTCCATTCACTTAAAGGACAAGATCAATAGGATGCTGACCTTGGAAAGTAATTGCTGTCAGAAGTTCTATGATGGTTTAGAGTTACGCTTGCTTCCTTCACATAGTGAGTTATTGGCCAGTGTTTGAGGAAACTGCCCCCTCTCCCTGCCAGGTGGCACATCTCTGGACTTTGTCAATTATTTGGATTCATATATTAAAGGAAAACGCATCAAGCTGTAGGCCAAAGTGACTTTATCATTTGAGCAGTGATGGTGTTTGGAAAGAGAAGTAGGAGGTAAATACTTGACTTTGAATGGCTTAGAAATACCAGCCCTTGTGGTGGTAGCCTCCTGCTTGGAGAAGCCTGGAGGTTGAATAGTTTCTCTGGTTGTAATAGACCTTTGTTCTCAGGTGTGCTGTTGTCTTGACAAGTATTTTAAGCTTAACATTCTGAATAGGTCTTCCCCTATCTTAGAGCTTCCTGCTCCAAAGAATGTGCTTGCTTAAAAAAGGAAAACGTTTTGAGCACAGCTGGAAGCCCAAGTTATCACTGTAGCAACTGGGCTCATCACTTCATAGAGACAGGCTTGTTTTAGTACCTATAGGCAGACTAGTGTAACACAGGTTTCAGTTTCTACTCAATTATTTTATTTGATGCTCAAACTTTAAGATAAATTAATAAATGATATAGGGAAGTTTATGATTTCTAGAAAAATAATACTTAAAATGCACAATAGTTTATATTTCAAGTTTACTTACAAACATTTTTTCTGAATTTTTTAAATGAATTTGCAAATAAAAAATGCTAATGATTTTATCTGAAAACTTGACTATGATAAGATTAAGATATTTTATCTGTTTAAAATATGTTTAAGCACATAAATTAAGATACTTATCTGTTTAAAAATTACTTTATGATCCTGTGGCTCTATCAAACTTCCTCAGGTCTTTTTTAAAAATTAAACATAAATTCTTGAATTTAGTTGTAAAGACTTTGTCTTCACCATGAGCATATCCAGGTTTATTTTCTACCTGGTTGAAAACACCAGCCCCTCACTTGTCAGCAGCTCAGTTGAGCAGTCAAATTGTATTATTCAGTATCTTGTCTGACATGAGGACACCAGTCCAAAGAAAGAGATATCACAAATTGGTGCCACACTTCAGTAAATAGAGACATTTTATTTTGCACCACACTAATTGAATCCAGTTCAGTTAACTCTTTTTTTCCCCCGTGTAAGGACAGATGAAAAAAAGGCTGCATGAATGACTGAGTTGGTCATGTGTTTGACACGTCAGTGTATGTACACAAAGCAGACCATAAAGGAGGGTTCAGCCTTTGGCTCTCAGACAATACCAGTGTGGCAGCCTCACTTAGCACATGGTGCAGAGTAGGGACCTGAGCTCACAGGCAAGCTCACAGGAATGCGAATGCGCATGCTCAGGTACAGAGAGGGAAGGGGCTGGGCTGCTGCCTGAGTGCCCTACTCTGCCCAGCTGACAGTGTAAAGAATCTGAAGAATTGTTAACTCTTTCTCAGGTCCTTGAGTTTTATTTTATCTTCCCAAACAAAAATTACTCCACATTGCATAGTACTTTGTGATTTTGATAAAAAAAAAAAAAATCTTTGACCTAAATGTGCTCCCTAAAAATCTTTCTGATAATGTAACACCCATGCTTCAGTTATTTCTCAGTTCAGTAATTTCTCAGGCTGCTGAGTGGATGCAGTCATGATATTTTATTCCTGGGGATGAACAGAATAGATCAGAACCCCAAATGTGGAATGTTGATAGCTTGTTGAGAGGAGACCAACATGGTTTGGTTAACATGCTTGTTGCCCTGTGGATAAGGTCTGAGGTCCTTGAGTTTTGTCCATAGAAGCCTTCAGGGCATCTTAGCCTGCATGCTGTGCTCCAAAGTCCTGTACTGACACCACTGCCAGGCACTCATTACTCTCCCCAGTGTCCACAGAGCTCTCCTCTAGACAGCCAAGCCTCTCTGTCTTTCATAGAATCTCAAATCCTACTTTTCCCAGGAAAAAGGCCTCCTTCAGTGAATTCTGAGAGAGCATAACTTTCACACACTTGCTCTGAGAATTTTGGGATAACCCACCTCTCCATTCTGTGAACGAGGCTTTATCCCATAATGAAATGAGGTTGGCCAGTTAATCCAGAGTGCGTATGCTGGGGTTCCAGCATTACAGTCAACACTCACAAAGATTTGTCAAGAGGAAACAGGCACAGGGCTGGAGTCTCAGTTAGGACAGATCTCAGAGCCAAATTCCACCAGTCAGCAATGGAAGAATTTATAATTAATGTTATAATGTTACCGTACATTTAAATGAAGATACGGAGGATAGAATTTGGTACCACATGATCCTCTTAATTATCATGAAAATAAGTTATTTTTGAAAAAGAGTTTAAAAGAATGCAGATTACATACTTAAATGACCTGAGATTGTGCTTGGGGTAGGTTCTTCCCACTCTTTGTTTTCTGTGTTACTCCATCCATTCTCTCTCTCCACAGCAGTCCTGTTTGGGAAATGCTTTTGACATTATGGTTTTGCAGATGAAGGAACCAAGATGTAGTCAAAGTGACTTGTTAAAGGTCACCAAGCAGCAGGTACAGGGGTAGAGCACAGTGTAAATTCATCTCCCCCAGCTGCAGGGCCCCTGACTCCTTCTCTGCTCTTGAGCACTTTGGTGTTCTGACACCGCTGCATGTAAATCATGCTACACATGGGACTGTCTGCCAGTAGAAATGGGTGTAGTGGAGTATGTTGCTTATCAGAAAACATGCCATGAGGTCATGAAGCAAGGGGACACTACTGTCTCTCACTGGCCCCTTCATTACACTGGCTTGGATTGAGAGCTGGAGAAATAGAAACCATCAGCAATTGCTGCCACAGAACACTGACTGCAGGTACATGGTTACAGGTACAGGGTAGGTACAGGGCAGGTACAGGGCTGTGGGTACAGGGCTTGCAGGTACAGGGCTGCAGGTGCAGGGCTGCAAGTACAGGGCTGCAGGTACAGGGCAGGTGCAGGGCTGCGATACAGGGCTGCAAGTACAAGGCTGCAGGTACAGGGCTGCAGGTACAGGGCAGGTACAGGGCTGCGGGTACAGGGCTGCAGGAACAGGGCTGCAGGTATAGGGCTGCGAGTACAGGGCAGGTACAGGGCTGCAGGTGCAGGGCTGCAGGTACAGGGCTGCAGGTACAGGGCAGGTGCAGGGCTGCAGGTACAGGGCTGCAGGTACAAGGCTGCAGGTACAGGGCTGCGGGTACAGGGCTGCAGGTACAGGGCAGGTACGGGGCTGCGGGTACAGGGCTGCAGGTGCAGGGCTGCAGGTACAGGGCTGCAGGTACAGGGCAGGTGCAGGGCTGCAGGTACAGGGCTACGGGTTCAGGGCTGCAGATGTAGGGCTGCAGGTGCAGGGCTGCAGGTGCAGGGCTGCAGGTACAGGGCTGCGGGTACAAAGCAGGTACAGGGCTGCAGATGCAGGGCAGGTACAGGGCTGCTGCAAGTGCAGGGCAGGTGCAGGGCAGGTGCAGGGCTTCAGGTACAAGGCAACTCTAATGATGGCCTTTGGGACTTTGTTCTTACTATTTTGTCTCTTGTCAGAGTTTTGAATCATGGCTGGTTCTCTGACACTAGTATAGGACCTTGCAGAAAACCATGCAGATGACATACAGGGATCAGGAAATGTGGCAGCTACATAAGCCTATCAGTGCTGTACTGCAGGTCTCAGTGCATGTTTCATGTTTGTCTGCCTAGTAACCCAGCCCCACTATAGTATTAAAGTGCTTCCACAGGCTCTCCTCCTGGGAAAGGCTCACAGCCAGTGCTTGTAATCTGGCTGTGAAAACCTGAGTGTGCCCTGGCTACATAGCATATTCTCTCGATGTGTGGTCCTACATGTATCGTGCCTTTTAGGGTTTGCAATGTGGGATTTGATGTGTACCTGTAACCAGGGCTGTGTTTCAGAAAAGATTTCCAGTGTCCACAATTTCTATCACGTGGACAAGATTTTAAAAGTAAGTTCCTTAAGACTTAGGAGTCTATTTTTTTTATGTAGTATGCAGACAATGGAAAATATGTCTGATAGTTAAGTCTTATTCTTAATGTCTATATGTGGAATAAAAAGACTTCCAGGACATTAGTCTGCTTCATTCATATCTGTTCTGAGAATAAGTGCCTTAAATGCTGGGTGCGATTTGCAGTGGAACAGTGATGAAACATTTACTCATCAGATGGCTTTGAAGTTGAGCCTCTTTGGATGGCTGTAGTCTCCTTCCTAATGGGCATGTTTCAAAGGAGAAAGTGGCTGTGGCACTCTGCTGGGATGTCTCCAAATGGACAGAATTTCTTTTGTTTTGGTCTGTTCTGACTAAATTTTGAAAGCTAGCTACTTAGAAATCACATTAATGACAGAAATTATTTCTGCTACTCTGGACTCATTCTCATTGACAGGGTAAGGTTTGAAAGTTAATTTTTCCAATACACTTAAACAAAGGGTGCCTGATTTCTCTTACTCTATAACCTTTCCAAACATAAAAATTTTCTTAGCTTTCCAACTGTAATATATCAAAAGGGATGGGGTATGTAAATATATGATTATATTATAAGAACTACTTTAATGAGGTATCTCACTGGAAAGTCACAATGCTTAAAGATATTTAGAAACTGTGTGTTTAAGATTTATGGTTCCTTGATTCTGCGTACTGGAAGATTTTCTTTCAGGCCTTAAACCTGCAAATGAGTAAATACGGTTTTGCTTCTATTTCTTGAATTGAATTTCACTTACCTAAGTTAGGACTTTAGACAGAGATGTTGCAGTGTGGCTTAACATGTTTCTATTTTTCTGTTTCTTACCATATAGACTGTGCTACCTTTAACCTTTATTTTATGCTTTATTACTTAGTTTTCATATGAACCCAACAAGCAGTGAAGACCTCAGGAAAATCCCGGTAAGTTATCAAGGGGTTACAAGATCACCAGAGAGCAAGCCTGGCTTCTCGCTAGCATATTCCCCTTATGCCTCCATCTCCCTAAACACCTGAGTGGCAGAAACAACATTGGTCAGTGTGGTAGTTTGGGGAGAAACAAGAATTGAGACTTTACCTCTACTACACAATGAATGTGGCTTCTGTATGTGCTCAGAGACAGTCCAAGCCAATGTAGTTATGACTGAATGTCTATCTAGGATATACATGTTTGTTTATAACTTATGTCCTCAGTGTGAAAGCTGTATGATGGAGTCAACATTATAGTTGTGAAAGTAGCTAACATTTGTTGTTGGGACAGGGATTGAATAAAGAACAAGTCTGCTTGCTAATATTCAGTAGGAAAGCAGTGTGCTAAGAGACCTGAGTTTGTCAGGAAAGGCTTTGGGAAGACAAAAGCTTCAGGATACCTTCTTCCAAGTGAGACCAAAACCAGATCTTTCCCAGGATTGGCAGCAGTTAGCTAGCAAAATGGATGTGTGTAATTTGCAAGAATTTTTGAGATAGCTTAACTTTGTTTCATTGTTATCTGAAATTTCAGGATTGTATTGGAGTATTCAGTTACATCTGAGTCCTCTTAAATTTGTTGACCTGGAGAACAAATCATTTTATAAAAATACAGGCAGATGTTCTTGGGGGGAAAACTACATTCTCACTGAGTAACAGAAAGAGGCCAGCGGCTGCTGTTTCAACTGTCTGCCCTTAATATGTGTGATCTAGATGTATTTAAATCTTTTCTAGCAATTGCATATCACAATTTCTAGTATATGTCTGTCTAAAAGAAGTCAAGGTGGAGTTATAGTCTATCTTATAAACCATTTTAAGGGCAGTTGTCTGTCTAAAGAATTGTAGAAGACACTGTAGATCCACAGGACTTTAGATAATGCTTTTGCTGTTCTATGTAAATGATTTCTAAGTTTTGATGTTTTGTAAGTATTTGTCTTTATAATGTGGAAGTCTCAAAGCAATGTCAGACTATATGAAGTCAGCGTTTGATCAGATAGTGAAATGAATTCTACCAGCTGTTACTTAATCTCAAACAAAATGCAACATCAAAAATTGATTTAATATGTAGCTATTGTTTATTAGGTAACCTTAATTACAATTTCCATGTGCTTGTGGATGTACTTTTCCAAATCTTATAATTTATCAGTGTTAAAACATCCTTAGAAATCTTTAAAGAAATAAAATGTGAAAATTGTTTTAGTTCAAGGATTTAAAGGTGATAACAGAATCCTTGATGTGTGATTGTTTTTCTCTGGAATCTAACTATTCTAAATGACAGTTAAAAGATTACTAGGTGTTGCTAATGTACTGCAAGATACAATTAAGAGGAGAAAGAGTCCTTACAGACAAGTTTTCAGAAGAAGTTATTTGAACAATTTTTATGTTGAAGATTACAAGATGTTTGAAGTAATTTACATGAAGTTCTCCAGTAATAGACATCCAGCAAGTTTTTTCTCTCCTTCTGGAGGGAGTATTGTGTAATTAGGTTTGTATGTCGGCTATGCTGGTGCCAACACCTGTCTTTGGAGGCGCGGTGTTTAGGCAGGAGCAGTAGCCAGTTGAAAGGGCAGTGTGAGCTCTTTAAGGCCTAATTAAGAACTGAAAGGGAGATGAAGAGAGGAAGACAAAGGATGTGAAAGTAGCTGAGATGATGTTCCCAGAGCAGAGTCCTCATTACTCCATAATGAGATGATCTGAGAACGCCAGCCTTCATCTCCTCCCTCTCTCCTCCAGTTGCCTTGGATGTCAGTTAGGACCCCACCAATATTTGGTTACCAGGGCAACCTTTCTTTAAATCTAAAGTTATTTTGAGTCTTGATAATTTGCTTTTGTCTGAATTTAAATATTGTAATAAATATGTGTGTGTGTGTGTATGTATGTATGTATGTATATGTGTGTGTGTATGTGTGTGTGTATGTGTGTGTGTGTGTGTGTGTGTGTATTTCCTAGTTTAAAAAGCTAGATTGTGTATAAGGTAAAAATAGCTAATACATCTGAGAATCTTCCACATGAGTCTTATTATTTAAAATTCTGGTTTAAAACTTCCTAGAGGACTGGTCCCCTCTTACCCAGCTTTCCTCCATCTTTTTGTCTGTATTAGGGACTTTACTTTTAGCAGATGTGAAGAAGAAAAGAAGGATTAGTTGTGAAAGAAAAGAAACAGGAAAATTTTATATTACATTTCAAAACAGGAAAACATCTTTAAAATGTGTGCTGTCTATAAAGCATAGGGACAAAATATTGAATTGATGTCTGCCCCATTGTGGGCTGTATTTATTTGCTCTCTGTTCTGAGGTTGGCGTTTTCAGTTTTCTGTGAATATTAGTAAATATACCTTTTGAAAAACAATTTTTGTATTTTCTTGAGACTTTCTCTCTTTAAACAAACTAATTTTTTATAACCAGAAAACATTTTAACATCATTTATATTAGTTAGTATTAATTTTATTATTTCCTTTGATGTTATAAATGTGTGTATGAGTATAGCAATATGTTGGTTTGAGAATTATATACCTAAAATTAGAAAATCTGTTTGATTCTCAAAAATTAAGTAAAATCTGGAGCCAAATCTGAGCTGTATTAACTATTTTTATTTTTTTCCCAGTATATAGTTTATGGTATATGTGTCTTTAAGATGTTTTCCTATTCAGAAATCTAATGGTGAATTTTGGGTAAAATTTCCACCTATAAAGAAGACAGAACTTTAATAAGAATAGAAATGTATTTCTAGGAAGGAAGCTGGTGTGAGAATGGTAAATAATATGTCGTATATTGTTCATTGTGGATATAAAGCATTGAACAATATTCAAAAATACTAGGTAATCTTACAAGACTAAGATGATTCCTATCAGGGCATTTAGACTGCTTATGTCATAATGGAATTTTTTGGACCTGTTATTTATCTTCATTGTTTTAAGATAAATGTTAAAATATTAGCTACATTAACCAGTGTAACTGATACAGTATTAACCATGTAAGTGATTTTAAATGTGTGCCATCTTATAATTTGAAATTTGAAAAATCATTGCATTTGCATATAATTTAATTAAAATTAGAGAGTCTGAACAGATCCTATTGTGTTAAGTTCATAAAAAAAAAAACAAAAGCAGACAAGCTGTAAGTAACATAGCCCATTTAGTTAAATATCATGACCCCCATGATTCTTAGATTTTTCCAGTAAATATTTTGTTAGAAAAGTGAAATCACATTAGTTGGACTTTATTATTTTTAAAATTGCAGTTCAGAAAAAACAAATCACTCAATAGATAACAGGATTGAAAGGGTGGAAGGACTTGTTTCATCAGATGAGGGATGCGGCACTCAGCCTGATTCCTGCCTCATTTCATACAGTATTACTTGTGCTAAAGTACAAAGGTTAGCTTATTTCTGACAAATTAAAAACTCTATAGTTTATCTTGTCTTTACTATAGAAAAATGCATGAAACACTACATATTTTATGAAAATATAATTAATTTATAATATAACTCTAAGCAACCAGTGACCAATGCATTATTTTATAGGCTTAACTCACCCAAGAGGGAAAGTAGAAGCTAGCTAGCACTTAGCTCTAAAATTGTCTACATGGGGTTAAGAGCAACATTTGAAATGTTGGGGCATAAGTAATTTAATTCAGAAATTTTCAACTTTTCTTCTTTGCTAATTGAAAAACTGAGTTGTTTAAAGTATATCTCACAGAATTTAAATTTGCTTTCTTAAATATTGTGTTTATTCAGTTAAAATAAGCTTATAATAAACTTCAAAATCTAAAGTAAAGGATTTGATTTTCTTGTTTGAGGCCTTAGGAAGCATTTTTTTAATGGTGCCATTTTAAATTAACATTTATTAAATGTTTAAAAATTTGCATATTATTATTGAGGCTATTAAGGTTTTTAAAGCATCCAAACTGATATTTTCAATATTTCAGTAACCTCTGCTCTCCCAAATGATATTATCCCTAGTTGCCAGGTTAGTTTCCTAAAACAGTGCCTCAAAGATACTTCTGGTTACAGTTGATTGTAACAGAAAAGCTAAGAAGTGATTAGCTTCTGCTTAGAAACCTTCAGTGGTTTATTTTCCTTAGGACAAGGCTACAAATCCTCAAAGATGACCCTGCCTATGCTTGATGGTGCAGTAGGAGTCACGGAGCCTCCTCTCTCAGACTTGTTTTCTGGTCATGCTTCCCTGGCCTGTAACAGGCCACTGGACCATGAGCCCTGGTTTGCTAATTATCCACGCTTACCCCACTGCCAATTTCTTCCTGGAGATTGTAAAATCTTTTGGAAGCTGTTACTATCCAAACTCTGAAGCCTGGGGTATGGGAGAGTTTTTAGCCTAAAGTTTGTACATCTAGGAAGAAGGGACATTGGAGGGACTGTTTCCCTCTAGTTTCTGCCCTGGGATCTGGCAGTAGGAGCATATAGTGAAGGGCTAGACATAGAGCCCAGTGAAAGTAGCTGCTGCTGATGAGAGAGACATATAATTTCTATGGGATCAAGAATCTTTCTGCAGTCCTCTGGCTTCACAAATCCTCTGCTGGACAGATGAACCAGGTTCCTTAATATTTTAGTTAATTTTTCTTAAAGCAAAATGGAAATGGGAGTGATGCAAATCATCCTAAATTGTTGGATTTAGGAATGGAACTATGTTTTACAGACATAAAATGTGCTCTTTTGTATCTAGACATTTACACACTGGAAATCTAAATCCCAGGGCATTGAAATCTAGGGAAATATGAAAGGGCCCATCTTCATTGTCACAAAGTACTTTCTTTAGATTTTGCTGTCACAACACTGTTAGAATAAAACAGGTTGAAGCAAGACCCTCCTTTGGTTGCGTTTATGCTTTTGTTTGACTTTTTAAACTACCTGAATATCATTAGGTAGGTAAATAAGTCAGATGAGAGGACATGTAGCTGTCTTGACCATAAGTATTAATGTGGCTGCAGCTGAGCTCTGAGCCTCTTAATAACAGGGCAGAAAGGGAAACAACATCAAACAAATGGGTGTTATGTATGGGAAGTGAAAACAACATCCATTACTCAGGAAGACTCAGCTCACCATGCTGGTCAGCCAATGCAGAAACCATACCTGTGAATGGTGCTAGTTGGTTTAGTTCCAAAAAAGTTAGAGAATTAGCCTGGCATTTCTGTTTCTCACAGCCACCATCAATAAATGCCCAGATGGAAGTGTGAGTCCACATTTAGAGGAAACAGTTCTGTGAGGACTGTGTCCATATGTGCAGTTTTCTATAGCTTCTTGGCAGTCCTTTGACTAGATTCCTACATGTGTTTAGTTTTAATCTATTTTCATTATATTGACTAATTTGTGGTTTGAAACTATAGAGCATATTCTATCCAGCCCCTTCTAGTAAGCTGGGGATGGAACCCAGGGCCTTCTGCATGCTAAGCAAGTGCTCTGCCACTGAGCCATACCCTCAGTACTCATGCTGTGGTTAAGTTTTCACTGCTGCAGACAGTCTCTGGCTCTAGGAAGTTTTGCCAGTATAAGAAGGAGTTTCAGGTACAGAGTTTGAATCAGACATTTGATCTGTCTGCCCTCCTTCCTGTTGGGGATGGAGCAGCATCCAGGAACTGTCACCCTGACTCTAGCCACAGCTGGAGAGAAACTTTATCAGCTTCAGCAAAACCAGAAGATGAAAATCTGAGTAGCTCTTAATGTATGTGTCTGTGTCCTGCCGGCTAAAGCAAGTCTGCATCTCATTCCAGGACAACAATCCTTTCGATGCCACGGCTGGGTACCGGAGTCTGACCTACGAAGAGGTGCTGCAGGAGCTGGTGAAGCACAAAGAACTCCTTCGGAGGAAGGACACTCACATCCGGGAGCTAGAGGACTACATTGACAACCTCCTTGTCAGGGTGATGGAAGAGACACCCAGCATCCTGCGAGTGCCCTATGAGCCATCCAGGAAAGCTGGCAAGTTCACCAATAGCTAGTGGAGAGTCAAGAGGACTGCTTATAACTGAGAAGAGTAAGAGAGAGAGAGAGACAGAGAGAGACAGAGAGAGAGAGACACAGAGAGACACAGAGAGAGGGGCGGGGGGAAGAGGATGTGTTACTGGAAAAGACTGTCCAGTCAGGCTTCACCTCCTCCCCTCTGTCATAAGGAACAATTGTCAGCCCTGTTCATACTCACAGCTTATTATCAAGAGTAATTTTACCCACTTTGGAATGGATAAAATACTCTAAACTCTTAAACCGAAAATGAGCCATGCCTTGATAACTGAGCAGTTCTCTGGCATCACTTGGGTGCTGGTGCTGGACTCCTGTCTGCCATAGGCCTGGAACTATCTTCAGCAGCCCATGAGTTATTCCTCAGGAATAGATTCCATAAAGCAGAATTGATACTGTTGTTGGATTCTCAGAAGTCAGTCTGTAGACACAGTGTCAGGAACACTGCTCATTATAAAAGACACACTCAGTGTCAGGAACACTGCTCATTGTAAACACTACTGAAAAAAAGTTCCTCATACATAACTATGTATGTTCATGTGTTTCTGTATATAAAGAACATGCATATACCTCATATACACGTGTGTTTTTAAGACATTTAAAAACAAATGGTTGCCTCTAAAGTTAGGATATCAATCTCATAGTTTAAAATGTGCTTTTGTAGTATATACGCAGGACCACTTGTCACCAGGGCCACCCCACCTCTGTGGAGAAGCTATTTCAACCCACTCCTGTTCTCTGAACCCTGATTTTAAAGGGATTCACTACAACCAGCTCCAGCTTCTAACTTTATCTCTAACCACTATCCTAAAAAGTGATAATCTCAAGTCTCTTTTCAAGGAATGACAAAATTCAGAGAGTTCTTTATTCTTTTCACAGAAGCATGGGTTTCTTCAGCCAGTGTTCTCCTGGTGTTTGAGTTTATGGGAAGTGTAAGCAGGAGATAGGGTAGTTCTGCTGTGTATCATGAGCAAAGACAACAGTGCAAAGTTATATCTGAAAACGAGCTGGGGGATGGGAGTGATTGTCTGTTGCCTTGATAACCCAAGGCAACAGCAAGTTCTAGGAATGAAGGTTGGGCTTGGTTTCAATTTCATCATTAATAGAACAGATGGTTGCCTTTGAGCCCTGAACCAAAGACTCATCGCAACAGTAGGTGTTGAGAGCAGGTCTCTACCAACATACAGCATGAGGCAACCCACGTCCACCCTTGAGGATTGATGTCACATACTATAGGCTCTTTGTGTATAGCCTGCCTCCCTAGAATGGTAGTTTTCTGTGGATTAATTTTCCGTATTTGTATAAAATTATTCTAAAATTTAAAGTGAAAAGTGATGAGATAAGAATATTGTAAATCTTCTGCTGGTATTTCTGATCTAAACACTATGAAATAGATGGGTCTTTCTGAATTGAGGATTGAGGACTGGCTGCACAGAGGCTGGGGCTGGGTGCGTTCCGTAGCCCTGTAGTGAGGTGCACTTTCCTGGTTATTATCTCTAGTAAGACTTCACTGAAAGTCAGATGAAAGCAGAGATTATAGTTTTCCTGGTTTTCATAGTTATTAGTCACAAAATCCCTTGTTATCTATATTTTCTGAATTTTTGTGGTTTTCTAGAAAACATGGGTTTTGAAGTGAATTTTTCCCCAAATACAAACTTCAGTACTTTTCTAAAATTAAAATAGAGGAGGAAAAAATGAATTTTTACAATCAAATTTTCCTCCATTTAACTAATAATTGAAGTGATTCTATAATAAACTTCAAAGTCTAAGGTGATTTTCCCATGTGAGATCTTGGTAAATATTTTTTTAAATGGTGCCATTTAAAATAAACATTTATTAGATGTCATCAAATCCTTAGCATATTTTGATCATGGCATTGCTGGGACTCTGCAACTTTTTAAAGAACCCAAATCTATGTATTCAGTATTATGACAGCTGTCTGCAGGTACAATAACATGTGTTAGCCAAGTGTATCCTTTTTAGAGTCTCGGTCTAGTAGAGACCTGAGCTGTCTGTCACTTTTGTCCTCGGAGTAAGTTTCCCAAAAATCTCATCTAAAAGCATGGTTCCAATGCTGCTGTTCCTTTTTATAAGGCACAGTTTTGCCTCCATTAGAATCTGTGTACATGGATTCAACAGTCCTTACTGACTGGCCAGACTGAATAGGTATTTGCATCTCAGAATCTGAAGTGAAACATTGTCCAGAGACAGTCTGGTAGGAAGTGAGATTTATCTGAGGCACAATTGTTGTTGCTAAATAAAAACAAATGTCTGAGACAAATGAAAAATCTGCATTTACACTCTGGAAAATGTTGTGTTCTAGTGGTAGGAATTTTACTCGTGAACTTAATGTTATCATTAGTCAACTTAACAAACTTACAAGTAAAACAAGTTCCAAAGTGAACATAGCATGTGGCATTGTCTAAGCACAAGTGTGAGCTGGGCACTGTAGAAAGAAGACCGGAAAGACACTTGCTTTATCTTCCAAATGGAACACAAAGTATTGTGGTGATTTATTTTTGTATTAACTTAGAGGTGGAAATAAAAATGTGTATTTCAGTAAATAGTGCATGCACAATAGATTTTTAAGAACATTTTACTTCTGATTTTAGCCTAAAAATACATACGGAAAAACACTTCTACCAACAAGACTTTTAAAAATCACAGAATCAAGCCTGATTTAATTTGACACACTTTTGTTACATAATTAAACTATTTCTTAAAACAACAACAGTATTTTACAAGCAATCTCTTCTCAGTTCTAAACTCAGCTTGACAGTATTGCCACACCGCCCTACCACTGGGACTTCAAGTATCATTCCTTAAACACCAAGGTCATTGCTTAGAGTTGTATATAAGATACCATTTACACTTACCCATTCATGGTAAATGTTGGAAGCATTGCCTTTTGCTGCTCTGTTCTGCATTGACCCCAGTTTTGCCCTTCTTCAATGAATGTAGTGTTATTCATAGATTATACATAACTACATGTATTGCTTTTGGCAGTAAATCAAGTTCTAGTTGTAGTTTTCCAGCTGTGAAAATGTTACCTTGTATTTAAAAGGGTTTCACGAGTGGAAACCTAAGTAAATAAGCTCATTAGTGACAGACTTGCTTCTTCATGTCCCCCTTTCCCATCTCCTCACTCTTCCTGCATCCTGCTTCCCACCCCCATGTGAGTGCTTATTATTAACAAGGAGAACCTTTTAAAATGAGAAATAAAAAAGAAAGACCTGCTATCACTATCTATAGTAACTGTTACACTAAGCTTTTGTTTTCCCCTAAAATGTGAAAGCAGCTTACCCTGGATTAGAAAAGCAAGCTGAGACTCCTTGCTGTCTGTGCTATCCTGTAAGGTGTCACTGGTGTGCGTGGGTGAAGTGCGAGCATGCCCAGTCATGTGATCTCTTCTCAGAGGGAAGGACTGCACTGCAAGCTCGTGGTGCTATTGGAGAGGGTCTGCCAGCACATACCGAAAGCCCCCATTTTCACAGATTTATAACTTTAATAATCCAGATGCTGTCCTTGGAGGTATTTAATATGCAATAGGTAGCACCTTTACTAATTAATCTGCATATGAAGAGCTTCCTGATGTATTTAATAAGATGTGTAGAAGCTCTTCAAGCATTAAACTAAAGTTGACGTTTTATATCATTTACTCTTCTCCGTCAAAAAATATCAACCACTTACAATGGAATTGAAGTCTGTTACCTAATGGTATTTGGGCCTTTTAATTTCTGAAGCTTCTAGATTGTTTGTATTGTGAGGTACGAAAAAAATGCTGCAGATTTAGAAATGTATGTTCTTAGCAAGTGTTTGAATGATATAAGCATTATTTATAATTGAAAAGTACTACCCCTACGTTCTTAAGTAAATGCTTAGTAACTCATACACATTTTGCAGGTACAAAAGTATATAAACATTGTATAATGTGACAGTTGTATAATTTATGTAATCTGATGCATGAATCAGAATTTTTATATATGATAATTGATTTGTTATAGTTGATTAAAGTGTTTAAACTTAATCCAGTCATCCTAATTTCTTATTGTGGATAAAGCTGTTCCCATCATGCATTTCTACAGACATCTTTATTGTCTCTTGATAATGAGATAGATTGTGTTGGAGTACATGTTCAGTAAGGCCTGTAGACTGCCTTGTAGAGAATATGGTTCTGAAGAATCATGCAGGAGTGAAGTATTGTTTCTGTTAATTGTGTGTGTGTGTGTGTGTGTGTGTGTCATGTGTACATATGTGCATGTGTGTGTGTCTGCATGTGTATGGGTATGCAAGTGTATTGTGTGTTGTGTATGTGTAAGGGAGAAAGAGTGAGAGCACCTGCACATGTGCATAGGTGTGCATGTGCATAGGTCCTTCCCTTCTCTCCCGAGGGGCATGTTAGAATTACAGACCCTTACACTACTATATCCAGCTTTTACATGGAATCTGGGGATCAGACTCAGGCTATCAGACTTGTATAACAAACACTCTTTTATCCCTCTTTTATATAACAAACACTCTTTTATCCCTGAGCCCCAGAAACGTTTCTAAGAACTTAAGGGCAAGCTTTCTTCCAAACATGTGGAGATACATATGCTCTGCCATGAGACTTGCTCCCAGAGGACCAGGATCTAAAATGAGATAGAAACTGCCTTATGAGTGCTGGCACTCAGGCTGAGGACATGGCAAGAGCTTTCTTCTGTGTCACTTCACTCTTCACAACTCAGGCAAAGAGGACAGAAGGTTCTGGAGCAAATTGTAGTCAAGGAAGAGTAAGATGGGGTTGGCAAACACATGGAGTCTCTACTTATCCTTCACTTATGGCAGTGGCCACACATGTCCTCAGCCCTCATCATGGCCATCCAAACGCATACCTGTTCATCCGAGGTTCCATCTGAGAGAAACTGGCTCTCATACCTATGACTGCACATGTATGTCTGAACGTGCAGATGGCAGTACTTCTGTTGCTATAGAATCTAGAGTCTAGACTGAGATGCAGTCCATATGTATTTCTAGGTGTCAGTCGGCCCCTCCGGAGTAAGCTTTCTCTGCAGTGCCGCATATCCTCTTACCCTCTAATGGTTCTTGGTTTTGCAGGTTCTTTAACCTGCTCCTTCTTTTCTAGAGTGTGTTCTCTCTAGTCTGTCTTCCTGCTAGCTAGCTAACCCTAGCCTAGTCTTTCTCCCTGTCTACAGAGACAAAGGTATTTGAGGGCAGTTTGGGAGCCAAAAGCCAAGGGCCATGAAGGTAGTCATTTGTCAGGATAGTTCCTATCCCAGAAATGTATTTGTTCACATGGGCTTATGATCCAAATGCCTCGCATTTTATATTTTTCTCAAATAATCTTGCATAACAAATGTTCACACTTTTATCTTTCTGTGGGTATGCTGTTTCTGGAAATATTAAAAAAGAAACTGCAAGTTCCCATGCTTGACCCTGCTTCTCTCTGCCCCAGTGGGCTGGCCGGCTATTCACTGACAGGTAATTCATGGAGACTCTGACTCAGAGCTCTAAAATCTCTCTTCCCAGCTCGCTAAGTTCCCTCTGACGGGTCACTATCAATCCAGCCCCATGCTTCAAAACCCCCACAGTCTTTATGGTGCACATCTGGCAAACCGAAGCTTTACTGCAGTACCTTTTTCTCTGGAACCCAGTAGAGCTGCTGCGGGAAGGAAAATACCATGCAAACTTAGTTCAGAAACAATGGTAACTCAAATCTCTGGGCGCAACAATTAGAATCTTAATCTTGTATCTATATTAAATGTAAAGCCTCCGGTTGTGAATCCTAGTGGATCCACCATTGAAACCAACCAGGAGACACTAGCAGCTACATCTTTCCCTCACACTATACCAGTCCAAAAAAGAAAAAAGACCCTTTCTCTCTCCACCTCCTCTCTTCCCCTCTCCAACCCGGAAGTCCCTCCTACCTGCTCAGTGATTGGCTCCTTTATTCATTAGGGGATTGGTTTATAAGAAGTCGATTCACTCCTTGTCCGCAGCCCCTCCCAGGAGAGCAGAATTAACATCAAAATAATACAAATAGTACCAGGTCCATCCACAACAGTATGCTTTCTCATACTTCTTACACACTAAAATTTCATTCCTAAGTGTCCATTGGTTTTATCACTTGGTAGTCCCACCTCATGCCAGGATTCATGGCAGGAAACAAGATTGCCGATTTCTTAGGGGTTTTCAACTGATGCGTGGTGGTCAAATTCAAGATAATATCTGATTAACACTATCAATACCAAAATTGGTGATTCTTTTTTAAAAAGCATAATAAAGATTTAGTTGCTATCATTTTACTCTAATTCTTCCTTACTCTTGTTACAGTAGAAGAGCAGGAGACTGCAAGCTCACCCAACTTTCTCACAGGTGCCCTGAGCAGGAGTGCAGTGTCTCTCCCCACACACAGTAGGGCCATGCAACTATGATACATGACAACCGTAAGAGTACAAAAATCACTGACACCCCTTTTCAGAACCCAGCTCCAGAGCACGGGTGCATGCAGAGGCCAGAGGTGTTAGATCCCCTGGCTGGAGTTATAGGTGGTTGTGAGCCTCTCAACATAGGTGGTAAAACTCAGTACCTCCACTTAAGAGCCAAGCCTGAAAGGTATAGAAAGTTCTTATGACCCCTAGCAGACTGAGCTGAACCAAGAATGCAGGTCAGCTGGTTCAAGAGCTCTGGAATCCAGGAACTTGGTTGAACACAAGAAGTGGAACTAAGAATGCAGGTCAGCTGGTTCACGAGCTCTGGGTTCCAGGAACCTGGCTAACCACAAAGTAGATGATTGAACAAGATTAAATTCTTGAGAAAAACATGTACAGGATGATCCCCACATGACTGACTGAATTATGGGCTGGTACTTTCCACTGGTATTCCCCCTCACTCCCCCTGGTTTGTGGTTTTCTCCTTTAAAAACCCTACACTCCCTGAGCTGGGGGTTGAACTCCTCTGCCCCTGCGTGGGTTACGAGTCTCAGCCTCAGCATGCTGATTCCCGAAATACACCTCTTGCTGTTGCATCAAGATCGGTGTCTCATGAGTCATTGGGTGGCCGGAATCTCCCGAGACTTGCGTAAGGATCTCCCCTCTTGGGGGTCTTTCAAGCCATCTGTCCATTTAATATTTTTGAAACATGTTAGCTATTTAAAATTCTACCCTACTTTTGGATCTATTCTGATGAGCAAAGACGGTGGGATTACATCATTGGTGTTCACAAACTGTCCCTGGAGCAGCATCTGGAAAGTTAATAGTATGGATTCCCGTACCCTTCCCAAGTCTTAAAAAGGGTCCTAAGTGAAATCAAAGATACTACCATAGGAAAGAGCACAGGGTGCAGCCCACATGCAGTGTGGTAGAAACATGTGTTACACACACACACACACACACACACACACACACACACACATAAATCCAAAATGCACTAAGATAAATGATTAGCTAGCTGATACATTTAGGTGAGAATTTTGCTTAACAGCCACTTCCCAACTTTGTGATGGTTGTTATAGTTTGTCAAAAGCCTGTTTGTTCACTTAAAAAAAAAATAATCTGTTCTTTTTATACTTAAAACTGAGTTGAGAGCCAGAGAGATAGCTTAGCAGGTAAAAGCACTTGTCACCAGGCCTGATGACCTGATGACAAGTGCACAGGGTGCACAAGTGGAAGGAGAGACCTGGCTCTGGCTTTCACGTATGTGCTGTGGTGTGCATGCCCACACCCATATAAATTAGTAGATAAAATCAAAACCAAGTTTAAATCTCCTTCAGTAGAAATACAGAATGGAGTTTATAAGTCTTGTCAGAAGAAAAGGTGGCTATGCACTGTCTTAAATAAGGGTAATGTGAAGCCACATCTGACAGAGAGTGCCTTTATTCGTCACAGTAATGTTGATGACATTAACTGAAATATACTCAGAGACTTCCTGTGCTCACTTCAGGTAAAGCTAACCCTGGAATGACAATTGTGGTGTCCTCATCAGACTCATCCCTCATGGAAACCTATTATTAGAGGTCTATACTAGAGAATGCAGGTATTTTAGAAAGTCCCATTTGGACCTGTAGCTACAGCCTATTTCAGAAAGCCTTTGCTTAAGATAACATTAAGAGAACACAGTGGGCTTGCATCTAGTGTATTACCTTCCTAGTTATGAAGGAGGCCTTATGGAGAATACAGATAAAGTCCTGGGAGTTAAATGGAAAAAAAAAAAAAACTGGGCCCCACTCAAGGTAAAATTGATTGTCAGCTTTAGATTATTAGAGGTTATATTACAGGGAACCCTACCGAAAGGCACCTCTTTTAAAGAGATAATTCACTTCATGAGCAGTTAGCTAATCCTTTAGTATCATTTAGTGTTTTTATGCTTACATTTAGAGTTGTATTAATGTGCTGCTATTGAACATCTTTCATGATTTAAAAGCTGTAAAATATTTTAATCTGTGATGCATTTGTTTACAAAGTCAACCACTTAATTCTATATAATATGTAGCACTTGAAACCATCTGTTAGGAACATTTGAAGACTGTGATGCACATTTTGATGACGTATACAGCAAATGAGAAACAAAACAAGAAATATTCAGGCCATGTTTGTGATAGAGGGGGAAAAAATATGTGTATTTTAAGTTTGAAAACATTGCAGTCTGAAATTTGACAAAGAGTCTTTCCAGAATTAAGCACTTTTCTAATTTCAGGCAAGTGTCAAAATGACATTTTAGGAGCTGGGGAGATGACTCCGTGGATAAATGTTCTTGATGCACAATGTGAAGACCTGAGTTCAAATCTCCAGTGATGACGTAAGTGTGGCCATGCACAGGCCTATGCTGTGAAAGGTGGAGACAAAAGGACCCAGTGTCCTTCTCTGGCCTTTTGCACACACATGGGAGAGTTTAACTGCATGTGAATGTACAAATGTCATTTATTTTAACTGATTTGAAATAAAAATACTGGCATCAGTATGAACTAGATTATGCTTTTAAGAGTTTGTGCTTCAGTGAGAGAGTGAGTGAATAGTCAGCAGTCCCGTGAGGTTCACTTGAAAAGTTGCTGCAGTGAAGTCAAGAGGGAGGCTACAGTGAGGGGTGTCATCCTGGGGCGCAAAGCTCCATGTGTTCTTTGTCGTCTTGCAAATGCTGATCTGGGCAAAACACTCATATACATAAAACAAAATGATCTAAAACATGAAAGGAGGAATCCAGAAAGGCAATGCTAAAAGTGATTCAGTGACAGAATCTGCAGTCCTTCAGGAGCTCTCCTGGTTTACTGGAGACCAAACTGGACCCATGCATATACCATCCTGGTAGAACTTTTATGTATATGAGTCTTTTGCCTAGATTCAGTATGCACACCACATGCATGCAATACCACAGAGGCCAACAGAAGGCATGGGACCTGGAACTAGGGTTATGCATGACTGTAAGCCACCATATAGGCACTGCAAACAGAATTCAGGTCCTCTGTAAGAGCAACAAGCACTCTTAACCCCTGAGTCATCTCTGAAGTGCTTTTAATCCTGTGTTCTAGTGCCCAAACCAGATCACCTTATAATTAAAATCAGTTGATTTTTTTTAACAGTGTTTACTACTAGTCTCACAGTAGCACTGTGACCACTCATGGGTGCTACACAAAGCACATTTCCTTGTCAAAAACTATACCAAGACCACAGTAGTTTCCAATATGTTAACCTGCTGCTGCCTGTTCCAGATCTATCATTGTGCTAGGATACAATTCAAATTACTTTACCCTTCCCTCCAATCTTTTTATCAGTATTATCAAAGACCTTATAAGTGCTTATTACCTCCTACCCAAGATAATTTGCAGTTCTCCCTCCTCTTCACTCCCCTAGATTGATCACTTTGTCATTGAATCAATCTCACCCTAAGGCCTTTCACCTTGTTGAGGTGCATGATATGTTGAATCAAAGTCACTCAAGTCGTCACTCTGGTTTTAGGTTTACATTTCCTGGTGACTGAATGAGCTTCCTTATCTGCATGTCTGAATGGCAAGCTCTTCTATTTTGTTGTTTTACCAACTTGTATTTCCACACACATGTCTCCATTCATTTATGTCATCATTTTGTACTGTATACAGTTTCAAGTCTTTGGGTCCGTGGAACTAACATTTAGAGCCCCACATTTTTCATCTCTAGCAAAGTCAAATCCTATATGCTTATTTGGGTTTAGTAAGATTCTTTTTGAAACTCATGAAGAATTCCTGGCGAGTAGGGGAGTTGAGTTCAATCTTTGGATTTCTAACATGAACTCCTAGCATGGGGTCCATATTTAAACACTTGCTGGATGAATGACAACCATTAAGATTCCTATGGTTGCTATGAGTCTGTTTTAAAATAGTTTTGTTATGATGGAACACCCTCTGAAATGAGTCAAAATAAGATGCGGTGGGGATTCACATAAGAAGACAAATGATTGGTGTGAAAACATTGCCAGGGTGAACTGCGAACAGGCAGAAATACTCAATCCAGACTCCTGTCCCAGGGTGCCAGGCTTTGATGGCCATATAGCTCAGCTTCTTAGGATTCCCTTGTTTTGGTGACTGGCCCACAGCAGAGGCTTACGTGTCTGCATCCTGCTCCCTGACATACTTTGCCACCATACTCAAAGGCCACGTGTTACATCCCTGGTACTAGGTAAATGCATGTTTGAGAAGAGGGGAGGGAAAAGTGAAGCGGGTTGTTTTTGGACACCGGGTAAGGAAGGTCTTGGATTATGGGTTTTTGTTGTTGTTTGATTTGGTTGTTGTGGTGGTTGTTGTTCTGTATATGATTTGGATGGTTTTGTGCTAGGGTTTTAATTGTCTGCATTTTAAAATACTATAGCCATGGTTATTATAAAGCATTCTCACTAGTCCTTGATGAAGGGAGGAGCCCCCATACTAGTTGGATTCATATTTGTAACCAGGGAGAAAGAAAGAAGTCTTGAGGGGTCCCAGATTGAAACAGGAAGAACATGGATACACTCTTTTCAAGAGCCTTCACAGAAATGTTAAATAGAAAAATTTGGAATTACATCATGATACAAAGTAAACTTGTCATTTTGATGAGAACTCCAGGCAACCTGGACTTTCTGATTGAAATATTTTATTTAATATACATGTCTTTCCTTGACAAGGTAGGAAGAATGTGCTCAGATAAAACTCAGCTCGATATGGTAAATATATTGTGCTTTTAGTGTGAGTGATCAGTCGGCAGTTACTACTGCTGTGTCTTGAAAGGTGATGCACATTCATTTATCTCTTCTCTCCATGTCTCAGTCTCTTCCAGTGTCTGTCTGTCCTTCCTTTATCCATCTTTCCCTCCACTCAGCAGTATATGTTGAGAAGTTGCTTTGTGCAAGGCACTTTTTATAATACTTAACAATGCAGAATGGAAGGATAGAAAGAAGAAATCGTACAAGGGGCATCTCTCCTCTCCCTGAGTGTATGTTCACATGCATGTGTATGAAAGCCCATGTGGAGCTCACAAGACTCAGTCACAAGTGTCAGTCTTTGCCTTCCACCTTATATGAGAGGAAGTATCTTTGTTTTATACAACTATCTGCACCAGAGTAGCTGTCCTGCCAGTTTCTGGAGATTCTCCTTTGTCTCCCTTCCCATTCCAAAGTGCTGAGATTACTGTTGCATCAAACTTCACATGGGTTCTGGGAATCTAAACTCATGTCCTAATTATTTCATGGCAAACACTTTACCCATTGAACCATCTTGCCAGGAGCAGTTTTTAATTTTGTAAGGACAACTCCATTTAAAATAACCAGGTAGTATGTACTTACAGCAGCACCAGTCTGCGGAAATTGAGTGTTCCATCATTAGAAGTCAACAATCACTCTATGCTGTCTCTAGACTGAGTTCGTGATAGGACATTCATAGCATGATGAGCTCATTTTCGGTTTTTCCATGGCTCTTAATTAGCCACCTCTTTAATTTTGTAGGAGGTCAGGTTGAACCCTAGATGCTGTTTCTAGGCAAGACTTAAAAGGCACCAAATCACGTAGTTTCAGTGATCTTCACTGGCTTGTGATTTTTCTGTAAGACAGAGAACTCACTGTGTTCAGAATTGCTCCGTATCTTTCATGGAAAAAATGAATGAACTGATAGTTTGTGTAAGAAAACATGAACATTTGAGACCCAGGAGTTCTTTGGTTTGGACAAAACAAGCTAGCAAGCAAACAACAAAACCAAGTGATTGAGTAGATTCAGTGGTGTAATAGAAAGAAAAATTCTCTAAATGTTGTTTCCAAAGTCAGGAACCAATGGAAAAGTTTCATACACAGGAACTAACCAAGGCTTTAGTCTACTTATTTATTGAGAATAAACTATTTATTGATATTCCTCAAGCCCATTTACCTTTGGGAAATGAAAATCTGACAGCAAATCAGTGAGAAAAGATTCATTCATCAAGAATCTTGAGGTCACCGAATGCTATTTGGAAAGCATATAAATTCAAATTCCAACCTCAGTCCTTATACCAAAGTAGTTCTATATAGATTCAAATTTTAAACAAAATATATAGAACACCAAACAAAAAGTGGGATCTTCTGTTTTGTATCTTAATAGACTCAGAACAGATAAGACCTGTCAACTCAAGAAATGTAATTTTAATAGGGAGAATGTACAGCTATTCAACAACATAAGTTTTAAATGCTTTAAACCTTAAAAATAGTAATATCAGTGTCAGTAGGCAAGTGGCAGGATTATGGAGGATTGGTAAACAAAGCTGGATTGTTTTTTTTTACATAAAAGTGTTTATGCGTATATTGAGACAAACCATGATGGAAATACTCATAATACAATCCCAAGAAGAAAAATTACAAATCACCTTAGGGACATTTGCTAATTAGGACAAGCAAAGAGTTCACCAGTTAGCTACAAGAATGCACATCCTTGTCATAATAAAGGAAGATAAACTTTTATTTGAAGAATAAATTGAAGTCAACTTTTCAGAGGACAATTTCACAATGTCTGTTAATATCTTTGTTTTCCTTGTTTAGACATGGTAACTTTATTGTAGTAATTTCTCATTTAAAAATTTCCTGGAATATTTATTCAAAATGAACTTTAAAATAACTATAACAATAAATAATACAATGATGATATAAAAGTGAAATAACAGAAGAAAACAACCAGTCAAGTGCTGTCTGATTGAATATTATGAAACAAATAGAAACCATAAGATTACTCAAATCATTAGGATACCTTGTTAAGGGAAAAGGCAGTGAGTCTATGATGTGTATTGCTGTGCAAGGATACACTGGCTATCACATTCCTACAAGTATAGAAGACACTGGTGGAACTTATTTCTGAAGAAAATGGCTACCTCTTTACATGGGAGACATTGACTTTCCCAACACCCATTTGATTTGTTTCAAGGTATTTTATATGCAGATACTAATTTACTTTCATTATTATTGTATTTAATTGTTTTATATATATAATAAAATATTTTATTATATAAGATATTTTTGTATTTTAATTATTAAAATAATCATTGTATTATTTAATTATACTTAATTTGTTAAATGAAAGTTTAAATAATGTAGATCTTTTGACCAATTTCAAAGTAGTCTTACAAGATTCACACATGGCCAAGGGGGTCTTGAGTACAGCAGGGTGTAATAGCACTGGGTTGCCTACCTATTACCTTGGAGATAAAGGATCTCAACTTTGAGGTCAGTCTAGGATACATAAGACCCACATCTCAGAATAAACAAACAGGAAAAAGGGCAACAGAAGGAAGGGATGGGCTTCTCTGCAGCCCTGTGGCTCCAGAGCTTGGATCCTCTGGCCAAGGTATGGAATGTTCTGTTCCAGATTCTTTGTCAAGATTCATGCTGATGCCCTCTCTCCATGGGAAGACCACAGACAGAGTACTGTTCCTCTGAGTTCTCAGACAAACACTCCATGGAGTCCAGGCCAGGAAATTTTCTGCAGTCTTGTTTAATACTTGGGCAGCAACATTCTAGAATTTAGTTTCCTTACTAAATTGTTTTCCTTGCCATGAACCTTAGCATCCAATTCAGTGGCCAGTATGTGCCCAGGTGACTATAGACTATTTTAACTATCAGCTTATAACCAAAATAATTTGTAAATTTAAACAAAGACATCAGTGTAAATTGTAAAAACCAAACAAAAAGATTTATGCACTCATAAGAAAGCCATGGAGCCCTGGGGTGCAGCTTCACTCTGAAAAGACAGTATCTCTTAGGTAATTTTCTTTTTTAATCAATGACATTTAATTGTAATCTAATCAAGAGAAATATTTCAAAATACAACAAAACCAAAGTAGGTGGATTCCATCTTTAAGAACATCTGTGAAGGTAGGCAAACAATAAACATTCAATAAAATGTTCTGCATTAAAATAGGCCACAGAGACATAAATAAATGCACTGCACAGACATCTCTAGACTATGGATTCTACAGGATAATAGAGAACTTTGGTGGACACCTGAAAATTGAATATGAGCTACTTAGTGAATGAAAATTCCCCTAGGTGTGTTGATGTTTACAGAATGCAATGACCTCATTCTTAGAAACAGGATGTATTGGAGTGCCCATCATTGAAAACTGTTGTGATATATGCAATTGATATTCAAAAGGATCAAGAGTGTGAAGCTAAAACACAAAAGCAAAATAGCCTCCATTTGGAATCACGGTGTAAAGAATTAATGAGTTTAGAGGGGGTTTCTGTTGTCCTTCTTCTGTAAATTTAACATTTTCAAAATAAAGAAATAAGAAAAGAGAAAATCTGATTTGATCATCACAGAGTCACAGGGTTATCCGGTGGATGCTTGTGTCAAACAAAACAGTCTGAAACAGTGGCTCTCAAATGCCTCTTTCACAGGGGCCACTTATCAGATATTTACATTATGATTCATAACAGTAGCAAAGTTACAGTTATGAAGAAGTAATGAAAAGAACTTTATGGTTGGGGAACACCACAATATGAGGAACTGTGTTAAAGGGTCTTAAAGGGTCTTGCAACATTAGGAAGGTTGAGAGCCACTGATCTAAAAGAAGAGGCTCATTAAGCTGCAGGCCAGCCCTTTCTACTACCCCACCTGGCTTGGTGTTTTCCTCCATATTCTATCAAGTCAACAGGCTCATCCCTTCAGTGTTTCCTAGGCCTTGAGACCTCTGTCAGCACCTGCAGCTCCCTCCCTCCTTCCACCCAGTTTCCCTTTCTTCCCTTCATTTGCCAGAAACCTCACCCTGCCTCCCCTTTTGCTTCTTCACAAGTTCCTCTAGGGATTGCTTCCATCAGGGGTCCTAGGTGACTTGTTTTGCTCAACCTTTGCCCCTGCCCTATAGCTTTGACTCCCCAGGTGTCTCTGCTCTCAGTTTCAAACCTCCCTCCCCCATCTAATTAAATCCAAGTGGTGCCACCTGGCCTTTTCCGTCCTTCTTGGGCTTCTCTCTTTTCCTAGGATTCTTGTCAGTATTTCTGTCCTTGCCTGCCCTCCCTTTTCTGAGGGTGCCTGTGGGTCTCCAGGTGTCCAGTCTTCAGCCGTCACTGGAGTGGATGATGGCCTTTGAAGCAAACAAGAAGGCCTGCTCCTCCAGGCGCTGGTCTCTTCACAGATGCTCTGACAGGTATGTGAGTCTTCCTTGCCCCTCTCTATGGAGGCTACTGTCTTCCACAGCTTAAATACCAAGGAAGGGTACTCTTACCACCACACCCATTCCCACCCTTTCTTTGACTCTTCATAGTCTCACTTGAGAGTTAATGCCAAAACATATCCCTGTCATTCCTCCTTAACCCAGGCCCTGACAAACAATGCACAGACTAACTATGGAGGGTGTGATTTTTGTTCTCAGTTCAACCAAGTAGGAAAGAAAAACAAACAAACCAACACCCCAAAAAATCCAAACCAACTAAACACAAACAAACAACAACAAAACCTGCAGGGATTGACTCTTGCCTAGCTTTCCCAGATAGAAATCATGACTTGCCCACTGACGTTGAACAGGAATCTAGTGACTCCTCTAGTCCCAAATATATTAAGAAGAAATCTATCAGGCACAGGAAAATTGTCCCACCCATCTAATTTTGCTCTGTAACATGCTATAGTTGTCCCTTGATGTCTCTAGGAAATCAATGCCAAGATTTCCCCTGTGTCCCAAAACATGCAGATGCTTATGTCCCTGATATCCAACACTGTAGCAATTTGTAAACACAGTCAACAGACATTGCCCATTCAAATCACCTCAGATCCTTTGCCATGTTGGCTGCAACTGTTGTGTATATGGTTGCTGTCCTACATTATGTAGGGAAAAATGAGAAAAAAAAATCTAGACATTCAGGACAAAGAAAAACTTCAATCCAATGTTGGTTGAATTCACAATGTAGAAGTGGCATGGGGGGAACTGTGTCTTCTGCTAAATACAGAACATGGTCTCTCCTCCAGTCAGCCAGTGTGCAAAGGGCAGGCCACTAAGTGATATTCCCCACTAACGTCCTTGTCTTAGTCATGGTTTGTACCTGCACAAAACATCATAACCAAGAAGCAAGTTGGAGGAAAGGCTTTATTCGGCTTACACTTCCATTTTGCTGTTCATCACCAAAAGAAGTCAGGCCTGGAACTCACACAGGGCAGGAACTTGTAGACAGGAGCTGATGCAGAGGCCATGGAGGGGTGCTGCTTGCTGGATTGCTTCCCTTGGCTTGCTCAATTTGCTTTCTTATAAAACCCAGGACTACCAGCCCAGGGATGGCACCACCTACAATAGGCTAGGCCCTCTTCCCTTGATCACAAATTGAGAAAGTGCCTTACAGCTGGATCTCATGGAGGCATTTCCTCAATGGAGGCTTGTTTCTCTGTGATAATTCCAGATTGTATCAAGTTGACACACAAAACCACCCAGTACACTCCTCTTTTAACCTTGCATGTTCTCTATACTTTTCCAGAATTTGAGAGCCAGAGAGGACTACATAAGTTTAATCTAACCATTAAACTATTTTTTTGCATCTGTTTCCTCATTTGATAGAAAGGAGAAGTCAGTTGACTCTCCCATCGCCCTGAAAAGGCATTACAAAACATAGAGCTCTAGGGTTTTATAGTGTTCATTTGCATTTTTTAAAAGTACTTTTCAGGGTCTGAGAATGTAGCTCACTTAACAGTGTTTGCCTAGGATGCAAGAAACTCTGGGTTCAATGCCCAGCATTGCATACATCCAATGTGGTGGTGATGCCAGCACATGAGAGCAGAAACAAGAGTACCAGAAGTCAAAGGTCATTCTCAACTACTTAACAGGATAGAAGCCATCCCAGGATCTTGATACCCTGCCTCAAGGTAAACCAAAAACATCAATCATAAAAACAGGGTTTTCCATGTTTCCCAATTCTGGTAGTTTTGATTTAGTGCTGTGAAAACTGATCTGAACCCAAGACTCCACTGGTATCAAAAGAATTGGGTGGGAATCAAAGGGCAGCTGGCAGGGCAGGACACCTGCCATGCAGCAGCACCCAGAATTTTCCCCTTTACCTCTCTAAGGAGCCTTGAGCAGCTGTGCTAGGATACCCTGCCTGCTGTCCATCTTGTGCACTACAGAGGCACATTGGGTTTCTTCGCCTCTGGTAAGTGTTTGATGATGGTACCTTTGATGTGAATGCAGATCACCAAATCAAAGTGATGGTTTGTTTAATGTTTGTCACACATCCGGGTGATTCTGAAGCCAACACAGAAGAGGTGGCACATTACTATAGGATTTCTCTCTCTAGCCAATTAAAGTCATTCAAGAAGTTTCCCAATTTAAATAGTTGCCCAGGTAGAGAATGAGTCTCCCTAGCAACCATTTACTAAGAAGGCACATCAGATCATTGTGAAAAGACAAAAAAAATGCATACATATAAAGTATGAGCCAGCAATTACTTGGACGATGACAGTTTGCATAGAAGGCACACTTGAGACCTGGCGCTAAGCTGTGTGATGAATACCAATGTTAGTTAGGTATTTGCCCTCAGTTTTTCCTCTGATTACCACACCAAGAGTAAATTTTTGTATTCTAACTCCAGTGAGGCACAAATACAATAGGAAGACATGATTTTGAAATCACATCCCTCTCCTCTGACACTTTAATTCTGTGGTTGTGTATTTCCATAGAAGGCCATCAGTTTCCTTTCTGTTTTCCAGAAGAGAAAGCTCTGGGGACAGTCCAGCTCTGCCCAGCCTCAGTGGGCACAGCTCACTGGATTGGCAGGCTGGAACCTTAACTCTGAAGCACTTGGTCCTCCTTGAGGGAGGTGTTTCTGCATTCTACATTCTGAGACGCCTTAGCAACACCAGTGAGTGCAAAGGCTTGCATGAGGGCTTTGCTAGTTGGCTAGAGCTGTAGTTCAGTTCCATCTAACTTAGGGTGAAGGATGGAGAAGCCCACTTCCAGAGCATGAGGCGTCAATGCCCACTAATTTGGTTCTACCTTTAATAAAGTAGATAGTTTTGCTTCCAATTAGTTGATCCTTCCAGAATGGGAAGAATGGGATGTTATTCAATGTGGCTGCAAAATTTTCATAATAATAAGCAATCAATATTGGCCCCCAGGAAGCCCTATTTATTTCATTTAGTAGAAAAGAGACCATCTGTGGAGAAGGTACCACCACTAGGTCTCTGTCCTGGGAACCATGGAATGTAGGCATCTGCAATTAATGTTATTAATTTTAATTGTGCACAGGATTCTTTGATGTCTGTGGTGCTATTATTCTGTCTTACAAATAAATAGCACTACCTCTCCGGTATAAGTTTAGGGAAAGTTATTTCAGTCCACTTTCTATTATTGTCAGGCAGTGGGCTTTACCAGCTCACATAGAACAAATTTGATTGTGTTTATATTTAAGCTTTCTTAACAAGGGAAAACAGGAGGATTAGCTTCAATAAAAACAGGAGCGGCATTCTGAATGTGTTTAAACAAGTTTTCCCCACCAGAAAAAAAAAATAGAGCTATAGCATATCATTTTCAACTACACTGGCAGGATAAAAAAAAAAAGCCAAAGGTTCCCCTAAAGAATTTGGGCCATGCTCAAGGCAAGTTACAGCTGGATCCTATTATAGAAATCAATCTTTTCTCACCAATGACTATTTACATCCATGAAGCCTTTCAGTAAATTCATTCAATCAAAAGCAGTTTTCGATGCTTGGCAAATATTAGATTACACATAATATACTTGTAATGTTAGCGGGGCAAAGAGGATGACACCCACCCAGACCACTCTTCAGAGCAGCTGCTGTATCCCCCCAGCCCGAGGCATGTCTCTGTGTAGATTGATGGGACTTACTTTAGCACACTAATGCTGACACATTTACTTATCATTCATGATAATCACTTCTGCTGCTTCAGGGAGAAATTTTTCTAAGCACCTAAGTATTGGAGGATTAATGATGGTGTGCTGAAAAGGAAGAAAGAACTTTTGGGGTGATATAGCAATGTTTGTCAAGACTCTAGTCCAGATAATCTTATACATTCTCTTGTTAAATTAGAGTAACTTGTCTTTGTTTTCATTGCTCTTTGTTTCAAACTGGAGCAATGGTGGTTTCTTTTTTAAAAAAAAAAATGTTGGTTTGAGGGATGGCTCGGTAGGCAAAGTACTTGAGTTCATATTCTAACACCCATGTAGAAAGCTATGCATGGCTGTGAGTATCTCTAATCCCAGCATTGAGGAAACAGAGAAAGATCCTTTCTGGAACTTAATAGCTAGTTGGCCTAGCCAAAATGGCAAGTTGCAGGTTCAGTGGTGAGAAACTATCTCAAAAATAAGGTACAAAAAGATTGAGGAAGATATACCAAAAGTAGCCTGTGACATTCACTGTACACACACACACACACACACACACACACACACACACACACACACACACGAGTACATGTGTATACTTAAATCACACACATGCACATGGGTGTGCAAGCATGTACATGCACACACACATGAGAGAGAGAGTGAGAGCAAGAGAGCAAGAGAGGGGGTGTCATTTGGTAAGTTTTACTCTGAACTATGCTTTACATTTCTCTTTACGTAGCTTTCTTTTCTGCACTTCACAAAATACCCTGCTGAAAAGTATGTCTTCCTATCCTCATTCAGGATGTGCATTCTAATGATTGGAACAGTGAATTAAATCTATAAAAGACCACAATGAAAAGAAAGACAGATCCCCTTCTTCCTTCCTCTCCAGTCTATAGGTAGAAGTCATAAGAATTGATGGCTTGATCCCCCCAAGCACCTCTGGGAAGGAGCAGATGTTGGCTCTGCCTTTTGGTGTAATGAGTCATTTATGCAGTGGGAAGATACTCCAAGTGCTTTGCAGATCTGAGGATAAGCACGACACAATCTTAAAATCTGAGGTTTTCAAGAAAAACAATTGTGATATTCCAGGAGGTACTGTGTTAGATTTGTAGAGTGAAAGCCAGGTGATGTCTAGTGTTGCTGGGATGTAAGAGTCCAGGGAAAGCCTGGGCACAGTGTATACACATTGTATACAATGTGTATACAATGTGTATACACTGTGTATGCACAGTGATAAATCTAGTGAGAATGCCTTAGAGGTTGACAACCGTATCTTTCAAGATGTATCCATGAGGATTCTCCGACAGTGTCCAAGACTGCTACAGCAGGGTTCACTGTCAGTTGAAACAGAGAGTGTGTGTACCAAAAATGCTTTTTCCCATCTGATGGTCACAGAATAGATACACATACAGTAAGATGGACTCATGAGAAAACATAAGCACAACTCTTTGCCAGCATGGAACAGGATAACATCTATACAAAAGCACTGTGTATATAAATGAGCCTAGAACACAAACACACTGGAAGATCAGCCAGACAAGCCTCAGTGGTTCCATAGGATGGGAGTGAGCGAGAGTGGGCCAAAATGAGGATACTAGGGAATGAATATACATGTGATATAAGAGTAGGAGGAGCTATGTATGGAACAATAACAGTATGCCAAGAGCCAGACAGAGCAAATTCAAAATCTCTACTTCAAATGTGGCTGCCACCTCCACCTCCCCTCATTTCTCTCCCTCCCTCCCTCCCGCGCTCCCTCCCTCCCTCCCTCCCTCCCTCCCTCCCTCTCTCCTACCTCCTCTCTCTCTCTCTCTCACACACACACACACAAACACACACACAGACACACACACACACACACGCACAAGTTTGCATAAATTTTCTCTTGATAAAGTAAGAGGTCAAGGGAGATTCATAATATCTGGTGGAAACTCGTAAAGGATCACCTGAAGGTGACAAGATGAAGGCCAAAGCTCCTATTGGACAGATCAGGTGGATAGTTGCTTTCCAAATAACTGCAATGGATAAGCTGGATTCCCTCTACTTACTCCACCATCCTGACTCCTCTTCCATGGGTGTGCCTTTATCAGAGTCCTGCTGATCTTCATGCTAACTGGATGGTAAGTACACAGCCTCAGGGGGCAGAGGGGGCAGGTGTGGGTTACACTGATCTGACCCTGCAGCTTCTTATGGAACACACTGCTTTGGAAAGTCACTTCTAGATGCTCTTCAGGCAATGCCACAGAACTGTTTTCTGCTTTTAGTGAAGCAACAAGGAACCAGTGAAGAAAAGAGGCTTAATGGAGTCAAACTCTCAGGGAGGGCAGAAGGAAGAGCCAGCCTTGTGTTATGCAAGAACCAACCTAGAAGACTTCTGGAGAATTCTGTCCTAGAGATGAGTGGGCATGAATCTACATTGGCTATATTATTCACAGTTTTCTGCAAATTATCTGAGTATCCTAGAAACAACTACCTACCTACCAGCAAGTGCTACTTTAAAAATGCATTTCAGAAGATTTGGCACAAAAACTGTAGCCTCCCTGCCTTTAGGAGGTATTGTTTGCCCTGCCTTAAAAGCCACAGTAAATCTCAAACACACATACTCCCTCTTCCCTCCTCTCTCCCTCTCCTCCTATCTCCCTCTCTCTTTCTTTTTCTTCACAGTGTGTGTGTATGTGTGTGTGTGTGTGTGTGTGTGTGTGTGTGTGGTGTGTGTGTGTGTGTGTGTGTGTGTGTGTGTGTGTGTGTGTGTGATGCAATGTAGTATGATGGTCAGAGAGCCATTTATGGGAAACAGTTTGTCCCTGTGATTTCCATGGACCAAACTTGGGTCCTCAGACTAGGCAGCAAGTGCCTCCACCTGCTGAGCCATCTCACTGGCCCATTTTTCCTCTTTACTGATGGGTTATATACACTAGTACCATGAGAAATTGATTGACTATCTGTGATAGACATTGAGTATCTGTGCTAATCCTCCTGCTATAATGCACAAAGCAAACCAGGTCCTGAAAACACAATCATCTCTCTGAACTTTCTCACCGGCATCTTGACAGTTGCATCTATGGAACATCAGTTAACTTTTATTCTCCCTTTTTATTTTCTTACTGACTTTGGCTTTTCCAAAGCACCTCTGTGATCTGTTCTGACTCAGCATTTGAAGCTGCTTTTCTGATGTGCCTCCACTAGATCCCTCTGACTGTTTTTTGCTGACATCAGTATTCTCTCTGCTCTGAACCACTGACCTGAACTTCCCTTTCTGGGCATCCAAGTATCTCTTTTTCCTCCTATTTTCTTTTCCCACCAGTTATCTCACTGGAAAAGGTGTCAGAGTATAGTTAGTTAACATTGCTCAACACCTAGTCTCCTCAATGTACCATCTGCTGAATTGAGCTACATTAAGATCTAATTACATCTAAATAGATTATGATTATATACGAAACCGCTTTGGTCTTGTAATATGTCTTCAGTAAGGTGAAAACACACCAAATCACCTAGCAACAAATTGGGACAAGGGAAAGGATGCCATCTCTTCAGCTAAAATCATACTATTTACTAATTCATTCAATATCTATTGAACTCCTAGTATAGACTAGGCATTTACTGAGCTCTCATTGTATGCTAATTATTGAATGTTAGTTGCTGAATAAAATATACCTAGACCATGTCTTTGAGAGGTTTGAAGTCTGTGATGACATAGACAGTAGACAGTAAACATAACAATATATATATATTATATTATTATATATTATAATATAATATATGTTATTATATTATATATAATTACATATAATATAATTATAATACAAATGTTATATATATATATATAATTTATTAAAATGTATCTGAGTCCTTTATTTTATCCAGCTGTCTAATAGTTCAGGGCCAGTTTCTATGGAAGGTAACATTTAAACTGAGAACTGAAGAAGGCGGAGTGACCCACGAGGGCAGCACTGAGTAGCAAAAACAGCTACCTTGCAAAGGAGACCAGGGAGAAGTGCTCTGATTGGTCTGTAGGATCAGGCAGAGAGAATAGAATATACAAGGCTCTCTAAATCATGAAAAGGGGAGAGTAGTTATTCGATATATAGATTCTCTTTGACTTAGAATAGAACTCAGTCCTAAAACACCTCTAGCACCTTTAAAATATGCCTTATCACAAGAGAATAGATCAAAAATTAGTATACATATACAATGGAACATTGTTTAGTTATTCTTAAGAAAAGAGCTATCAAGCAATGAAGGGGCATTCAGAGAACCTTGAGTGCTGATTACCACCAGAAGCCGGTCTGCAAAAGCTAGTACTGTATAACTCCACTCCTTCACATTCAGGAAAGGGCAAACTATAGAGTCAGTATAAACAAACACACAAATAAATAAATAGATAAATAAATAGCAGTTGTCACAGGGTTGAGAGAGAAGGAGAAGAGAGGGTTGTAGGGCATAAAGGGCACTCAGGACAGTGAAACTCTTCTAAATGGCATCCAATCTTAGGTTACATGTTCAACACTTATCAAAACTCACAGAAATGAAGACCTGAGAGAGGGGTCCCTAATGTACCCCTGACTTTAGTAAATGACATGTTCTTATTATTCTAGTTAAAAGAAATGTGTCACACTCAATACATCAACAGTAAGGGACAGCTCAGGGAAGGGCAGAGAAAGACTGATTCTGAGAACCCTATTTATTAGTGTGTGTGTGTGTGTGCGTGTGCATGTGTCTGTGTGTGTCTGTGTGTGGCACTGCACACATGCTAGTCAGAAGACAACTTTAGGAATCAGTTATCTCCACCTTTACATGGCTCCAGGGATAGAAGTAGGCATATTGTCCTTACTCAGATGACAAGTATCTTTAGAAACTGAACCATCTCACAAGACCCAGACTCTTTTAAAACATTGTTTTTAAACTGATGAAACTATATATATTGCAATACATATTATATGTATTATATATGTTGTACATAATGTATATTGTACATAATAGACCTAGCAAAGACAGCCAGGCCTCAGCCTCAGTTCATTCCTTCATGAGTTTGCCTTAGCCTTCCACCTATGTCCATTTCAGTCATCAAGAGTTTTGAATCAGAAGAAGTGAGGGTATACCAAACTAGAGGCCACCACAAACACTGGGACAGGCAGAGAGCTTAACCTTGGTGCTGTGTAACTGATCCATCCCTGATAGAGCTGTTAGCTTTGAGCCCAATGAGGTTTGTCATCCCATCTTGCTTGGACATGTTAATTTGTGCTGATTAGAGATTGACATTTGGTCTTGAAACAGGTTCAAAGTTGCATATTTTCTTAGATTAACTGATGTCAAGACTTCTACATGCCAACACATACCAGACTTCTAAATAAGATGTGTATTTAATGTATTTGTTTAGGGACATGTTAGACAACCTTTTGCCATGGTGTAATGAACTCCTGAGGTTACGGGCAACAGACAGATTATACATAAGAGACTGTAACTCCCTGTTGACCTAGACACCTGACCAAAAGTCTAAAATTCAGTCTTTCCAAGTTAGTGGCCAGTGTTATGAGATTTGGCACCAAGAGATCAGGATTCAAAACTAGGACTGTTCACTGACTCTTTTTGTGTTTCCAAATGATCTACTGGGCTCTCTAGACCTCATTTCCTCCCCCATTGTGGCATTATTCTATGGTAGCCCACATTTGTGGGAAGGGATTTCAGAGAAGCTGATTCCAGATGCCAACCCTAGACAGAACTGTGACTTATAGAAACTTCAACATCTTCTATCCATCTCTACTCTTCCCATAAGTCTCTATCCTGAGGTAACCATGTGAGCCAAGCTAGTTCAGTGAGTTAACCTTAAGTCTTTGCTTTGTGGTTCTGGGATAAAACATTCTTTTCCCTTCTAGACCACTGGTAGAGGTAGCCATTTTTGCTATTCTAAGGGAAGCCATTTGCTATCATGAAAATAGCCAGGTTGAAGGAAATTATCACACCCAGGAGAGCAGAGGTGAAGATCTTCGAAAAAACATAGTTCACTCTTAGAGAACACCATAAACCCTTGGAGCAAACTATGTTCAAGGCTGACTTTGAACTACTCAGTCATGGGAACAATAAATCCCTTTATTATTTAAATACTTCAAGTCAGTTGTTTTATTTTTATTCTGTTATCTAGCTTCTTCTGGATTTAGAGGTCAAATATTTCAACTCCTGAGGGAAAAATCCATCTCATCCTAGACAGCCTAGAACAAATTCATACGTGGTATTGAAGAGTGGATGACATGCGGTAAACTTCTGTCATTGTTCACCACTACTGCATGAGGAATGTAGCTAATAGGCAGGAGAAATGGAAATTAAGTTGGAATAACAGATTGTTAGTGAACGAGTTTAAGATCAGAGCCATAGGGTTGTTTATATGAGTTGTACGTTCAATAGCATTTAGATAATCTTTTCTAAATTACTTAATTCTTTTTATGTGTATGTGTGGGTATGGGTGCTCATGGAGGCCAAAAGGGGGCTGTAGATTCCACGGAGCTAGAGTTACAGGCAGTTGTGGAACACATAATGTTAGTGCTAGGAACTCTGATCCTCTAAAAGATCTGCATGGACTCTTAACCACTTAGCCTCCTCGTTTAGGTGTCTTTAAGTTTTCAGGTTTTGTTCCTGAGTTCAAATAGAATCCTAAGTACATATGAAGGCCTTAAGCTGGAGCGCTCTGACCTGAGTTGATGGGTGTTGTATCTGTCAGAATCAGCAAGATTTTGCTTCAATAACTGTCTTCTAAATCTCAGTAGCTTGAAATAAAAAAGTCTTACTTATTTCTCATGCAGCATATTGCAACTTGGCTTGGCGGCTCTTCTCTGATACTCTTTAGAATCTTGGTATTAAGAAAGAGATCTCTGAGGAGAACCGAGTTAAATCCTCCACTGAGAAACGGCAAATTATCTCTGACCACAAATTACTGACTAGTACTAATAAAACAGCTTTATACCAAATGAAGAAGGTTAGGAAATGCAACTTTACCACTTGCCTGGAAGAAGAAAGCCAGGAACATTTGATGAAGGCCTAAAGACTTTTATCTTAGGCTTTGACCCCGCTGTTTGGCTTTCGCAAGACTGTTTTGATTGACTCATAGTTCGTGAACATCAGTAGATTCAGTTAGATTGCAGACCAATAGAAAGACCTTGGAAGCCTTGTAGATGGCATTCATATCTCTGTTCTGACTCATCATTACACATATAATAATATAATCTTCCAAATTCTTGAAGCATAAGAATATGATTGATTACATCATCTGGCCCTTTGATGGTCTTAAATTCTGCTCTCGAATTTTTTTTATCACCACCCTTCTTTCTTCTAAATAAAAAAAAATTATCTTCTCTGAAGTACAATTATGTTAGCTTGAACAATTGTCTTTGAATGATTTTGCACACATTCCAAAAAGAGGAATTGTGAAAGATTACATGTTCTCCCATAAAATTACTGGTTACTGAGCATGACAAACAGTCACTGATGTCATGTGATCTGAATTTGGTATATAATTCAGAAGGACTTTAAAGAATGGTACCAATAGAAAGCAAGCAACACCATGTTAAGAAAGGCAGCAATGCCACAGCCTGCCTACCAGAATGGCTCATGGGGGGGGGGGGGGGGTTCTATTCCTTCTCCCACTCTTGTGTTTGTCAAGGTGGAGGCTGAATTTCAGTTAAGGCAGAAGAATTCTCCTGAGAAGAAATTGAGCACAGATTGGGGGCATTTAGACAGTCACTGGCTTCTCTCCAGGTAGATATGTTTATGGGGGATATATATAAAATCACTCTCACTTTATGTTTTGAGACAGGGTCTCTCACTGAACCTGGAGTAGCTGGCTAATGACTTCCAAAGACTGGCCAGTCCCCACCTCCCCAGTGCTTCGACACAAGGTCTCACTACTCTGCCTGACTCTTCACTTGGGTGTTGGGGATCTGAATTCAGATCCGTGTGTCTACAAAACAGACACTTTACTGACTGAGGCATCTCTGCAAGCCCTCTTTTGCTACATTTTAATTAAGGAATTAGCTTTCTTACTGATTCATTTTAGAGTGGTTTGTATAATTTGGGGCAAATGTAGCTTTATTTACAAAAATGTATCTTTTGTAAACTTTTTATTAATCTTATTCTTTTTATTTATTCTTTTAGAATTTCAATGCATGTGTGCAGTGAAATATGATCATATCCACTCCACACTTTCCCCTCTAATTCCCAGATCTTCCCAACTTCATGTCTTTATTGCTTTTGTTGTTTTGAAAACACTCATTATTCTGTTTATTGTGTCTTTTGTGAACCATAAAATTTTAATTTTAGTGAATTCAGCATATCGGTCATTTCTCTCATAGACAGCATCTTTGCTGTGGTTTTTAAGTCATATACGTCGCCATACCATCTAATTTTTCTTCTTTTGTATCTAATAAAAATAATTTAATAATTTTGTTTTGCAAATTTTAGTTTGTTCATTTTGGGTTAATTTTTTTGTGAAAAGTCTAGGTCTCATTTAAGTAGATTTTTTTAAAAAAATATGGATGTCTAGTAACTTCAGCAATTTGTCTAAGAGAGACTTGCCTTTGCTCTATCCTCTGAGCAGATATAGTGTGCCCTTCCTTCTCTGATATCCTAAATAAACTCATCCCACATAGTAGGCAGTCAATGTGTCATTTGATAATAAGATTGAGTCTAATGTGACTGTCTTTACATGCTGATCTAACTGCTTTCAGAGCCTGTTAAGCTCAGAGCCACGTTCAATGCCTCCACATTAACCCCACTGTCTAAATCAGTGTATAGAACTTCAGTGATTTAATGTCAACACATCAGGATTCTAAACACCTTCATTTATTATAAGCCAACAGAATTGTCAAACACGGGAGACCCAAAGTACCAGAACCCAGGATCCTTCTCGTGTGAAGTTCAGATGTGGCTCATAATGACTTTCGTATCAAGAGTGCTCTCTCTCTAAGGCAGCTGTGATGGCTACATCAGATGAAATCACTCTGTCTGGAACTCAGCTCCATTACAACTTTAAAAGCAGAAGTAAGGGAAGGCAATGCAGATATTAAACAAGTTCAACTGCAGTTAGGTTACTTCTTGCAGATTTTGTGGCTGAGTTTGACTCTCACTTGGGAAGTATTTTATTGGCGGAAGGCATGCTGATTGCAGATTAGGCTTGGCTCCTTTCAGTGACAAACCTGGAGGAAAATTACCAGCTCATAATATTGAATTTTACCTACATAATTCAACAACCTCTTTGAGCTTGCCTGATGTTTTTCATGCTTCTTAATTTCACGAAGCCAGGATTGGGGCTGAAGTAGGTGATGTTTCTGGAAGAAACAGACCACTTATTGGTCCCAGGTGGCACCAGAGCTTTTGATCCTAATACAACCATTTTTAAGCAATGCCCGGGACTTGTAAAATTGGTCATTTTATTAGAGAAATACATTGGACTTGCAGTCAGAAAATGCCCTCATTGGGAGCTGCCACCTGATTGGCTGATGATGCAGTCAATATTTGCAGTCGCTTTCTAGCCAAATATTAGATTTTAGAAATATCTATGAGCATGCATTTTAGGGAGAGAAGGTCATTCTTTCCATATGGTAAGATACACCCTAGCACATTTGGAAGAGAAGATTTTTCAAGCCATGGTTTACATGAAGTAACATTGAAACAGCAATTTTCTAGTTCATAGATTACAATGAACAACTGTACCGATGCCTTTCTATGATAACTTTTTATATCACTCTCCTGTTTGAGTCGCATGACAACCAGACGTGTCAGGGAAACTTAGAATTATCAGGCCTGCCTTTTGGTCCTATAAAGACACGGATCATGAATAGATGTGATCAGTCTCCTATGGCTAGAGACAGAGATACTACAGCTGGTGACCCTGCTTCCCAGTGATCTTTCTAGATAATTTGTTCTGGGCTTTCCTCATGCTGACAATCTGAACTTCCAAAAGTCTCCAGAGAAGAGTCCCCTGGTCTCATAGTTTAACTGGTCTCTTTAGAGATAGTTAAAGGACAAAGGTGTTGAATCCAGATACAGGCAAGAAAGAGGCAAATGGGAAATGAAATCCATTCTTGCTTCTTCATTGCTTTGCTAGCTGATGAGAATGTGGCGAGACTTAAGGACCACCAGTAACAAACACAGATGCTCTTCTGTTATTTTGCTTATAAAGAGCTAACCTTTTTTGTGGCAAGTCCACTCGGTCACCATCTTTTCCAGTGGAAATAGTTCTGTTAAGAGTCATCCTACCCTATGAATGTACCTTTATGGAGCAGACCAGAGGGAAAAGTAATTGAATTTAATAAAAGCTGTAACCAATATAAAGCCACAGGGAAATCCATTTCACTTCAAAGCCAAGATGCATGGTTCCTAAATAGAATTAATTGCCTGGCTGTTTCTTCCATCAAATCTCAATCCAACAGCAAAGAATTAAATTCCTTGGCATTTCTTATTTCATAGTCACATGAATTCTCTATCGATGGTGATGGCTGGATTGATAAAAACTGTTCTCGGAAGTGATAGTCTTCAGATTGATCAGTAACCACAGCTGGAAAGTCTTACAGTATCATGGTTAGTAGAGCTAGAAGCTGTTATAGGCGATCTTAATGAATTTGTCAAAGGTGAGACTCATAAGGACAATACTTTATGACCCTTAACTATCACCTCATCCCTTTTTAAAAAGTGTCTTCCCTAAAAAACGAAAACAAAAAGAGGGAAGATTCTTCTCAAATTCTTCTTATCTGGATCCCCTGAAGAGATTCTTTGATGTCCTTTTTGGCTCACACAAAGGTTAGTTAAATGCCTGATTCTACATTGGGGGACCACTCCAACACAGCAAGATGGAAAAAATATGGGGTTTTTGGTCTCCTACAAAACTGATATTTTGAACAATTAGCCACCAAAGTGACATATTGAAGGAGGGGCTTTGGGGAAATGATGAGGGCAGAGCCTTCATGGATGGCTGTAGTATCTCAGAATGGTCTTGTGAGCTTCTTGTCCCTCCACTATGTGAAGACACAGGAAGAAGATACTATTTACAGGCCAGAAAGTTCACCCATGCTGTACACTGTGCCTTGACCTTGATCTTGAATTTCACTCAGTCTCCATAGTGTGTAAGAACCACATTTCTCCTATTTATAAGTTATCCAGTTAATGGTATTTTGTTATTCCCACCCAAATGAGATTGAGATACACGACTATACAAGGCTTGCTGAAGGGCCTGCTCTATATGCCAAACCACTCCACTCCTCACTGGGCCCTTTCTAGACACCAGGGTATTATGTAAGGAAAGGCCTCTTCCTTCATGTTTTCCATATATATATATATATGTATGTATGACATACACACAGGCACATATACATATGAACACATATACATACACTGTGGTGATTTGAATAGATATGGACCCCATAGAGTCATGTGTTTGAATGTTGGCTCATAGGGAGTATCACTATTAGGAGGTGTGGCCTTGCTGGATTTTGGAGGAAGTGTGTCACTGTGAGGGCAGACTTTGAGGTCACCTATGCTCAAGCTATGCCCAGTGTGGTGCAGTCTCCTCTTGGCTGCCTTCTGATCAAGATGAAGAACTCTAGGCTCCTCCAGCACCATGTCTGCTTGCATACTGCCATGTTTCTTGCCATGATGATAATGGGCTAAATCTCCAAAACTGTAAGCTAGCCCCAATGAAATGTTTGCCTTTATAAGATCATAGTGTCTCGTCATAGCAATAAACTAACACACACATACACACACACATACATATACATGTATGCACACTTACACATACACACATGTTACACACATACATACACATAGGCGGGAGGCGGTGGTTTGCAAGAACTTAGCCTGGATAAGACCATTGGTCGAGGATTTCTTCCCTAGGGTGAAATCACAGGGCATCACAGATATTCAGAAGTGACTCTAAGAAAAGTACTGGATAGGTGAAAGGCCAGATATAATTATCACCAGGAGCAAATTTGTTCAAATGACTGTGGTGGTTAGTTTTCATTGTTGATTGACCAGCTTTAGCAACACCTATGAGACACAGGTCTGGGTATGCATATGAAGATTATTCAGAATGTGTTATCCCAAAGACATACCCTAAATGTGGGTGATGATGTCCCATGGGCTGGGGCCCCAGAGTAAATAAAACAGAGAGATTGAGATGAACATTCATCTCCTGCCTCCTGCAGTGGATATAACATGACATGTGCCTTTCATTCCTGCATTGTCTCCTTCTCCATGATGGACTGAAAACCCTACAACCATAAGTTTAAATAAACTTTTCCTTTCTCAAGTTGCTTGTCAGGTATTTTGGTCACAGCAATGAGATTAGTAACAAATACGATAATTAATATCAAACTCATGAGGAAATGAAAATGAAAAAAAGGATTTGCATATAATATCAGTTAGGTTTATCCACAATAGAAAAAGTATAGGGAATCATCTGAATGCCCCCAATGAGAGGAATCGCCTAAATAAATGACAATTTATTAGACTGTTGAAATAATGATATCAAGATTAAAATATTGGCTATATAGACTAGGAAAATATCGAAATGTGTACATGATATAAAATTTAAAAAGACAAGTAAATATGCACACATATGACAAGAACTGTGTAAATTCAAGAAAAAAAAGAAGTAAATACATATACAGGAAAATTTATACTGGAGTAGTGAATTACCAATGGTTTAAAATTTCCTCTTGCATTTTATTTCACAGGATGATTTTATATGTGTGCATATAAAATGGAATGCCATCTTAGAAAACGGAACTTCTTGAGAGTGTCTATGTGCATCTCACCATCAGAAATGCCAGCTTGTGGTTCGAGTCGTCTCAGATGCCTGCCGGAATGTAACTACAGCCCAGAGACTGGAACTATTTAAGTGTGACTGCAAAACCATTACTTTCTCCAAGTTCCAGACAGATCCTTCCATTAATCTCTGTTCACAGCTCAGCTTTCCTGGGGTTATCTGATCTCCAGCTAAAGAGAAGGATTCAGACACAGTCTGGCCTCTAATGGGTAGTGTGTGTATGCATGCTTGTGGAGCATACAAGTGCAGGTGCTTGTGCAGGTGAGTGTGCAGGTATGCATGCAGGTGTGTATCCAGGTGGGTGTCCAGGTGTGTGTGCAGGTGTGTGTGTAGGTGTGTATCCAGGTGTGTGTGTGCAGGTGTGTGTGTGTACAGGTGTGTGTGTGCAGATGTGTGTGTGCAGGTGTGTGTGTGCAGGTATGCACACAGTGAGTAGAGGCTAGAGGACAACCTTGGATATGATTCCTCCTTTTCTTCGGAGATAGGATCTGTCATTGGCTTCGAATTTGCAAATAGGTTTATGTGGTTGGCTGACTGGGAAGCCCCAGGAATCATCCTGTTTCTGCCTCCCCAGTGCTGTGTTTATACAGTATGCCACCAAGACTGGTTTTTTTTTAACATAGTTTTGGGGATTTGATTTCAGTTCTTTGTGCTTACAAGGTAAGGGCTTTGCTTTTCTGACTGAGCCATCTCCCCAGCTTAGCATGTATAGTTTTATTCTCTGGCTTGCCTATTTTTCTTCTGTCTATGGCAGCTTCCAGAGCCTTTTCACTGTGTACCAGTGACCAGAGCAGTATGTGTTGCGTTGTATAAATGAGTTGGGTGATCATTTGGGTGTGAGGCCAATCACTACTGTGTCTCCTAAATTAAAACTCATCTTGAGAGTGCCTAACCTGGCCACACCCTCATCCAGAGTTTGTATTCTGCTGCTCACAGCTACTGCTATGGCTTGGGATTAGACTTAATGTTTTCTGACTCAAAATGATAGAGAGTCTTTGAGGGGGTGCTCCCTAGACCTCTAAAAGAAAGTGCTAGAGAGAAGAGAATGCTGGGAACAAGAGGATTGCTCACCCAGGCTTGCTGGCTATAAGTAATTATTGAACCAATTTATTCTAGCATCTCTTCCAGATGGAGAGAAAGACAGAGAGAGAGAGAGAGAGAGAGAGAGAGGAGAGAGAGAGAGAGAGAGAGAGAGAGAGAGAGAGAGAGAGAGAGAAAGAAGGCATTTGAAAACTAAGCTGGGCAGTTGGAAGAAAACCATTGATGGCCATGGCTAAACCAGAGTGTGTCAGAATGGAGACAGCCGTCCATCAAGGGCTCCCACCTCAGCCTCAATGGACACATAAATGCCAAGAGCTCTGAGGGCACCAAGCCCAACAGCCACATTGCTTTGCATGGCCTAGTCCCCAAGGAGGTACTGGGGTAGAGGAAAAGGACCTACACAGATGTTGTCTTCCCCTATTGGGATTCCTAGCCACTTTGTCCTGGTGGGGATATTAGCTGCTATCTTTCTTGCTAAAGATGCTTGGTTCAAACCCTAATAGTTCTTTCCTACATTTTCCAAGAAAACATTTTAGAAAAATAGCTTTCAGTTCCTGGTGTGATCAGTAAATCCATAAGTAAAGTGCTTGGGGTGAAAGCATGAGAACTCAGAATATACCTGTGATCTCAGTGGTTGCAGTCGGGGAGGGTGTTGGGACAGCAGAGTGCTGGAGGGGGAGTAGTGCTGGGGTGAGTGCTGAAGGTGAGTGCTGGGGTGGGGAGAGTGCTGAGCAAGGGTGCTGGTATAGTACTGTGGTGGGGGAAGTGGTGGGGGAAGTGGTGGGGGAACTGCTAGGGGGCAGTGTTGGGGTTGGGGAGTGAGTGCTGGGGTGGGGGAGGGGGAGGGGAACTGCTAGGGGTTAGTACTGGGGACACCATTACCACTTGTCTTGTATCTAGAAGGTCAGTGAAATTCAAGTCTCAGTGATTATTTCGGACCAGCGAATATTGCAGAAAGAAATACCACCTTATGAGCTCAGACTGCTCAGCATCTGCAGTGTTCTAGCTTTCTCTTATAAGCCAATAGCCAGGGACATTTTCTGGATAATGGCCACACTATGACAGACTTAGCTCTTGTCATATTGCAAAATCTGGATACTGCTTGGGTTTTTTGTGTGTGTTGTTGTTTTTTATTTTTGTCGTTTTTTTTTCCCTTCTATAAATGACATTTCCTGGAACATCCCCATATGTATTGCTTTTGTAAGATATTCGGCTTCCAGAGGTCAGACCTAATAGAAAGCACCAAAATATTTTCTATAAGATATAAAATATTTATGCTTATAAGTTAAATACCTGCATGAACAAAGGGTGGGTGTAAAGTTGGCACTTGTGAACCCATTGCCTGTCAATTCTTGGAAAGCACCCCTACGTTTTCCTGATGTTCCTGACTCTTGATCCTGGCCTCTCTCTCCAGACTAATCTACTCTCCTGGATTTTGTGCCTGGCATCTCTTCATGCACATTTTAATCATGTACACATGCATTAACCTTTCTTGCTGTATAGTACTCTGTTCAGATTTCCACTGCTTGTCATTTTTGTGAACATCTTGTTTGGGTTCCTGGTATCCGTACGCCCTGGTTTCTCTCAGAGTGAATTTAGGCATGCTTCTGCCATATTTAACATATATGTTAAATGTGGTGATTTAATTCTACATGATCTGTTATGGGCAATATGGGATTTGACTTCATAATTCCATGATGTGTATGTTCAGGCAGACAATACAGTTGGCATTTGGACACTCAGCATTCATAGTTCCTCCTCTGTGACACTCACTCACAAGAGAAGAGTCTTCTCTGGTCCATTTTGGGGTCAAGGAGTGTAACCAGAGTTGGAGAGGAGCATGTCCTTCCTTGGTACCTCCACACTTTGACTAATCTTTGTTAATGAGGCAAATAGAACCCAAAATAAATGTCCCCCATCATTCCCCAGATCAACATGTAGCCTCCATAACAATTAGAAAATTAAAAGAAACAAATATCCCAGGACTGCTGGGGTAATCCATTAATGAAAAGCAGAATGACATCATCTGAGAGAGCAGGGTGATATCATCTGAAAGAGCAGGATGACATCATCTGAAAGAAGACTGATCTTAATACATGGGGTTTTGTGTAAGACTCCCCAGCTAGACTCTTCTTCAACTTAAAAGAATATGAACATTTAATCGCAGTACAGCAATGTGTGTGTGTGTACACGTATGTATGTATGTGTGTGTATATGAGAGAGAGAGAGAGAGAGAGAGAGAGAGAGAGAGAGAGAGAGAGAG
>NW_021604568.1:19136700-19213754 GCF_004785775.1 Grammomys surdaster | reverse complement strand
GAGAGAGAGAGAGAGAGAGAGAGAGAGAGAGAGAGAGAGAGAGAGAGAGAGACTATGAGACTATTTCGGTCTCCATTCCTTTTATTTTAGATTTCAATCCTGTGGTGGCCTTGAAGTTATCTCCAGAATACTATAATTACAGAATATGTCACCACACCCAACATCAGGACTTTATTCTTGACAGAGCTAAATTCTAGTCAGTATCTGTAGCCCCTTGGATCATGGTTCATTTTTGTCAATTTTAATGTCTTAAGTTTTATAATATATCTTTAAATACTGTATTTTATATAAATATGTAGTTCTATAATTACCCATACATTTTGCATATAAGTGTATTATATACTCACACATGAATTATCATATATATAAATCTTATACATTTTATGAGTATATACAGAAATGAATACACTTCAAATATAATTTAAATGCATTATTAAAAATTTATATCTTTGAACTCATTTAAAATATTTTCACATACAGGAATGTAGTTAAACATATAATGTAAATTATACAGTATAAATGACATTGGGTGTGAGTTCAGTACTGAAGCAGCTGACATAGAAACAAAGGAGATGATTTCAAAATAGTTGAAAGCTTTTTCTTCTCACTGCCACTTCTGGGCATGCCGATACGGCCTGGTAGCAGTCCTAACTGCGCATGTCTACATCCCCTGCCTGCTATGGCCTAGGAGCACTCCTAAGTGCGCATGTTCCCCCCAAACCCTACCCCCGCCCCCGCCCCCTGCCCTGTATGGCCTGGCAGCACTCCTAAACGCATATGTCTACCTTCCCTGCTTGGTATGGCCCGAGAGCACTCCTAACTGCGCATGTCTACCTCCCTTGCCTTTAAAGCTGTGGACTTGTTAATCTAGAAGCAGTTGGACTAAGTGAAGCTCTAGTCATTATACTTAATTGGGCAAGTGGCCCTCTGAGCTGTCTATAAACTGTGTGTTCACAATGAGGTAATTAATAACGCCACTTCCTTTCGGGAGACGTATCATTAGCCATTATTTCTAGAAACATGACATTGATCTCTTTATTCAGAGAGGTAATTGCAGGTTTCTGAAAAGAGTGTATGGTTTACCCAACAATTCCCCGCAAATGACATCATCGCTGAGGAGCAAAACCCACAAAATCTGTCATTTCAAATCCATGGCTGGGATTTAATTCCCTAGGTGGGGGAAAAAAAAGACCCTGAAACAGGGAGGGGAGGTATTTTGAGATAGAAATGAGAGGGAAATATAAGATAATTTAAAATTTTAACTTATTAGTAATTTCTTTAAGAGCTGTTGGAAGCAGATAATTTGTGCACAACTGGGAGTATAGGAAGAAGGTAAAAGAAGCCATTTTAAAAAGAAAAGATTGTGGCTGCTCTTTAATAATGGCTTTCCTATTGTATCTTAAACCACACTCACAAATGAACTTGATTTCAATATTACCACGTGAAAGCCCGTGCATTAAATCTAGTTCTTGACCTTAAATAATAAGCACAAAAATGCAGCCACACAGAACTTGACATTTCATATGACTTGGATCTATCCTGTTGAGCAAGAAATAAGCAAAGATTTCAGAGTAACTCCAGGTGAACATGGAGCCCTCAGGTCAGCTCTACACCAGTGTTCACATGAAACTGAAAAGGTCTACCTGCTACATTTCACCTTCTTTAGTGAACTTTCTAAGACAGTAGCAGGGTTTTTGTTTTGGTTTGTTTTGTTTGTTTTGTTTGTTTTTTTAAGAAAGACCTTTATTAACTTGGGTTATTTTCCTTTCCAGTTTCGAATTCACCTGGTTTTCAGAACAGCCCCTGTGCATTGGTTAACGATGCTAAAACCAACTGCATGAGAATCAATGCCTCCAGAAACAACAGCTGGTTTTCAGAAAAGCCCCTGCTCATTCGATACTGTGAGCCTCTTACACGTTGGTGAATTTGGAAATCATGGTTTTTCCAAAACATCTTTCTTGTTTGGCATACATGAAATCACATAGAATCGAGATTCCCTAAGTTTGTCATAAAAACTTGCTTTTAAAAAGATGTCATTGGACCCACAAAATGAAAGATACTGCAAATTAATTAGTTTGAAACAGAGTGCACTTTCTATTTTCTTAGGCAAACCAGGCTGGTTGACATATGAAAAACTTCCTTAATGTATAGAAAACTGCCCATCTTTATTTACCTGGAGGTTAGGGAGTTTGTTACAAGCTGTTTACTCTTTCTATTACAATGTATAATTCTTAAATGTTTGCAATAATGGGTTAACACCAACAATATCACCTTTTTTTAAATCTATTGTGGAGTTAGTGTGTCTTAAAACACTGAAGGAAGCAATACCTGAAGTGACACCACTTAACTGGCTATTCAGTTTCTCCTCTATTTGGATAAACAAGAGAATCACTTGAATATGGACTTTCTTATGAAATCTAATAACTTTCAACCTTGGAACAAAAAAACTGGCACAGGTACAGAGAGTTGGTGAGGTGGTACTGCTCAGACCTGAACAGCATTCAGCCTGCAAAGAGGAAGCCAAAAGAAAAGTGTCTTCCAGGAAAGTTTAAAGCAGCAACACTTTGAGCCCATAAATATAAGTTTAATTATTTAAGAGAAACTTTCTGAAAGAAACTAGCTCATTTAAATTTTAGTCTAATAAACAATGGTGGCTTTTCAATGTGATATTCAAATGCTTAGATAATTTGAACTTCAGGACTAAGATGTTTAATTTAATATTTAACATTAAATTTAATATCTCTGTAACCAAATGAGAAGATATTACATTGAATAATTTGGATTTTAAGATTTTGAGCCTTGGAAGTGGTATTTATTTATGGCTTATGAGTTTTAAAACCATAATCTCATGATGAATTTGGCTAACATTATTAAAAGCCACATCTTAAACATCTGTGCTTTGTTAAATATATTAACTTTGTTAGTACCGTTGTCCTGTTGGATTTTCTTTTTAACATGTCAAAAGGACATGCATTTTAATCTAAGTTTGTCTTAAATGCTCAAATTCCCCTCCTAATTTACCTAGTTAATTATACATATGTGTCATTTTGCTCTTGCAGAAAGCAACTCCATGTAAGATGTACTTGGCACCTGAGAATGAAAAACTCTTTTAAGAGAATAATTACTACTGTTAAGAATCCAAAACCCCATTTTCTTTTTCACATCCAGCCCCAGATACTCTCAATATCCTCCTTAATTTCAAAGGGGGGTGCTCGGGGAGGGGCTGAGATAGGGAAACCCTGAGAGAATCCTGAACTATAGTGTACTACAAAAACTTTCTCAAAAGGACAGGTTCCTGGGGTTTCTTGGTTTTAGGGATTGGAAAGTGTATTGGTGTCTTGGATGCTTCCTTAATATCTTGTATTATTCTACATGTGGCGAATGAACAATAGAAGTCTTCCGAGAGCATTTGAGTCTAACAAATAAATTCTGGCTACATCAACTCAGTGCACGGAGTTGATTTCTGTCTTTCTTTTTCCTGCCTTGATGGGTCTGATAAAATCAGAAGCTTCTCTGCTCTTTGGATTTTTAAGTAGGAAAGAAAGACCAGATTAAGGCCTAGATGCCTCTCCCTGGGCCCACTGAACCCGAACCAAGTGGCTATAGGTCACAGGAACAAGGAGCCCATTGTTGTCTTCATTAAGCAAACCCACCATGCAATGAATGGGAAGCATTTAAAAGGTAAAATAATTCACTAGAATTTGGATGTGTTTCTCTTTAATTAGTCTGATGAGTCCCGAGTCTGAGGACTTGTCAAACACCTGGTATTAACCCTGTGCTGCCGACCTTCAGTCAGGAAAACTCAAGGATGGGTAGAGGGATTTGCTGAATGAGACCCCCCTTTTGTGAGTCTGTGCTCCAGATGAAAAGAATCATTACCACAATGATACTTCTAATTATACTGTCATTAGGATACTCCCTGGGTTAGCGGTGGTGCAGGGAGTCTTGCTTTTAGACAACATGACCCAGGATAGGGAAGAAAGGAGGCCTGGGAGATGGTTAACCCTTTCACCAGACTCAGCCCAACCTAAGTCCCCAAGAGTATAACTCAAGCGCTTGCCACTGACAAACTGTTAGTACACCCTCCATCACCCAGAAGAGTCGTTTGTATGTTGCATTCCTGTTTAGAGTTGAGTACCAGTTCAGCACCAACGGGCATGCTGTTTCTTGGGGTACATCAGCCTCTAGGAGACCTGTGGCCAACCAGTAGGACTTCAGTATTCTTAATTCCAGGGTGAGGATACAAGATCTAAGGCACCAGCTATAGGGCAATGTGCTCACAAAACGGTGGAGTGTTTTCACCAAAAGCCTGGATTTGGGAGTCTGATAGCCTGGAGTTGAATCCTAGCCTTATAACTCATTATATCTATGGCTTTGAGTGAACATGTCTAAGCTTTGTATTCATAATATGCTAAATGGAAATGAGTGGAGGGTCACTGTGGCTCCGGTCTTTATGGCTAGACATGGTAATGAGGGCCTTTAATCCTAGCACTTGGGAGGCAGAGGTAGGTGGCTCTCTCTGAATTTGATGCCATCCTGGTCTACATAGTCCTGAGAGAACTACATAGAGAGATTCTGTCTCAAACAAACAAACAAACAAACAAACAATTGCTCCCACACCACCAATAAAGGAAACAAATAGTTGTGTCTCAGTGCACAGAGATGTTAGGAGGAAAAACGGGTATTTGCTGATTCATTTCTAATACTAAATATCATTAAGTGCACAGCAAGGTTTGGAAAACCATTTGATAGTCTTTTGTGTGAACATCCATATTACACATATGTGAGAACTTGCATATGGAGGCCTGAGGCTTGACACAAGGACTCTCCCTCACCTCAGTCCACCTTGTATACTGAAGCAAGGTCTCTACTTAAATTCAAAGCTGGCTGATTCAGCTAGCCAGCTAAGGGTCCTGTCTTTACTTTTAGAGCCCTTATATAAAGCAGACTGCTATGTCTGTCTAACCTTCACATGGGCATTGGAGATTCTGAACTCAAGCCCTCAAGTTCACATAGTAAGCAATTTACCCACTGAACCTTTTCCCCAACCCCCAAGCTGAAGTCTCACTAAGGTGAGTGTACACATTCCTCAAATTACTAGACACTCGGCGATTCCTGCCTATGTTATGCAGAACCTCCTGACCAAGCTTGTATGTCTGGAGTTAGATATTCATAATATCTGTGGACTCTAGATAAATGTATCTGAAGAAGACTGGCTATCAGTGGAATTCTTTGTTCTCCAAGTTTGCCCGTCTGCTTCTAAAGTACAAGCTCCTCAAAACTGTTTTGGTATAAATGCCCAATAAGACACATTTTTCTAATAAGGGTGGTATGTTTTGTGTTGGTGACATTTGGAGAGCTCAAATGATAATGTTAGAAAAAGTCTCTGAATATTTTCAGGATTTTATTCTTCAGAACAATGAACCACAATGCCCCAAATGGGGTCATGGATTTCAGCGAGAATAAATCCAATCCTGTTGACATCTTTGAAAAACTGTATCTGCCCTAGACTTCAGTTGGCACTGAGATTTAAAAAAAAAAAAGATTTTATTTCACATATTCTTCATACATATAAATGGATTTACATGTAAGAAAAGAATGTGAACTATTTGAAAGAATAGCACTATTTATATTTAAACTATTCTTATTCTTTATGGTGATTCTTTTTGGTCTGTGTTGAACAATAGCCTAGAGAAACCACAGTTTCAGCTATTGTAAAATAAATCAGTCTTGAATTTCACACTTTAAGGGTGTGGATTTTTTCGTGAGGTATAACGAGAAGATTGTATTGAGGGGATTGATATTGCTAACAAATAGGATGAAGAGCCAGTGTCGCTGTGGGATGAGGCGAGTGTAGCCAGGGAATCGTCTGCAGTCTGCCTCCAAACCCACGTCTCCTCTCTCTCTGTCTCCCTCTCTCCAAAACACACATTACCCACATCCTAGGTAAAGATTTGATTATACAGCCCTCCAATCAAACCATTATGCAACATTTCTAATCCAGTAGAGGGGACTTTTATTAAATAGAGTCATTATTTTTATTTTTAAACCCTTCCTATGATTAATTTACAATCCATAAGTGGAGAGGGGGTTGGATCACGCTAAAGTCACTTGATTTTGAACTCCGAAGGTAGCTAAATCCAGGAGCTGCTTAATTTCTGTGACCATTGTAAAGATGACATTGTATTGGTATGAATTTTAATTAAAATAGCAGACTTTGTTTAATCCTTTTATTAAAGAAAAAAATCTCCCAAGATGCAAGTAAAAAAGTTTGTCTAAGACAGCAGTTCATTTTTGAGATCTTTGAATATCTTGTCTTCCTTGCAAGTCCCATAAGCTAAGTCCAACACAATCATTTACTCCCCAAGCAGACAGCTTCCCTCCTATTTCGTGAAAAAAGTAGAGCCCCAAATTTGTTTTTAAGTATAATTAAGGCCCTAAAATGTGTGGTTGTTCTCTGAAAACTCTATCGCTAAGCTTTTTTTGCAATACAAGTTAATTAACTGGATTTAGATATTTGCAAGACGATATATTTAATGGGATTACCGCTCATATAATGTTCTCAGTGACTGATTTGGAGTCTAAGCTCACAGGACTGGGGCTGAATTTCCAGCTCTTTGAGAGTTAATGTTGTGTTAAGGAAAAGTACAATCTGACCCTCATTGTTCATGAATAGGTAAGTTATTCCCGTGAAATGGAGCTGGGCCCTACAAGGGCTGTGGCCTTGCAGATGCGTGATCTGGAAGATGCAGACCATCACATTCCAGCAGCTGCCCCAGGTAGCTGGAACCCCACACCTGAACTCCTCACAAGTTCAAGGCAATTGTGTCTCAGTCAAAATAGAATGGCCCATTATTCACAGTCTGTCTCCCAAGTCGGATCAATCAGATGCTCCAGCCCTTCAGGCTTAAAGATAAACACTCATGTTTTGGTTAGTTGAGAGTTAAAAATGGAAGCAGATAACACTGCTCTGTGCCCTTAGGCCAGGCCATTGTAAGCATGGAATGCTCTAAATCCATCTTTCAATGTGGGCATTCAAAATATTTGTGATTATTTTATTAGACAGGATGGAAAGGTAAGGGATAGTGATGCCCTTGGAAGGAAGATCAGTGGGGAAATGAGAGCTGTTGGAAAGAGAAAATGAGAATGAGGAAGAGAAAGAAAGAAAAAAAATGGAAAGAGAGAGAGGAGGAAGAGATGAGGGGGAGAGAAGAGACTTTTCTACTCTTGGCTACATTTCTCTCTCTCTCTCTCTCTCTCTCTCTCTCTCTCTCTCTCTCTCTCTCTCTCTCTCTGTGTGTGTGTGTGTGTGTGTGTGTGTGTGTGTGTGTGTGTGTGTGTTTTTAAGCAAATATATTTTGGCCCATCAGCTGAATATACTCTACTGTTTCCACAGTTGTTGAACACACTATTAATGGCTATAATTTCAATCTTTCTCTTCAGAGAACTGTTGTAAAAAGAACATTTTAACTAAAATGTTGAAATTTGCGTTAAATGTATAAATATTAGCTCAGTCAGACTACTAGTTCTCACTCAGTTGGAAGGCTAGATCTTGGCACGTAATTCTTCATTTCCATTGTGAATGAAACATTTTTTGTACTTGACCCAGCAAGGTCATTTTGAGAGTATACCTTTAACTCAATTATCACCAGAACCTATTGACCACAAGATGACATTAAATGCATTGGTTCTTGACCTTCCTAACACTGTGACCCTTTAATTCATTTCCTCATGTCATGGTGATCCCCAACCACAAAATTATTCTTGTTGTTGCTTCACAACTGTAATTCTGCTATTCTATGAATCACAATGTAAATATCTGTGTTTTCTGATGGTCTTAGATGACCCCTTTAAGGGGTCCTTTGACCCTCACCCCACCCCAAAGGCATTGTGCCTCACAGGTTGAGAACAACTGCATTAAAGGAAAGTTCATTCTAATTTACTCAGTGGCTTAAGAGGGTTGAGATCTTGGTGTCTTTGGTTGAGCCCACCTTTGATAAGGCCACCCTAGCTTGTTTGCATCTTCATGTTTGTCCAGCTCTGAATGTTTGAAGTTCATTTTATTGGTTGATTGAACTTTGTCTAAGTCCAGGGATCGCTGTTACCCTCTAGCTCCCTTTGCTCATTCTCTTCACCCTTTCCTCAGATCTTAGTTACTTTTTAAGCCTTTGTTGATCTGTAAGAGCAGATAGATCCCTATTTTAGAGCATTGTTACCTGATGTATGGCTCCTGTGGAACCAAATAGAACTCTGCCTTTATGTGTACTCTTGTTCTATTTCTAGTGCAACCTTTTATTTTGAAATCATTAAGATTCATGAGAACATTAGAACTTGGAAGCTTGTGTGGTCATCACTCAGTTTCCTACAATAGTCTTGTTGGCCATAACTATAGTATGATGTCAAAACACTGGTGCAGGTGCTTAGTCTATAAACTACAGGGAGATAGCCCAGCCTATAAATGACTTGGCTTCCATGAAATCATGAGAACCCAGGTTTGACCCCCAGAACCTATGTGAGGAAAAGCAGAGGGCTTATAATCCCAGCACTGGGGAGGTAGGAATGGGTGTATCCATGGGGATCATTGGCCAGCTAGCCTAGTCTGCTGGGTGAATTCCAGGTCCATGAGATGCTCTATCTCAAAGACATCATAGTGAATTTGTCCTAGTGAATGACATCCGAGGTCTTCTGGCCTCCATATATACATGTATATGTACCAATATGAACATGCACAGGAATTTGTATTTACACACAAGTATTGTTATATTACTTTTAATTCGAGTAAAAAAAAAGCTAAAATCCTAGCAGTTCACATAAATGCATGTGTATGCTGCTTTAGGAGATTCAAAGTCTGGTAATGGTCAATGAAAGTGAGATTCAGAACCATTCCTTCCCCAAAGGGGCCTTCCCTCCTCAGCCCTTACTCCTGGAGACCACAGTTCTGCTCTCTATTCCTATAACATGGTGAGTTTGGGAATGCTATGCCAGCAGAGTCCTAGAGTGTCAGCCTCTGCCAGTGACTCTTAAGCTCTTATCATTTCCTTGGGACTCGCTCAAGAAGTTTGAAGGACTCCATCAGTTGTCTGTGTCTCTTTTATGTATCAGCAGTATTCTCTGTCTGAATGGATCCTAGCTGCTTAATCATTCAGTTGTTGGAGAATATTTGTTTTGTTTTTTTCCAGTTTAGGTCTACTACAAATCCAGGTCCCACAAGTACCCACATACAAGTTTTATGTATATTCTTTTCTTAAACAGTAAGTGTAATTGCTCGGTTATGTAGTGTGTACTGAGAAGAAACTACAACTGCTTTGGGCACGATGGCATTGCTCTCTGCTTTCAGCAGCAGCATGGAGAAGTTTGGCCTTTTGTCCTGTGAGTTGTTCCTGGAAGAGCGCAGTAGTATCTACACCTTTGATTTGTGTTAACATCCGACAGTGCTGTGTGATGTTTGTGCGTTTACTTGACATGTTCATTTTCTTTCTTTTCTTCCTTCCTTTTTTCCTTCCTTCTTTCTCTCTTTCTTCCTTCCTTTCTTTCTTCCTTCCTTCTTTTTCTTACAGAGTATCTGCTCAAATCCTGCCAACTTTCTGAGGTTAGTGAGATGGGTCAATGGGTACAGGCACTTATCATACAGACCTAGCAAGCTCAGGTCTATCCCTGGAAATCATGTAGAGGTGGAAGGAGAGAGCAACTCCATAAAATTGTTATCAGACTCTCCACCTACATGTTCCCCTACTCTCTCTCTCTCTCTCTCTCTCTCTCTCTCTCTCTCTCTCTCTCTCCCTCTCTCTCTCTTCCTCTCCCTCTCCCTCTCTCCTCTCTCCTCTCTCCTTCCCCTTCTCTCTCTTTGTGTCTTTCTCTGTCTTTCTCTTTCTTTCCCTTCCTTTCCCCTCCCCCTCCCTCTTCCATTCTCTCTCTGTCACACACTAAATAAATAAGTAGACAATTCTTGTTAGATTTCTAACAGGGTTGTCTGCTTAATACATGGACTGCTCTTGAGACAGTCTGAACACAAGTCCTCTTCCATATCTCCCAGTCTACATTTTTCGAGTCTTCCTCTACTAGTCAGACAATTTCTACCCATTCTCTCATCCATTTTATATAACAACTGTCATATAACATGTAATATATAATATATAATATGGCTGATAAAACTTTTAAATGAAGGAGCCAAGACAGATGGAAGAATTTCCTAGGGGGCAAACTGTGGGTCAGTATCTATAAGATATTAAGGTTCTTTCCTTTCTATCTCATACTGTGACAACCAAGGCTCCTTCACTGGTCCCCTCTGGCACCTTTTTTCCTCTGACTCCTCTCTCCCAGTAGAGTTTTGTTGAAGGAAGCTAAACTGAGATGCTGATTTTTTAATAACAACCTGGTGATTCTTATCTAATAGTAATATCAACCACTGGGCTAACCTAGGGTCTCATCAGATGTTTAATTGGGCTAACCTAGGGTCTCATCAGATGTTTATGTCTCTAAGTCTAGTATTTGGCAAGCATGGTCCTAAAATGTTCTATAGGTCAATGTGACAGAGTGCTTATCATGTAGAAAGCATTGCTGGGCTACAAATCTGATGGCCACTTTGTCTTTTTTCAAGTGTGTGATTCATAGGAGTGATATCACTCTCAAATCAATGGGATTTGTATACTGTTGTGGGACTCACTGAAGGGATAAAATGGGGGAAGATGACATCTGTTTGAAGAGCTAACAAGTTTTTATGAACTAGTGGGATATGCACAATGGCTAGAAGGATTCTAGGACACAGAATAGAGACCTAGGAAAGAGACCTTTGGTGGGAAAAAATTGTAAATTGTCTAAAGCATGACTAACATTCCAGTCACAGAGAAAGAAAGGGAGTATATGGTAGAGAGATAGTTTTGAAATGTATTGACTATTTTTGACCAAAAAAAAAAAATTGAATTAGGCCTGATTCTCTACTTGGCAAGTGGAACTGACACAGTTCCAGAAGTGGATTCTTGAAGTAAGCAGCCTTCTCCTCATGATGGATGCAGACTCAGGATGATTTCGTGAGGTAGGAGAAAGAATTAGAGGCAGGACTTGGGACTTAATGCTCATGATCATAATTTGAATGAATGAAAAATGTTTCCTAAAATATATTTGTATTTGTCCAAAGTCCCTATCCTCATGAAGTTTGAAGCAACAGGAAAAGAAATGTTTATGATTAAATGGCATTGGGTCACGTTTAGAAAACTTATAAATAAACATAAAAGTTCAAAGATCTTACCACTAATACTATAATGTAATCAGAGTCTTAGGGAAAGAACGGCTTCCATCCATTCTCTCATTCCAGTGTTCCCCCATCAGGATCAGGGTAGGCTTGACCACTCACCCCCGTATTCCAATTAAATAGTTGAATAAGGATGAAAAGCAGAAACCAACTCTTCTCTCTCTCTCTCTCTCTCTCTCTCTCTCTCTCTCTCTCTCTCTCTCTCTCTCCCTTTGTGTGTGTGTGTGTATGTGTGTGTGTGTCTGTCTGTCTGTATGTTTATCTCTGTGTGTGTATGTGTGCATGTATGTGTTTGTCTGTCTTCATCTCTCTCCTTGTGTGTGTTTGTCTCTGTCTCTCTCTGTCTCTGACTATGTGTGTATCTGTCTCTGTCTATCTCTGTATCTGTCTCCTTTGTCTCTTTTTCACAAATACACACGAAATGGGAAAGAGAAAAGGTAGCTTTTAAGTAAGTATTCGAGGTTGTTGGGATGACAATTTCTCCCCTAGGCTTAGATATTTGAACACTTCGCCTCAGTGGTGGAACTGTCTGGGGAGATTATGAGAGGTGCAGTCTTACTGGAGGAAGCTTGTCACTGGGGATGGGCTTTGAGATTTTATAGCCTCTCCCCACCAGATAGGAATTTTTCTTTTCTTTTTACATTTTTAAAATTATAATGTAATTATAACACTTCTCCATTTCTTTCCCTCCCTCCAAACCCTACCATGTCCTCTCCTCATTTTTCCAATTCACAGCCTCAGTTTTTCACTAATTGTTTTTGTTTCCTGTTTGTAAGTTTAAGATGTGATTTCTCAGCCTCTCTCTGCTGTCAGGCCTCCCTGCCTTTACGGACTTTGCCTTGGGAATCATACGAATCCACTGTTCTATAAAAACAAAGGGGCTCACCACAAATTCATTTTATGATATGTGACAACTATGGCAAAGCCTCAAAAATCTCTGAAGAGTTAACTCTATTAACCCTGCCTTTCCAAGCAAGACTCACAGCATGCTCCTAAAACTTGAGGAAGTCTACTTTTGAGACAAGATCAATTTCTGTGGAGAGAAAAAGTGTTCAGTGTGTGCACACACAGATCATACTCTCTTCTTGGAATAAGGAGACAGTTGGCCATTGAACATGGATGTATTGGAATGCTCAAAGGAAGCTCCATCTAAGCCAAAGCCACCAAATATAGAATTTTTTGTGACATAAAATATAAACAATTATTGAAATTTAAAGACAAGTGTGCAAATTTATCTTATTAGAAAAAATGACACAAGAGGAAGAGGAGAAAGGAGGAAGGAGAGAGGGAGAAAGAGAAAAGGGAAAGAAAAAGAAGGAATGTCGGAGAGAGGGAAGTGAGGAGAGGAGGAAGAAGAGGAGAGGGAAAGAAAAAGAAGAGATGGGGTGAAGGGATAAAAAGGAGAGGAAGGAGGGAGGAGTAAGAGGAAGAAGGGAGGGAGAAAGGGAAGAGAAAAGAGGGGAGGGAGGGAGGTGGGAGGGAAAGAGGGAAGGAAAATGAAGAGGGGAGGGAGGCACCTTTGGCTCCTGCATGTCTATAAGCCATATCTGTCTTCTACCAGCATTCCTCAAGCTTGGAGGCTGCTTAATTAGAAGTACAGGATGGTTCCTTGCCAACCTTCTAACTTAAGTAAATTCCAGATCAAAACTTCAAAGAGCCTAAAGTACTGATTACAATATGATTTTAGCCCAGAGTCTTAAACCACTGAGCCTCCCTAGCTGTTAAGAAGATACTGACTCAGACCATCATCAGACAGGAAGATTCCAGCTCTTATTTTTAAAGGAGCAGGAGAGAGAGGAAGCCACTGTGGGGCCTTTAGAAACCAGCACACAAGAGACAAAATAAACCATTAAAATTCAACACAATACCCTGAATTCCTGTTAAGTCATTTTTGAAAAGAGAAACAGGCATTGGTTACATGAAGATAAGGCCAAGATGCTTAACAGCAGGTAATTGAGATGCCGTGCTGCCAGAGAAGGAGGAAACAGGGCTCTGTCAATGTGACTAGGACTTGGCCTGGGGAAGCGTGTAAGGTCCACCCAGCACACATTCTGGGTTGTCCCTCTGTTGCCACTGACTTAAACAAACACTTTAGTGTCCCTGTGAGTGTGCATCATGAGATGTTAGGAGAGAACAACCCTTCAGTGTATTCATGAGCAAGTGGCCAGGTCACCTCTGCAAGGGAATACTTCACAAAGTAATACCCCCAGGCTCCAATGCTGCCCTGGAGCAGGCACATGTTAACTCCTTCAGGGCAAGTCTGAAAAGCTTACATTCAGGGTACATTAATCTGAAAACAAGTGTACTTTTGTGTCTCCGGAGGATCTTTTTCATTGCCATCAATTTAGTACACCGATAGACTGAGATCCCAGTTTCGGTATCAGGTTGCCCCCCCACACCCCCTCCCAGCAACCCATCCGAGCCCAGACCTCTCCTCAGGCCAAGCTACTTAATTGAGACTAATCTGAAGAGAAGTGAAACAATGTATCCCTTCCTGATTCATTTCCTCCATCCCAGAGTCTCCTACTCCTTTCTCTCAGTCGCCACTCCAAGTTTCTTGGAAGAGAAAACCAACTGTGGGGCAGAATGAACTCAGCTCTGTTCATTGTATGTTAGTGGCAAACAAGAGAAACACATATGCACATACATAGGGGTACAGGGACATGCCTGCCTGCATACATATACACATGTGCAGATGTCCAAGACGGCTAAACTCGTGTTCTCCTTTGCTCATCCTGATCAGCAAAAGCACAGAAGAGTTCTTCAAGAGATATCTACCTAAACTGGGGAAAGATGACTTTAGATAATGCATACCATCTGCTTGCTGAGAGTCTTGGAAAGATTATTGTTATACATGCTTTGTGACAAGATTTTATTTAGCTTTAATGTTGTTTTCTCCATTAACAAAAATATCTACAACAAAAATTTATGAGTGTGTGTGTGCATGCACGCACACATGAGAGGGAGAGGGAGAGGGAGAGGGAGAGGGAGAGGGAGAGGGAGAGGGAGAGGGAGAAAGAGAGAGAGAGAGAGAGAGAGGGAGAGAGAGAGGAAATCTCCTATGTATCCCTGGCCTGGAACTTGCTTTGTTGTCCAGGCTGCCCTCAGACTCAGAGATCTATGTCCCAAGTGCTGGAATAATTAAAGTTGAGTGAAATAACTCAAAAATTAATATTTTACTTGAATGATACTCTGAGAACTGTATACTTTGTTGTTAATATCAATATTCAAGTAAAATCATTTATGAGTTGGCTACTTGCCATGAGTTGACACAGTGCCGAGCACTTTGCCCACATTAACCCCTATCCCCATGACAACCTAACTTGTCAGCAAGAAAAGTAAAAGGGAATGCGGTGACTTTCATTGACCTGTTTAGAGTGACACAGCTCACTTTTGGCCATGGTGAATGTAGTCATCGGAAGGTAGCTTGAATGAGGGGCCAAGGTTTTCTGGTCCCTATTATGTTGAGTCTTTGTTTTATTCTAAACAAAAAGAAAGGGCTTAAAGGTCTGGAATGCTCAGTGGTTAAGAGCACTTGCTGCCCTTGCAGAGGACCAGAACTTGGTTCCCAGCACCCACATCTTCCAGGTGGCCAGCATAGCTGAAAGAGAGAAAGAGAGCTCCCTGTGGTCTCTCTTTTTAAAAATTAATTACATTTATTTATTTATATGTGTGTGTGTGTGTGTGCAGGGGCATGGTTGTGTATGTTGCACACACATGTGGACATCAGAGGACAATTTGTAGGAGCTGGTTCATTCTTTACATTGTTGGTCCCTGAAATCAAAGTTATGTTGTCAGATTTGATAGCAAACACCTTAACTGCCTGGCCTGCCATCTGGGCATTAATCCCGTCCATGACAGAGCCATCCTGTGACCTAATCGCTTCCTCATTATCCTCTGCTTTTTATTTAGAGTGAAACAGAGTAAGAAGAAAGGAACCAATCATATTCAGCACCTCTTTTAGAATCAAGAGCTGCCAGCATGGTGACACTTTGCTGAAGTTTTCCAAGTCACTTCTGCATAAGGACATGAGGGCAGCAAAGGGAAGTGTGCCCACGGCCACTGATGAAAGGTGCCACCCTGAGCAGGTCATCAAACATTCCTGCCTCTTCCTTCCTTCCCTTTCTGACAAGTCGCTCGGGTGGGAGGTGAGGCATGTAGTCAAAGAGCTCTGCTTGGCTTTGCTCATGAAAAATATTATTTTATCATCGTTATAGACAATAACAAAGTAGCAGTGTGATGTTAGAAGAGAGAAATGCACAGAAGTACCCAAGAAGAACCAGAGACCAAGATCGCGGTGTCTTGTTCTGAGGGAAAAGGGATTTAGCTGACACCTTCAATTAGGCATGAGCCATCACAAAGAAGCATATAGTACTCAGAGTCCTGACCCAGGCCATTCAACCTGTAGGCCAGCCTGCTGCTGTGCTTGTTGCAGCTCAGGAAATGTCAGGGCACCATGTTTCTAGTCTCTCAAGTCTTTCCCGTGGGTACCTTATGCAGTGGCTACTATAAAGGTTGTTCAGCCTGATGCTTGTGATGAGTCCACTCTCAGGTTTACTCACTAACTCACCCCATATAAATTATGGCAATTTAGGGCTGCTTTAATGTTAATTACAGTCTGCAAGAGAACATTAGAAATTGGCAGCATGAAACCTGGCAGCTGCTTGGGGAAGGCAGCTCACTTGATGACTGTAAGTCTGTTTTCAACAGGTCTAATTGGGGATGTGTATTACACAGTGTTGCCTTTAAAGAGTGACTTCCGCTTGAAATAAATGCTCCATTGTTTTCCCAAGTCACTAGGTCCCATTGGCAAAGTGCAACTGAACAGCCAGTAGTGACTTCAATAAAATTCATATTAGAAATCAACTCTTTCGCTCCATATGTACATGAGCTCTCAGAAACCCAGTGACACCATGCTTTGAGGCCTTCCAGTTTCATTACTTTGGTAGACACAGTGGGGCTAAACACTTATACTTGAGTCAAGTTTAATTATGAATGGACCCAGTGCCTATAGTGGGGTTGGGACAGAAAAGAAATTAAGGAAGCTTTTCTGGAGGGACCCAAATGAAGAACCTGATAGATGGGCTCCCGTGACCTATCATGAAAGGCCTAAGCTGTGGGAAATGCTGAGGAGGAACTCATTCATTGGTCCAGCATTGAGGGTAGTGTGATGTAGTAGTTATATCCCTGCTGGATCTGAATCTGACAAGGTTCATCACACACAAGCAATATGACTGGATCAAGTACATGTTCTATGCTCTGCCAAAGTTCCCGATTTTAGGAGTTTAGATCTTATCAGAGAAGCAACTGGGAAATAAGATTTTAAGCTGACTAGCTCCTGAGGGCTGGATAAGACCAGTCAGGTAGCAACCAGAAGGTTGAACTTAAAAGTTAAACTGAAGCTCCCCATCAAAAAGACCAGGTAGGAAGGAGGCTGGAGAAGTAAACACCATCACATTCTGGAGCAAAAACCACTGATGACCAGTTGCTCAGGCAGCTTGAGCACATCAAAGGCTCTCAATATATTGAAAGAAAGAACCTACCAGTGGATCTAGTGATGGATAGATGGGAAGGGTCAACTGTGAACAGATGCTGAGTGGGTCATTGCCAAGGTGCCCATACGATCACCTAAAGAAAGAGAACATCAGGTGGCTCTTAGCCTTATTGCTTTGGAAATGTCTCCCCATATTCCAAAGGATTACCCAAAGCTCACATTTATGAAGTAGAATCTGTAATATTGAAGGAGTAGCTTTTATAGCCCCATGATCTTGGCAATGGACAAACATCTCAGATTCCCAAGAAGAAAGTGGTGGCTCTATTATGAAATTAATTTTCCACTGATCCAGGTCCAGAGGCTGTTTGAAAGATAAGTGTTGACGGATGTATGAAGATTTCCATCCAGCCTTATAAAACATGAGCTCTGCAACTCTGCAAGTAGAAATAGAGCCTTCCTGGCAAAAACGTTAATACAGTACCTTGGCGTTATTGGGTGATTGCTTTTCAACACCTGGGACAAGTTTTACATTTACAATTCCTATTTATACCTTCCCCTTGAATATCAGGAAACTCCCAGGCATCTTATAAAATTTGGAATAGGTCTGTGTTGCTGAGGTCATAACTCGATTAATCATACAGAAAGCACAAGCCCAGGCACATCACAATTACAGAGGGATCATGTCGCAAACGATCCAGGCACCTGAACTGAGGAATGGTCTGAATATCAGGAGGGGTTCTGCAAATAAAAATGCAAGGAATGAATCTAGGGTCTGGTACCTAAAAGGCTATGGGAGGTCCACGTGACCAAACAGGCACTAGGAAGTGAGCATCGAGGAGAGGCTGATGAAAGAGGCAGAGGGCCACGGCTCTGTTTCCAGTACATCAAGCAAGTAGAAGGAGAAACACAAGAACAGAGAATAGACACAGCAGATACATCAGAGGGAGGAAAGTAGAGGCCTTATGGCATCAAGAAAACCATTCTGCCTCCCCATCCTTCCAAGGAGAGAATCCAGAACTGGTTCTGGAATCAGCCCAATGGTCCCTTCCAAGAGCTGCTTTCATTTGTACAGGGCACACATCTTGGGGTCCCACCCTGATTTGATACTATTTCTGCATGTACCACATGCCAGTGCCCCCCCCCATTGAAGAGATACTGTAAACCTGTGAGCCATTAAGGCATATACATCAATTTAAGAGACATGTGTAGGAATTTGGAAGTTTCTTTTGTCTTCTGAAACTGATTTAAGGTATTGAGCAAGTATAATCTCACTGTGATTGCCAACCTTATAGCCATGCTCCAAAGACACCCCTACCTTTGACTCTTCATAATGTACCTACAAAGGTAGATACATTACTTTACATAACAAAAGACAGAAGTGGGGAACCAAGTGGTCTATGGCCTGGCGACCTAGAAATTTTCATATGTCATATTAATGGACACATGACAGTTATGGAAATGCCTGATGGGGAAACCAGGCCATGTATGTTTTGCAAGAGAATGAGAATAAATCCTTCAAGGGAGCTAACAGTATGATTAGAGTTCTCTACTCCTCCCAGCTATCTTTATACCCATTAACTTGGCTTTTCCATTTGTAAAATGTTGACATCAATATAACATAATAAATATTAATAACATATTAATATAGTTAATTATCTTGCCCTTGACCTTAAATACCATAATTTAAGCTTCTTAGTTCCAGACATGACATATGCTAGATGCTTGAAAAATGGCAGCTGTGGTGAAGAAAGATACATTATTATAAAGTAAACAGTCTCTGAAGCCAGGGTCCTTGTTGAAATATAGACTAGATAAAAATGAAAGACGCTGACCATTGAACAAAGCCTATTCCACTCTTGTAATTTCCAGATTAACTGGACCCAATGTGAGATGAAAATAACTTCGAAAGAAGAGCATGGAGACTGAGGCCCACAGAACTGTGGTTCTTTCTACAACACAGATACCCTCAAGGCTGAAGAGCTAGGTCACTGGGTGACATACTTGCCTTATAAGAATGAGGACCTCAGCTTGAGCCCAGAAACCCATTGGTGAATACTTGTAATTCCAGAGATGCTGAGATGGGAGGCAGAGACTGGTGGATCTCTTGAGATTGCTATCCAGCTAGTATAACCTACTTGGTGAGGCTTTGAGAGATCCTATCTCAAACAGAAGATAGAAGGTTCCTGAAGAAGAACACCTGAGGTTGACCTCTAATCTCTCACACATGTACCCATGTATCTATATAAACATGAATACACACACACACACACACAAACACACACACACACACACGCACACACACACTGAATCCTCTTGCTATCAATCCAAATCCAGGCACTTCATCCAACTAAAGGCAGGTAACACTGCTCGCCAGGGTTCAATTTTTTGTGGTCTTTGTCATATATAAAGAAGAATCTTAGTCTGAGTGTGTGTTGGCCATTTCCATAAAGAGGGATTTGGAAGTCAGAACACAGAGAGAAGCTACCCAGAATGTTTTGATGTCTGACTGCTGTTCATGGGGTACATGGTGATGGGGCAGACCAGTGGTGGATTTGGAAGTGATGGGGGTGGGTGGGGGGTAATGGATGGACCCAATCTCTGAGCAAAGAACCATTCAGCAGATATTGCTGCCATTGCTTATGCCTGCTTGACTTGTCAGACATTCAGTCTTGCTGCCTCTTACCTGCAGACTCATAGTATCAAGGAGTGGGTGGAAACATTGGCACTGTGCTGGTATGGGCCTGATAACATTCAAGTAGCTGTGCCTTGAAAATGCCTCTGGGGTAACATAACTGTTATGAAATCATGTGAGAGTCAAGTGGCAATGTCAGTGGTTTTTGACAGCCTGAGTCAATACCTGAATCATGGTTCACTGGGTGAGGCTAGTCTGAGAAGTCTTAAATGAACCCATGTGTAAAGGAAGAGGGAGAAGAGGAGAAGCAGGACCAAAATGGGCAAGAGGGAGAGAAAGAAGAAGAGGAAGGGGGAGAGGAAGGGCAAAAAGGGAGAGAAGGAAGAGGAGGAAGAGAAAGGGAAGAAGGAATAGGCCAGAGAAGTAGGGAAGCAGGCCCTGGGGCTTAGCGTAGTCTCATACATTGCTACTCGGTGTTGGCCCAGAAGTCAGCCTCTATCTTGTTCCCTGAGTTCATTTCTGTCATCTGCTTTGTTTCCTCAAGAGTGGATACTTCCTGGTGTTTTTATTCCTCTTGGTGTTCTTATCTCGAGTTATGCTTTTCAGTCTTGGTACAGGCAGGAGGACAGTCAATAAAGTCATATAGAAGTAATTAATTGGCTACTGAATGGAGGACACAAGTAACCACATAACAGATACATTGTGATGACTCATCACCAAAAGTGGGCTGTTTAGTAACCACACAGTAGATACATTGAAAATATCTCATCAGCAGCAAGAGTGGACTGTTTTTACCCTCATTGTTTAGATAATTAAACTGAAGAGTCTAAATTAATTATTCAAATTCATAAGTCAGTTTAATGCTGCTGGGGAGGACACTGGGAGATGGCACAGATGGTAAAGTGCCTTGGAAGCCATGTGGGAGAGTCTGATTTCCCATCTGAAGGAGATGACTGACTGGAGGAAGAACATTAGGATGGGGAGGTCCTTCATTTGTGATCAGTGAATAATTGCTGTGAGTTGACAGAGAGACAAGAATGGTGGGTGAGTGTAGTGTGCACCCATGGATCATTTAGACTTGATTATCTGACTACTCCTCAGCTAGGACCTGGTAGTTCTGGGCCAGTTTGCAGCCTCTTTCAGAATCCTCAGTTCTATGAGTGTACAGACAGCCTCTCAAGTTTTTCACTCCTCAGAAAACCTAGATGAAGGTCATAGCAGGAGCCAATGGACACTTATTAAACTAACACACAGTCATTGTTCTTTCTTTTAAATTAAGCCTAAACTATTGTCATATATATATATATATATACCTTACATATAAATCTTGAGAGAAAATGCCCTTATAAATCTCTTTATGAGTATAAATTCCTTAACAAATATGTCCTGAAGATGGTTTGGAAACTCCCTAGTCCTTGCAAATAAGAATCAAGAGTTTCTGAAAAATTACATTAGCTATTTTCAGTTATTGTATTTTTTTTCTGCTTAGTGTTACACAAAGATCTTCAAAAAATGCCATGAAAACTCAGTGAAACTTTTGGCTCCCTTCCATTTTTTTCGTTTCACTGAAACTTTGAAACAAACACTGATAAATTCATGTTTCTATGTTAAACGTTAGAATCTCTTCACTATGCCTGATGGGTTTGATTTTCCCAAGCATCACACAAAAGACACCCTGTTGCCTCAGTTTCCACAATCAGGGTTATGCCAACATTCTGATGGCCCTACCATATGGTAGATGCTGTTCTAAGCACTTTACCCCATATCTGACCAGCCCTCCATGACCTTGTGGGTGGATTATACACTTTAGATGATGTTTAGATTATGGGATTCAATTTCTGGACAGCTTTGTCATCCCAAATGATTGTTTATTAATACAATTCAACTTATCTGTACTCCAAATTACTCCGTTAAAAATCTGGAAAATTTGTGGTAAATTCCAAAGGGCTCATGACATAGCTTTATCAGTATATTGCTAGCCTAGGAGCATAAGACCAGAATTTGATCCCTAGTACCCACATAAAGAGCTAGTGTAGTGAGAGCTGAGGATGAACACCCCAAAATATCTGGGACTCACTGACTGCTTTGACTAAGCCTAACTGCTAGACTAAGCTGTAGGCAAATGGAGAACAGTCTCAAGGAATGTAGATGGTGTTCCTTCAGATGACACCTGAGGTTGTCCTCTGTCCTTCATGTGCATGCACACATATGTGCAATGCACCTACAAATACATGCACTCACACAAACACAGGCATACAAGTACAAAAACACTTAAAATATAAAACAAAGTGGTAACTAAATTTTTCTTAATGAAATCAGTGAAAAAAATCAAAATTAAAACAGGAATTCAAACTCAGGGCAAAAACTAAGTGGTCATAGCTGAGGCTCAATCTAAAACTGCTGAATAGCAGCTCTCAAGGCAAACTCAGCTAAGTTTATATCTTCAGAAGTGCTTGAGCTGCATGTTTTAGGCCATAAAACACTTCGAGAACCATGATTACCAACAGAGCCCAGGGGTTTGCTTTGTCCAAGCCTTAGAGCCAACTTTAGCTTACATTTGGAAAAAATAAACATGGATTGTATTAATGAATGATATTATATTATTTGATATCAGGTTATTATTAAGTATTATAAGGCCATGTATATATGTATGTACATATGCTCAATATATGTGTATGTACACACACACACACACATATGAAGCCATAAGAGGATTACTTTAAGACAAAAAAGAAAAAAGTAAAATGTAATAGATTATTAAGGTTAGCAAAATATTGATAGCTTTAATATCCAAGGTTCCTTATACCTCTTTATATTTAAATGCATGTTAAAATTTCCATAATGAGCATTTTTTAAAAAAAAACCTATATGAATGAATTGTGTTTTCTAGTTTTATACAAACTACATTTTCCACCTCTCCATCCTTCTTCATCCCAACTCCTGTGCCGTTTAATTATCTGGCTGCCATAGTTACACTAATTAATATTTCCAAAGTCAAACAGAAATGAGAGATATGGTTAGTGTTGAAGAAGAGTAAACTCTTCAGTTCCTGAATTGAGGAGAATTTGATAGAATTTCTCCCAAGATGCTCCACTGGGACAAGAGTAAGGTTCACAGCTTTTTGGAGGAAATGGCTTCTCATACTCATCTTTAGCACAGTCATCCATGTGTGAATTACATCCCATACCCCCGTACTTCAGTGTCCTCAGCAAGAGTTGATAAGAACTTACCAAAGGCATCTCAGGAAAGTATTCTATGAGGAACAGAATGCATGAGATGTGAAGAGACAGCTCTCTTAACTGTTTGGCTACATTTAAAAACACAAAAGAGAATATTGAGGACTCCAGAAGCAAGGACCACCCTCCCATAAGCTTACTCCTTGTTGTGGCATCAGAAGATACTCAACTTCCCCAAGCCTGTCAATGTGGCTCTTGTTGAACTAAGATCCTGGCTGACATAATCAAGTTAAGAAGAGGCTGTGGAAAGTCCAGGTAAGTAGCTCAACACTATTTCTAGGTAGAAGTATTTCTGTAAGAGACTCACATTTGAATTGGTGATCTACTAGGTAGAGCCAGTGGCCCTACTCAGCAGCCAGCCCAACGAGACCCTACATAGAAATGGTGGAGGGAGGAGTTTAAGTTCTTCCTCTTGGTATGGCTGTTTGAGTTGAGTTGCTTTCCCCTGCTCTTGGATCAGAATTTATAGTACCAGTGTCCTTAATCCTGAACCTTTGGACTCAAACTGGAGCCTATACTCTGCTCTCCAGGTACCACAGTTTGACCAGAAACCACAGTTTGACCTTTGGACTTCCCAGCTTCTGAAAGGACCACGTGAGCAAATTTCTAACAATAAATCTTTGTGTGTGCCTGTCTGATTGGTTCAGTTTTCCTGGAAAAAGATCATAGTAGATTAGGATGAACCTAAACTTATAAAAGGGCTAGCTGGACCCTCAACACATACAAACAGAGAGGTTACACTGAGGATGATAATCTGCACAGCAGAGATAGGAGTAGTGACTCTAAAATTTAAGCTAATTAATTAATTAATTAATTAATAAAACCAGTCAGTGGCTATCAATAACTAGGAAAGAGGCATGTACTGGTTTCTCTAAGAGCTCTTCAGGAGGATTCAAACTCACCAACATTGTCTTGTGAACCATAAGAAAATACTTGTCTATTATTTATAGCCACCCAACTTGTCTTCATTGTTATAATAATCCCAGAAAACAAGGACTTAGCCTGTTTTGAGCAAGGTTGGGTCTTGTGTGTCTCCAGAAAGCAAGTAATCTCTGGATACATTTGCCATAGGGGAGCCCATTGGTGCTGAAAAGTAAGGAAATGTGGACTGGGCCCATCTATAGCAGTGAAAGTGCCCCACCATGGCCATCTTAGTGAAGTCTTCCTGCAGGCAGCTTCTGCAGCAGAGCCAGGCTGGATTCTGAGGCAGGTATGAAGAGCCCCCTCTAGAACCAAGAAGATGCTAGTGAGTGGTGAGGGACTTAGTCCCACCCTGATTGTTGCCTGGTAGTGTGATTTGCAATTCAGATTTCTGGGGCTTTTTTCTGAAGAGGCCTGGGGTGGAGAGCCAAGAGTCTACCAGTTTCCAAAAGTGTCAGCTGATGCTGCCTAGGAGGCTGGGCATAATGGTGCTTCTAGAAACAACAGCCAGGTAGATTGGAGGAGACTGCAAATACTCATCGCAGAACAGATGAGCTGGCGGTTAAAGACAGGACTCCCTATCTCTGCTTCCTGGTTGTTGTTAGAGTTTTTCTGTTGTTGTTTTCTTAAGCCCAAGACTGAGCTTAACTGAAACGGACAAGATGAAAGTGGTTCTAATTTAATCCTCTGCACTCTGTGAGATCTCCTGCAGTTTTACTTTTTAAAGAAAAAAAAAAAAAAACCTTAAAAATGTCAAGAAAGACAGAAAGAACTCAAGAGCCTGAGAAGAGGAATCAGGCATGCTCCAAAAGGTTGAGCGTCTTCCTTTCTAATCTGTCAGCAACAACATATGTACAGCTGACAGTTGGAGTCATCTTAGAGTTGGCAACGTGGGACTGTTAGGAAGTTTAAATTTGTGTTTAATCATTGTTAGCGGTGTTTTAGCAAATCGTGCAAGGTACAATATGTGCTTTTCTGCTGTTTTGGAAAGGAGACGTTTTAAAGTCAGAAATATTTGACTGTAAACATATTTTCCACTGAACCTTATTTTCCCTTCTACATAGAAGAAAAACCAAAGCTTACCTAAGCATGGTGAGAAACCTAGTTCAGTTAATCACTGCTCTAGGATTAGGGGGGATACATTCTTCAAAAATAGTTTATGAAAGTTTTAATTACACACATAATCATCAAATGTTCAGTAATTGCTGCATATTGATTCTGCCTTTTTTTTTTTCTGGAAATGCTAAAACTATTTCAATATACACAGAATCAATAAACATAATTAAAAAATGAGCTCATCAAAACAGTAATTAAATGTACTTAACAGCTTTTGTGGCTTTTCCCCATATGGTTACTGTGGGAGTGTGAATCTGGCGTGCAAGATAAATGTAACAAAATGAGGTAAAACCTCAGAAGAGATTACTGTCGAATCGTAACACAATAAAGCCTAGCTCTACAGCAAGTCTCACTAAACCAAAAAGTCGACAAAAGGAGTTAGTTTGTGCAATTATTATACATTTTGGGCTGTTTTCTATTTCTATGAGATTAACACTATCATAGTCTACCTTCAGACAGAACACTAAAATCCTCCTACATGAAAGAAATTTGGGAAGAGTACTCCTTCCCCCACCCAATTATTAATAGGACAATTCCTCCTTTTAAGATCTTGCTGGCAAAGAACTTGATCTTCAGTCTCGGCCTAGGGGCCACCATATGCCCTCAGAAACCAAGTCATATGACTTTAGAGCCCTAGAACACGTGGCCCTTAGAATTGTTTTCTAAAAAATGGCGGCTCCCTTTCCTTCGCTCATTTCAGCAGACGCTGGCTGTGGAAAGGTAAGTTTAATGATCTTCTTGCTTCTCTTAGAGTCCATAACCCAATCTGCCTGGAGATGGTGGTGTTATCTGAAGGTAAAATCTGTCTGGAGTTTGGGTTGCTCCAGAAATGGACCCCAAGGTGAGGATGTAGCCGCAGGCAGTTCATGTCAGAGATCACTCTAGGAAGCCAGGCCAGGGCCAAGGAGCCGAGCCAGGGAAGGAAAAGAAAAAAAGCTCAGAAATACGTCTCAAGAAGCAGGCTGCCACAGCCCAGGCTCAACAGAGAACTCCAAGACTTTTAGAGTAGGCTTTAGGGTTGTCCCACCTCAGGAACGAGGAAGAAGGGGTATGTTCTTCCAAGTTTCAGTTGGCTTTGTCTGTAGTCCACACACTGAAAGGCATCAGAATCCTCATGCTCTGGCTCAGTCTGGGAACAGCTGAGACCCTTGCAGATTACACACTGACATGGAGAGAGCGGCAAAAGTTTGGGACTACAAGTGGAGGGACCACAGCTTCTCAGACAGGGCCTGTAGTAGGCTTAATAATACCCTCTATAGAAGCAGCTCTCATCGTTGGGGGGTCACAACCCCTCTTGTGTGGGGGGGTGTCTCCTATCAGATGTCTTGCATATCAGGCATTTACATTATAATTCATAACAGTAGCAAGATTATAGTTATGAAGTATACAAAAATAATTTTATGGTTGAGGGTCACCACACCACGAGGAACTGTATTATAAAGGGTTACTTCCTCAGTCTCTGGTCCTGATAGAGTGGGTTGATACAGGGGAAGGGGCTCTCTCTTCTCAGAGAAGGGAGGGGTGGCTTTAGGAGGGGCTGTGCAGGTGTGGGGCTGGGAGGAGAGGGGCAGGTGCGATCAGGATATGAAGTGAATAATAATTAATGGATGATAAAAAAAAGGTCACAGCATTTGGAAAGTTGAGAACCACTGCTCTAGAGGATTCCATGTAGCCCTGAGATCTGTATATGCTATCTTAAACATGGCAGAATTTTGCAAGTGATTAAGGATCTCAAAATAGGCATGTTATCCTGAACCATCTGGGTAGGCCCCAAATGCAGTCACAGTTGTCTTCACAGAGGTCACCAGTGGAGGAGGTGGGTTCAAATATAAGAGAAAACGTTTCTGTGACCTCATAAGTGGGTTTTGACTTGATGTGGTCACAAGCCAAAGAATGCTGTAGCCCTCAGAAGTTAGAAGACGTAACTAAGAGGTCCCCCGGAGCTTCCAAGAAAGTGAAAGTGTGGCCCTGCTTATATGCTACTTCTATCCACAAATGTCAACCTCTGCTAGATTTCTAGCCTCCAGAACCAAGCCACACTACACTTCTGTTTTAGACCACCAGGTTTATGATAACTTGTTACCGTAGTCACAGGAGAGTGAAGTAGGGTTCTGGGAGGAAAAGGTTGGCTCACAAAGGGGGAATAGCTAGCAGCATATTGGTAGAGAAGAGGGTCGTCTGCAGGCATGCACATTATCTCATCTGGAGCTGAAATCCACTTCCACATCATTTCTGTTCCTTCTCTTGCCACGACTGTACTTTCTGAAAAATCTTTGTGCAATCCTTCATCTTTCTCAACAAATACATGCACAGGAGGTGGCCAGACAGTGTTTCTTCTTTGACTGACATGTCTAAAAGGAAGCTATCTTTGGTCTATGTTTTTCTGTGTCGCATCTAAGTAGACACATAGTCTACCATTTCCAGATCCTCCAGATATACTTACCTGGATCATGTGTGTGTTTTCATTCATCCCTGAACTCACCTATTGTAGAATCCCACCTGGGCTATGACTGAATGGGGCCACTCAACTTTGTACTCATCTATGAGATGTCCCCTAGACTGTGCAGCAACAACAACAACTACAACAACAACACAGCCCATTGTGTGGCCTCCAAGGGGCTTATAATTAGATTTGGCTCTTAAAGATGAAGGAATACTTCTCAGTAGAAATAATATAAGACCAAGAAGGGGAAATGCATTAAAAAGTAATATCAGAAACCTTTTGATTATTTGGGACTTGGGACACAGATGGAAGTCCGTCTTTTAAAAAAAAAAAAATCTACTGAGTTGTACCAGTTGGGAGAGTGGGTAAAGAAAATCTGAAAGAATCACACATTGCCACCCACAGGAGGAGCTGCATGAAGGAAGGAGGGGAAAGTTTACGGATCAGTTGGTTTCTTGGTGCATGATGTGGCCAGATGAGAAGCCTGAGTTACATCTGCAGGGAGATTGTACTGGTATTAATATTCATGCAGAGACTGTCTAGAAAGCTGTTTCCTCTGCATTTTTAGCAGCATGGTAGGTCTGGAGGAAGAATCATTTCCTTTGTGTTGAGGATTTTGTGTTGCGTTACTTTGGAGCTTTGTGGGGATTAATTTTTAAAAGAACATTGTGAGGGAAAATACTAGGCATGATGCAGGGGGATGATACTCCAAACATTCAGTGGTTCAGGCCAGAACGGACCAATCAGGGTAGATGTGGCCCTGTAGGCTCTGCTGGGTCAGGGACTAACCTTGTATTGGACTATAGAGAGGGGTGCATGCTTGCATGTGCTGGTGCCGTGTGTGTGTGTGTGTGTGTGTGTGTGTGTGTGTGTGTGTGTGTACGTATACATGCTAGGGTGTTTAAGGATGTTAGGGGCACTTCGGGGCTAAGACTGAACAAATCAGTATATCCATACCAGTATGTGTATCTAAATGTACCTAAACCCATGATGCCCTCATCCTCTGAAAAAATAATGAGATTTGGGGTTAGAGAGATGGCTTAGTGGTTAAGAGTACATACTGCTCTTGCTCAGGACCTGAATTCAATTGCCACCGCCCATATCAGGCAGCTTACAACTACCCATGACTCTAAGTCCGATGCCTGTGGCTTATGCAGGCACCTGTGCTCATGGGTTTGTAACACACACACACACACGCACACACACACACACACACACGCTTAAAAATAAAATCTTTACCCAACATGAGATCTGTTTACTTAATGCATGTTCTTTGGGGAACATCAGCAAAGCTCTAAGATCAGAAGCTGCTACCACATAGAAAGCAACTGGACATTCGTCACTGCTAATTAGTTGAAATGTCCAAGTACTTGTCTTATCTGAGGCTTCTTTAGCTGCAGGCGATGAAAGTTCCATGCTATCTACCTTAAGTAAAATTGGAAGAGGGAAGAGATTTCTTAGCTCAAATGTCAGAAAGCTAAGATACTGGTGCTACTGGGTTCATGGGTTCAGGTATGTGTCCACGTATGTGCATGTATCTGCTTTGCTTACTTCTTCTGGATGCCTCTCTATTTGCATTTCCTTGATTCAGAACCTTGACAAGGACCTGCTTATAAATGTCTGTTAATTGTTAGAGTGCAACAGGAAGCAGACAGGAGAGAGAGGGAGATGGGCAGAGAAGGAAGACAAGCCCACGCACAACAGAAGAAATGCGAAAAACTGCTATGGGTAACTGAGGCTCAGTTCTGGGGGACCCTCTGAGGATATGATGCATCCAGAATCTCCAGAGAATTTTCCTGAAATGCAGATGGCGAAGGTTGGAATAGTGTCCACAAACCTTCTCTGCTGTTGGCTGAAGGTTACTTGGGGTTACTAAGTAAGTACTCCATGCTTCTAGGATAAAGGTTACTTGGAATTACTAAGTCCTCCATGTTTTAGGGATGAGGGTTACTTGGGATTACTAAGTCTCCCATGCTTCAGAGCATGTGTTGTGTATGTGTTGTATGCATGATGCAGTCAGTGTGAAACCTAGCATCAGAATGTGAGTGCCCACTCCAGTTGCCCTTATAACCTATAGACTGTAGGAAAGTGATAAGATGCCTCCTAAAGACCTGTTAGGTTAAGGTCCACTCTGGATTCCTCGTGATGCTGCCTGCAGAGGGCTTCTGTACCATCACAGGCATGGATAGAAAGCCAGCTAAAAATTCTCCCTGCTGTCCACAATTCATTCACCTGAATCCAAATGAATCTACAATTTCAGAATGTCACATCTACGTGTTGGACTAAGAGCCATCCCAAATTCTATCTCTCATTCCACCGTATTGTGGGTGACATTCCCCAGGCCCTCCCTGAGAAGGGCCTTGGCGGTGAATTTTCTCCCAGCTGTGGATCTAGCAAGATGGGGCTCAAGGAGCTCTACTCAGCGGCGACTGTTTGCAGTTCCGTGGCTGTGTGCAGGCTCTGAGCTTAACCTTTTAGTTCACCCTCTTTGAAAAACACTTGCTAGCCTGCATTTGTGCTGCCCTTCTTTTGGAGTAGGTTTAAATGTCATTTTATGCTGGTGTATTTGCTTTGTCTTGGGGAAGAGCGAGGTGAAAATTGCCTTGGTCTGCATCTCTTCCAAGCCTCATTTGTTAGTAGGGGTTACCTGCCTGGCTCTTGGGCCTAATGTGATTCTTCCAGGTTGATTCAATTTTAATGTCAACTTTCTTCTCAGCGACAGTCCCTGTGGGGTCTTAGACACCTCAGCCAAATCTCTTCTCAAGCACTCAGTGAGTATAACTTGTAATCTGCTGGGTCCTGAACTCTGGCTCCCTGAGTTTGGTTTCCCTTAGAGTCTCTGCTGAGGTCAATTGACTTAGGTTGGTGTGCTATTTGGGTTAACATTTTTTCCCTTGCAGGGAGGGCAGGAGGGAATGCTGGTCAGACTGAAAGAAGTATATGTTTCCTTTAACTTTGTCTATCTTGACAATCTCTTCAAATCCCCACTGCAATTGGTCTGTGTTGATGAAACATGCTGATATTCTTAAGGCCTGGAAGGTCAGAACAGTTGCTTTCTGCCTCTTTTCCCTGTGAGCCTGATTGAGTTTGAGAAATAGGCTTTCCAGATGGATTGCTGGCCACAGAGCTTCGCCTTGTGGTGGTATGAGGGATGCTGATGCCGGGTTTTACCTGCCCCTGGGAACCAATAAGGACTCAGGTTTTTCTCTTCTGAGGTGGGGGTTGGGCATGACAGGGCTCAAGGCTTGAGGCTGGAAATCAGTATTAGGACATTCTTGTGACCACATGTGGAGCCAGGTTCCTCTCATTCCACAGTCCATCATGATGGAGGGCACTTCCGCAGAAAACTCTTGAATTAATCTCTTGGTACCCATGCCTTTTCAAACTTGGTTCTGAACTTTTATTAACTTTTACTTCAAACACAATAGTCAAAGGCTCTGAAAACCTACAGAGAGACTTGAGTGAACGCCTCCTCTGTCTTGGAGGGGCTATAATTTATGTCCTGTGAGGACTGGCTTGAGGAAAGCATGTATTCACTTCTATTTCTGCCGTGGCTTTGGGGCGGATCTAATTCTTTATCACCATTTAGCTTATGAAACACCTATTGGAGCAGCTTGCATTGACCTTCTGCATTCCTGCTGACAGTTGAGAGATAGATAGGCATAAATTAGGAAACAGAAGTTTCCTTTTTGAAAATCAGTGGCTTTTTAACCCTTCTGAGGACTAAGCAAGCAGCTAAGATCCTTTTAAAAAGGTTATTACATTTTCTAATTTATTGTATGTGTGTGTGCTCATGTGTGCACACATGCACACACAGGTACACATTTACATTTGCCGTGGTATGTTATGGAGGTTAGAGGGTAACTCGTGAGAGTCAGTCCTCTCTTTCTACCCTATGGGTTCTCAGAATAAGACTTAGGTCACCAGATTTGGTGACAAGTACCTTACACTGATCCACCCCACTAACTCACAGGATTATAATCTTCCAATTTAAAATGTTTTCTTAAGTTCCTGTGTTGTATTTATTGATGTTTCCAGTTGAGTTTTAATGTAACCTAGTATTGGTAAGTCTTTCTTCTTCTATAGGATCAAACAGAACTGCTAATAGGGATAATTACTGTCTTGCTAGCTCAATACACAGTGGAACTAAGAATTACGTTCAAGGAAACAATGTTTATAGCCACCTAGATCATCTGTTGATTCGCAGTGGTAACCGTTGTACCTTAGCCTCTCTGTGCCTCACTGTCCTAAAATGAATAGATAATAATATACCTACCTAGAGTGGGGGAGCCAAGCACAGGCTCAAGAGTACAGCACTTGCCTTGTATATGTACAACTCTTCTCTCCATCTCCAACACCAAAGTAAACAGCAAGAACAACGTCTATCAGACCCTATCTGATAGAGCTATTGAGTTAAACACTAACCCAGACTAAGAGCTGAGGTGCGAGAAGTGTCTAGTGTACAGTGTGTACTAGATAGCTTTTATTACTTTGAATTTTAAGTCATTTTAATTTTGGCGAATGTATCTGCAGGCATGTGTATGTGTGAATAAGTGTATGCATTTGTTTCTTTGTGTTAATGTGTGCAAATATACTTGTTCTTGCATGTGTATGTGTGTGTGTGGAAGAGGCCAGAGGGCATCCTTGATCATTGTCCAGCTAATTTTTGAGACAAGGTCTCTTAATGACCAGGAACAGACCCATTAGACAAGGCTGAACCTGTCTTATGAACCCCTGAGAGCTGCCTGTCTCCATTTCCCCAGTGCTGGAATTACAGAGCAGCGTCATGATACCCAGCTTCCTTCCTTCCTTCCTTCCTTCCTTCCTTCCTTCCTTCCTTCCTTCCTTCCTCCCTCCCTCCCTCCCTCCCTCCCTCCCTCCCTTCCTTCCTTCCTTCTTTCTTTCTTTTTCTTTCTTTCATTTCTCTCTTAAAGAAGAATATAATTCAGATCATCATGCTTGCAAGGTAAGCATTTTACTGACAGACCCGTTTTCTCAGTCCTCAAATTAGTTTTAATATTATTGTAAGTGCTCGTCACTCAAGGTTACAGGTATGCAGAGGCAAATGATACACCATTAGTAATTTAAAAATGAATTTCAATCCTCCAATGTAGGAGCTGGGCTTGAAAACACAGTAGTGATCCAGGGAGCCAACTATCCTCCTGGCAACCTAGTGGGACAGATAAAGGAAGAGCACAGGAAAATGTGATCACGCTAAGAGGAAGTAGAGTAATGGGACTGAATGGTGTGTGTATTTGGGTTTCTCTGTGTGGTGACTTGTGGTGTAGTTTGTCACTATCAGTCTAAGTTTGAGGAGCTTGGGCCCATGATGGTGGCCCCATAGCTGACAGGGAGAGTGTGTGGCAGGTGATGGATAGTAACACTGTATCCACAGTTAACAGAGATGGGGAAGAGGAGATATTTGGAAGCTTGTGTTCAGCTCACTGTATTCTTTTTAGACAATCTGGTACTCCAGCCTATGGCATGGTACCACCTATATTTAAGTTGGATTCTACCACTTCAATTAACTTAATCTAAATAATTCCTCAGATACATGCCTAGATTTTTGTTTTCACAGTAATTCTAAATCATATCAAGTCAACAAGATTCATCATAATCGCCCTTGCTAAGAAATAGGACTCTAAAGAGAAGACAGAGAAGAAGAGTGAAAATTTGGGTGACTCCCTGGAAGAACCTAAGTGTAAAAGGGAGAATCCCTGAAAAGACATAATATTGAGGGGAACAAATGGATGATAGAATGATGAAGAAAAGAAACTTATGACTAAAACAGCTTAGAGCTGCACATGAGGATCTCTGGGGTATTCAGCCAAATGCTCATCTTCTCTGACTGTGCATCTTCTGGCAGATTACAGGAGTTGGAAACAGGCAAAGCTTTTGAAATTGAGAACTATCTGGAGTAGGGATACTACTAAAGACAGTATAGATTCTGTGACCATGACCTGTTAACAGAAAGATGGAGACAAATCGTACTGACTGTCTAGGGAATAGTTTCATACAGCAACACACACACTATCTTAGAATAACCAGGTGACTTTAGGATTCAGAGAGATAAGGAAGTGTCCTAAGATGTGGGAGAAAAAGCTGTGCTTCAAACTAAAGACAAAAAGACAATCTTTAGTGTGCACCTTCACATATTTCTTGATTTATTAACCGTGTGCTCTAAGCAGAGGTACCAAGCTAGGTCACTAGAGCAGCAAGCTCAGAGTCAAAAAAATTCATTTGGGGTGGATTGCTGGACACATCAAAGCCTAAGGTCTTGAGCAGTTTTAAGTGTGTCCATTTCTTATTCCTTCTAGTAGAAAGACCATGATCCTCTAGGGTAGTGCATCTTGACCTTCCTAACACTGAGACCTTTTAATATAGCTCCTTATGTTGCAGTGACCTGCAACCATAAAATTATCCCATTGCTATTTCATAACTGTAATTTTGCCACCGTTATGAATTATAACATAAATATCTGATGTGCAGAATATCAGATATGTGACACAGGTTGACAACCACTGCTCTAGGACCAACTAGAAAATATTCAAAAGAAAGACCTGCTTGGCATTCATTTGCAACTTATGTCCAAAGAACTACTGGGAGCTGAGAGGGGGAATCCTAGTGATGAAGTATGGATGAGCAAATGGAGAGCTTGATGCCAGATAGGTTCAGCACATGGCAGGCAACACCATGTGTCAGAATTCTCTCTTTCTGTCTCTGTCTCTGTCTTTCTCTGTGTTTCTGACTCTGTCTCTCTCTCTTTCTCTCTCAAAGCTCTCCTCCTCAGCATCATCTAATTGACAGATAAAGAAAGATCTTCTTTCCTCCGTGAATACTTCCCATTGGTACTCTCCCACCTGAGGCTGTTCCTCATTAAGCCCCACACTTCTGTTCCTTCCACTCACTGTCGCCATGTCAGCCATGTGTGTTCTCTAACTTAACTGTATCAGTTTAGTGACACCTGGTTATGTTAATATTATATGCTTCATATTTGTATGCGTACATGTAAACTAACAATAGCAAATTGGTTAGTAAACGAGTATGAAAGACAGGGTGTGCAGAACACATGATGAACATGGTGGAAGAAAAGCTGCTTTATAAATGCCTTAGAGAGATCATTATGCCTGAAAGAAACCCAGACAGGACCTTCTAGATGTCACATTATGGGTGGTTTTTAGGAAAGACAGCTCAGAAGTCAGACCAGCAGAACCTGACACAAAGAAAGGGCTTTGGCACAACATCAAAAGCACGGCTAGTGAGTAAGCACCCATGTGTTTTAGGTTAAAATTAAATCTCTAAGGTATGTATGTATCGCATTTTATGATTCACTGCTTTAATTAACTTTTCCAGTGGACTCACCAACTGCCAGCCCAACCTCATTGGATAACAGTAAAACTCTAAGGGCTACCTCTCCATTATTACAGATGAGAACTCCTTGTGAATCCACTGTAAATATTTTAATGCATGGAGAAAATAAAATTTACTAATCCAGAAGCAGGTGCAAGTCATAACTTAATAGGCCTCTTCTTTCAGTCATTTAGTTAATAAATGTATTCTAGAAATAAGATTAAGGAACTGTTGAGATAGCTGAGCTGGGACAGGCACCTGCTGCCAAGCAAGCCTCATGACCTGGGTTCAGTCCCTAGGATCCACATGGTGGAAGGAGGGAACTGACTCCCACAGGTTGTTCTGTAAACACCACATATGTACCACGACATACAGACATACAGAGAGAAATAAATACCTGCAATTAAATAAAAATTAAGAAAAAATAAGATTATGATGTCTCTAGCTAAGCTTGGTAAAACATCCCTACAATCCCAGTAGTTGGGTGATAGAGGCAGAAAGACCAGGAATTTGGGTCAGCCTGAACTAAATGAAACTTTGTCTCAAAAAATAAAATGTAACAGTGATTCTATTTTTGTCCTCTGATTGTTGTCAGCGTTTTTTTTTTCAAGTTCCATAATACTCTTCCATTGGCTTTATTTTTTATTTTGTGTAACGTCATGGTTTGTTAACTTCAATACTAAAAGTGAGTGAAACGAAAGTTCCAAGCCAGTTTGAAGCCAGGAAACATCCAGTGCCAAAGTTCAATAAATTCTACCTAGTCTTTATTCTTCACAAGTATATGGAGGAAAGTATAAATGGCCATGCAGAATGTATTTTTAGAAGCCTTTTAATATGAAATTATTTTAGACTTACTGAGAAGTTACAAATACAGTACCTCACATCCTCCTCCTCCCTCTGACTCTGCTAATATTAATACGTTGCCATGGCAGGTTTGCCATAGCTGAGAAACCAACACTGAGCTGCTTCATTACTGCTTATGAAACTAGGTTTTATTTGAATTTTAATAAATATCATTCTGATATTTTTTAAATGTTTCTTGGTCCAATATATCATCCATTTGGCACTCGGCCCACTATTTTAAAGTAGATACAATTTTACTGTTTTAATTATTTTTTTACTGATTATTGATAGCTTCTGGCTATCACAAATAAGGCTGCTATGAACATAGTGGAGCATGTGTCCTTGTAGTATAGTAAGGTGAGTCTTTTGGGTATAGCTGTGTCTTCACGTAGAACTATTTACAAATTTCTGAGTAACCAGCAGATTGATTTCCACAGTGAGTGTACCAACTAGCAATCCCACTAACAATGGAGGAATGTTCCTCTTTCTCCACATCCTCATCAGCATCTGCTGTCACCTGAGTTTTTGATCTTAGCCATTTTGACTGGTGTGAGGTAGAATCGCAGGGTCGTTTTGATTTGGATTTCTCTGATGACTAAGGACTTCAGACATTTCTTCAGTGCTTAGGCAGTGAAGTGAAGTGCTTCTTGGCCATTTGAGATTCTTCTGTTGTGAATTCTCTGTTTAGCTCTGTACCCCATTTTTAATTGGATTATTTGGTGTTTTGGAGGCTAACTTTTTTAAGTTCTTTATATATTTTGGATATTAGCCCTCTATTTGATGTAAGGTTAGAGAAGATTTTTTTCCCAATGTGTAGGTTGCCAATTTGTCCTATTGATAGTGGTTTTTTTTTTGCCTTACAGAAGCTTTTCAGTTTCATGAGGTCTCATTTATAAATTGTTGATCTTAGAGCCTAAGCCATTGGTGATCTGTTTAGGAAATTTCTACCTGTGCCAATGAGTTCAAGGCTCTTTCCCACTTTCTCTTCTATTAGATTCAGTGTATCTGGTTTTATGTTGAGGTCCTTGATCCACTTGGACTTGAGCTTTGTGTAAGGTGATAAATATGGATCTATTTTCATTCTTATACATACAGACAGCCAGATAGACCAGCACCATTTATTGAAGATGCTTTCTTTTTTCCACTGTATGTTTTTTACTTTTGCCTTAGTTAGGATTTTACTTCTGTGATCAGGCACCATGACCAAAGCAACTCTTAGAAGGACAGCAATTAATTGGGGCTGGCTTACACATTCAGAGGTTCAGTCCATTATCATCAAGGCAGAAACATGGCAGCATCCAAGCAGGCATGGTGCAGGAGGAGCCGAGAGTTCTACATCTTCATCTGAAGGCCGCTAGCAGTATGCTGGCTTCCAGGCAGCTAGGATGAGAGTCTTAAAGCCCATGCCCACAATGACACACATACTCCAAAAGGGCCATGCCTTCTAATAGTGCCACTCCCGGGGCCAAGCATACACAAACCATTACATCTTCTTTGTCAAAGATCAAGTGTCCATAGGTGTGTGAGTTTACTTCTTAGTTTTCAATTCTATTCCATTAACGGACTGTCTCTCTCTGTACCAATACTATGCAGTTTTTATCATCATTGCTTTGTAGTACAGCTTGAGGTCAGGGATGATGATTCCCCTAGAAGTTCTTTTATTGTTGATAATTGTTATGGCTATCCTGGGCTTTTTGTTTTTTTCATATAAAGTTGAGAGTTGCTCTTTCAAGGTCTGTAAAGAATTGTGTTACAATTTTGATGGGGATTGCACTGAATTTGTAGGTTGCTTTTGGTAAGATGGCCATTTTCACCATGATAATCCTACCAATCCATGAGCATGAGAGATCTTTCCATCTTCTGAGGTCTTCGTTGATTTCTTTTTTCAAGGATTTGAAGTTCTGATCATATGAATAGTTCACTTGCTTAGTAAGGGCTACAATAAGATACTTTATACTATTTGTGGCTGTTGTGAAGGATATTGTTTCCCTAATTTATTTCTCAGCCCATTTATTCTTTGTGTAGAGAAAGGCTACTGGTTTCTATGAGTTAACTTTTTATCTAGCCACTTTGCTGAAGTTGTTTATCAGCTGTAGGAGTTCTCTGGTGGAATTTGGAGGGTCACTTATGTATGCTATCATGTCATCTACAAATAGTGATATTTTGACCTTTTCCTTTCCAATTTGTATCCCCTTGATTTTGTTTTGTTGTCTAATTGCTCTAGCCTGAACTTTGAATTCTATATTGAATAGGGAGAGAGTGGGCTACCTTGTCTTGGATTTTAGTGGGATTGTTTCTAGTTTCTTTCCATTTAATTTGCTTTTGGATGTTGGTTTATATTGCTTGTATTATGTTTACATATGTGCCATGAATTCACGATCTCTACAAGACTTTTTAATATGAAAGGGTGTTGTATTTTGTGGGAGGCATCTTATGAGATGATCATGTGACTTTTTTCCTTGTGTTTGTTTATATAGTGTATTACATTGGTGAATTTTCTTATGTTGAACCACCCCTGAAACCATGGGATGAAGCCTATTTGATCATTGTGAATGATGGATGTAATGTGTTCTTGGATTTGGTTTGTGAGAATTTTATTGAGCATTTTTGCATTGTTATTCATAAGTGAAATTTATCTGAAGTTCTATTTTTTTTTGGTTGGGTCCTTGTGTGGCTTAGGTATCAGGGTAACTGTGGCTTCATATAATGAATTAGGTAGTGTTCTTTCTGTTTCTACTTTGTGAAATAGTTTGAGGAGTGTTGGTATTAGCTCTTCTTTGAAGGTCTGGTAGAATTCTGCACTAAAACCATCTGGCCCAGGGCTTTTTTTTTTTTAAATGGGAAGTTTTTGATGACTGTTTCTATTTTCTTAGGGGTTATGGGACTGTTTATATGATCTAGAAAAATCATCCATTTCATCTAGATTTTTCAGTTTTGTAGAGTATAGGCCTTTGTAGTAAGTTCTGACGATTTTTTAAAAAAATTTTCTCAGTTTCTGTTGTTATTTCTCCCTCAGCCTTCTCTAAATGAGCCTCAGTATCTCATGAACTCAGTCATTCCTCATAGTTTGGTAAGGTGAGTGGGGCACCAGAAGTATAGAATGCTTGCCTTTCTTTATACATATGTGTGTGTGCATGTGTGCATCTCTGTGTGTGTTTGTGCACTCATATATGTGCATGTGTGTATTGTATGCATGTGTGCATGTGTATGAGCATGTGTATGGGTGTGTGCATGCACGTGTGTATGTGCTCATGAGTGTGTGTGTGTGTGTGTGTGTGTGTGTGTGTGTGTGTGTGTAGGCTAGAAGTTGATGTCAAGTATCTTTCTCATTTATTCTCTACCTTATTTTTACAGACAGGGTGGCTCCTCCTGTCTCTGCCTCCCCAGTACTAAGACCACACACACAATCCTTGAACCAGCTCTCTTGTGTAAATTTTAGGATAAGGAAGTCAGGTTCTCATGCTGACTGAGCTATCTCACTAGAATTTATGAGCATTGTTTTGATCCAAAATGGAATGGAAATTTCTGTCCACAAAGCTAGTGAAGAGGAGTTCAGCACCAGAATCACTAAGAAGGCAAGTGTGAGGTGAAAAGACAAACAAATAAACAGAAACAAAGAAGCACTTGTTTTTTAGCATGTTAATTGGGTCTATAAAAAGTGCTTAGAGACCCCTACTTTGTTATTATTATTTTCTAATTCCCACTATCTGCTGTGCTTTCAGTGTCTGCTACAGCAACTTAATGGTCTATTTTTCCTCCATGTTTATCTCCCATGAACAAAAATCAATGGCATATTATCATGTTTCTTCAGCACAACTGAACTCATCTTATTAGGGAAAAGCGAAGAAGGAAGTGTCATCTTATTAGGAGTGACATGATGTATATCCAGCCATATGTTTTCAAAGGCATTCTGTCAGTGTTAATCAAAACTCTTCCAAATTTATGAACCTACAGAGCAGCATGTCAACCATATGGGAAATCTCTCCCTTCAATACTGAGAATCTGAATTAATAATAAACATTACTTAGTGAACCTAAATGAGAAAAACATATCAATGTTGAGTCTAATAGACATGGAAACTTATAAAAAAAAACTCCCTTGGGTGTTAATTTTTTTCAGTGTTCATCATTACATGGCTCCGCGCATACTCCGACTCTGTCTGCTTATTTACTGGACAGAAGGTAACTAAAATCTATTTCATGACTGCTGCTAAAGTGTCAATTACTTTACTTCTCCCTTTGCTTTATATTTTGGAGGAAGATGTTTGACAAAACTGGGATTGAAAAGAAACCAAGAGGGCTGGGAGGTAGTGAGGGAAGAGCTTGCTGTGCAAACATGAGGACCTGAGTTCAAATCCCCAGCACCTATGTAAAGCCAGTGCCCCTGTATCTATGATTCCAGGGCTCAGGGACAATGGAAGGTGAAGACAGGGGATCCCTGGAAGCAAAGGGATAGCTATCCCACTATGAGAACCCAGTGAGAGTAGAAATACCCTGTCTCAAACAGAGGAAGGTAAAGATCTACACTTGAGATTATCTTCTGCCCTCCACACTTGTGACATGGTATGTTCCTGTGTTCCCACATGAATGCACATGTGCACACACACAGAGACACACAGACACATACACAGACACACACAGACACACACACACACAGAGACACACAGACACAGAGACACACACAGAGACACACAGAGACATACACACACACACAGAGACACACACAGACACACACACAGACACCAGACACACATACACACACACACACTCATACACACACACACACACACACAGAGAGAGAGAGAGAGAGAGAGAGAGAGAGAGAGAGAGAGAGAGAGAGAGAGAATATTAGGATGTTTTGTTTCTTACTAATCAGTGTTTAAATTCTGCCACAGAGACCTTCCCTAATCTTCACCCATGAACTTCCTGCAGAAAATGACTAGTCTTTTTCAAGCCTAGAAGTCACCACAGCCCTTTGGTTATCTTAGGATATATTAATATTTCAGAGTCTATGCTATTTGACTTAGGCTGTTCCTAGCCCCCAATGGAGAGGGAGCCTGGTAGGGTCTCAGCAGACAGCCAAGTTTCTCTTAGTTGAAGAAACATCTTTGATTCTGGCATATGGATCTTAAATATGAACTTTCATAAGACTTGGGGGGCAGCCATAATTGGGAACAGGCTTAATATGTGCCAGAAATGTACAGCTGTTGACCATAAACCCAACATAATGGATAGAGGTTAGAAACTGGGCCAGAGGTGGTAGGAAGAAAGTCAATCCATCCTTATAGTACCTTCTCCATCATTCATAGATAATTTGGATGAGAAAGAAGATGGTGATAGCGATGAGGCTGGTGTTAATGATGATAGTGTCTCGATGGTGCTGTTAAAATATCTGAAGACTACAGAAATTAATTTATTTTTATTTAAAACAGTCTCATTTTTAAATAGTCCTTCATGAAGCACCTCTTAATAACCCACTCTCTTTGGGTGTGTATGGAACTTAACAGCTTCTAGCCAATAGAACATAACAAAAGTGAATGGAATTTCAAGAGGTACTTAAGGTTGATTGTATGTCAAAAGAGAGATTGTCTTGGGTGGATTTGACTTAATGAAGTGAAAACTTGAAAGATTTCCTTTCTAGCCTTTCTTTGGGAGGAACAACAGGACACCTACACTATGAGGTAAGAAATACTCACTAAAATCCCTGTAACTTCTTGAGTAGCCAGGGTGGGTAAAGCATCTTTTGTTGTATTATTTGGCCTTTGTCCCTGGTTCCAGACAGAAGGGCTTCTAAGCCTAGGGAGTTTCTATGTGATAGAAATGTCTTTGTTGTTCATAGGGACTGTCTTTCATTGGTCCAGAATTCATGGCAATGAGTTGACTTAGAGAAGAACCCCTAGTTAGTCTCAGGACAGGTCTAATAATTAGAATGACCAACTTATTAAAGGGTCACTGACCTCTAAACCTTTGGGAAGGAAACAGAGAGCTGGGGAATTAAATCTGATAGAGCTTTTCACAGGATTCGATAGACTTCTGGTTTGGTGAAGGAACCCATGTTCAGTGGGTGTCCCTGGGTGGTCTTTCCTTTCCTTTGAGCCCTTGCTGACCATGCTTTTTATGGCTTTGCACTTCAGTGTTTGTATCCATCCATTAAAATAGACCAGTAGATGTGAATGAAGTGCTTTCCTGAGCTCAGTCAATCAAGGTATTAAAACTGACAAGGGTGTGGTGGGAACTCCCCAACTTTTAGTCAGAAATCACAATGGCCCTGGGCTTATGATAGATCTCTAGGATGGAACAACCATGTGAGACTGTGCCTTCAACATCTAACATGCTGCTAACATCTCAAGGTAAATGGTGTCAAAGCGAGTTATTGGATACCCTTACTTTTGCATCGCTGTGGCCAACATAGCTGTCAAAAACACCTTAATGGAGAAAGTGTTCATTTTGGCTTATAGAATAGATGGATTTCAGTTCAGAATAGTGGAAAAGGTATAGGTATTGAAACACCACCATCCATCAGTGGTGTTGACACCCTGACATTGTAACTGTTCACACTGTGGCTGATCAAGAAACAGGACCCAGCTTGGAAATAGGGATAGGTATAACCACACTTAGTGACCTGCCCAGAGATAGTCCACAGCCTCCAGTGCATTGTCACAAGCTGGAGAAAAGTCACTTGAAATACGAGCTTGTGGGAAACACTTCAAAGTCAAGCTGTAAAAGTCAGTGTGAGGAAAAATTCCACACCCATTGGTGTCAGAAGTATTCCAAGTTCAAGTGGTTCATAGGACTTTGTGGCCAGGAATGACAGATGGTTGCTGGCGCTGAGAGCAGCTCTAGCTGAGACATAAAAAACAGGGTCTCAAACCATGCACCAACAGTCACATGACTCAAAATACTCTGAGCTCCATGAGGGAAAGAAAATAACTTAGCCATTATCTTGATGATGCTCCTTAGAGCACAGAACCCCATCTAAGCTGGTCTAGAAGCCTGACCCTCAGAGATGGGGTTATAAGAAACATGTACTCCACCAAAGATGTGAAATTCGTGGTCATTCACCATGTACCCAATGTCTTTATATGAAAGACAATCAAATTAATATGGAGATTATAGGTTTGGTCTAGGAATATGGTAATGAATTTAGAGAGAAAGGAAAGGTGTAATTCTGTTTTCAATTTATAAATGTAAAATATTTTGAGCAACAAAATTGATTATCAGCTATTCCAAGACCACAGACAAGACAACCAAACAAAAAAAAAAATGGTTTTGCTAATTTTTTTCCAGAGACTTTTATCCCCAGAGGACATGATCTAAGTTCTTTGAGCTAGTTGCTGGGCACGAAAAGGTTTCAAAAATGCCTTCAAAGAGACTCTAATGAGTACCCCGGGGGGGTTCTCAGCCAGTGCATGTCCCTTCCTGGGAAAAAAAAACTATCCCTCCTCAGTCTACTGAGTCTATCGTGGGTAGTATTAGAGTCTAATCACTGCAAGATAAATTCTTAAAATGGGCTTTAGACATACCAATGTCATGACCGTGTAAATGGGGGTAAGAATATCTGGAAAGAAAAGTAGATTACATCAAAGGTGGGTGTGCAGGTAAAATGATCCAGTCTGGAAGTTCTGTTGGGAATCCCAGAGGATGTTGGCTGAACTTAAAGCAATGGCTGGGCTCTTCTTCTAAAATCTACCCAATTCCTATCACAACAGCATGCATGATCTCCCCTTCCCTTTTCCCATATCCAGTGTTAATGATTTCTTCCCTGCATTAGAAAGGTGGGCTTAAATTGTCAGCCAAAAGTCTTCCCGGCTAAAGTAGAACATATCTAAAGATTTAAGAACCTAGAGCCACGAGCAATGGTAGGTGTGTCTTGAAATACATTTGTGAATCTTCTGTGTGAGATTTCCTTGAGAAATCTCAAGGAAGATCTTCAATGAGTTGAGTAAAGCAATTGGGGTGGGGGGACATATCATTTGAGCAGTGGTTTAGAGGATCTGACTGTGAGGAAGAAGTAGTTATCCATACTAAGGAACTGTATAAGTCAACGTCAAGCTAGCAATCCTGCAGTAACAAGCATTACTAACATCTTAGCACAACACAGGGGTATTTCTAGCTAATGCTTCTAAATCGTATTCATTTGACCCAAGTGATCTGGTGTCCATCCTGCAGGTCTTTTCCTGTGTTCCTAGTCATGTTGGTAGATGGAAGTTCAAACATCCAGTGATTGCTAAGGGGAAAAATTTAAACCATATATTTGTCTCTTAAAGCTTTCAGTAATGCATGGTATCTAGGTTGAATATGAATTCCAACCAGCCCCTTTAATGCTTATAAGATATTTGTCTCAGCACTATCAGTGCATTTGGAAACTATGAGATAGCAGGAAATTGTGCATGTTGTTTCTATTTTATCTTATGGGCAGGGGGCATGTAGTTCCATGTAATTTGGTGAGTTAGGGAAGGATCTGCTATTTTACCTTCCATGGCCAACAGAAAGAACAGTTTATTTATTTTTATTTTATTTATTTCAGTTCATGTTCACCTTGGCCCCATCACTGCAGGGCAAGGCAGAGCATTACAGCAGGAAGGTATGGTGGAAAACACTTGCTTACTTCATAGTGGCCAGGAAGCAGATTAAGATACAGGAAGGGTCCAAATTACTACATATTGGGCAGCTGCATCTTTTTCAAGACATGGCCTAACTACATAGCCTTGGCTGGGCCTGTTACTTACTATTTAAGACCAGGATAGCATTCAACTCACAGAGATACACCCAACTCTACCTCCAGAGTGCCAAAATTAAAGGCATGTGCCACTATACTTGGCCTTGCAATACTTTTTTGAATTATCTATTAATGTGTTTGTGGTGAATATAATCAAATTGTTATTACCCACCGCCTTTAGTCTTGACATTCCTTTTCAAAAAATTTGAATTAAGAATTGTAACTGTTAGGTGCCGGGGAGATGTCTCAGTGTAAGAAGAGTACTTGATGCATAAGCATGAGGACCTGAGTTCAAATTCCCATAGCCCACATAAAAGCTGGTGTGTTTGTGGATGCCTTTAATGCCAGCATTGGATAGGACATAGACAAATAGATCCTGAGAACTTGTAGTTGGCCAGTCTGGCTGAAACATCAGGTTCCAGGTCCAGTGAGAGTCCTTGTCTCAAAAAAATAAGTTAGACTGTGATAGGACAGGATATCCAGCATCCTCCCTTGGCTTTCACACAAATATAACTATCATGCTGATGGTATTAGCTCAGTAGTAAGAGTACATGCTTAGCATGTGCTCTGGTTCTCGATTCTACCAACTATTACTATATAACAGATGGATTATAAAGTTCAACAAAATCTGCGGCAGCCACTGATGTAATGCTAGGCCTGGCTCAGTGTGTGACTCATCCAGGTATCTGTCTCAGGTAGCATCACAAACCAGGTAGATTGATAATGCTTAGACAAATGTCTTGTGGATATTCAAGTGGCTATTGAAACTTACATTTCACGTTGGTAGAATATATGACTGAAGCCACCTTCTAAGTTAGACACAACAGTTTCACTCATCAATTTCTCCCATACATTCCAGAATATAAAGTTTGCTTTTGAAACTCCAAAGCAAGAGAAACATACTCCTTATGCTAAAGAAATGAGTAACTTCTCTTTGCATGCTTTTGCTGAAATCAGTTGTCAATAATATCTCATACACCTTAATCTCTGTTGCCAGATCAGTAAGATAAATCTGAATGAAGTGGTTAGCATTTTCTGAATGTCCACCTGTATTTGAGTCTCTGCTAGGGAAAATGGGGTTGATGGGGGTAGGGGAAGTGGACCTTTGTTCTTAAATCTTCTGAGAAATATTCCATCGTGTTATTTTCTTTCTGCTTTTGAATGCACCCTGCCTCCAACTCCTTTCATTGGTGTGGGCTGAAAAGATGTTGAATTCACTCACTATATTCCGAGGGACACTCCCCCTGCACCTGTTCCTTTCTTCTGTTAAAGATCAGCCACAAAGGGATAGTGTGAGGAAGAGAGTTCTCAGCTCTCTCCCCTGATTACTACTTCCTCAGCCTCTGGAATTTTCTTACACTATTGGTTATGCCATATGATATCCTGCAGAAGTCCGGCACCCCCGAGAATTTTCCCTAGGCTTGGAGTTTGCCATCCACCTGCAAGCTGCTTCATGACTAAAGACCAGTCAGTGTTCTTATCTCGGGTGGCTATTTACTGTTGTGAAAAAAAAAAAGGTTGCAGCCCCATGAAATTGGCATCTTTGAAAAATTCCTGCATCAAGCGAAAGCAAAGAAATTTCCCAAATTCAACTGGCCATTCCACAAAGGAAAAAAAATAAAGTGGAAAACAACTTAAGCCTCTGGTGCAGGTGTGCTGGCAAAATTTTCTATACAACTTTCATGTGCCTCCTGTGCCAAATGCAAAGAAAAAAAAAAAGAAGAGGGGTGGAAATAAAGTAAAAATTTTTGTACTGAGGGCTGTTGAGCTGAGAAGAGGCACTTTCAGGAAAGTTCTCTAAATTCTTTTAAAATTTTAAGTCCTTACTTCTGATTGCAAAAATGATCTACAGTTCTGAAAAGATTTGAAAAATCCAAACAGCAGCATCAACAACAATAAAGACATTCCTCCCCCGGTCATCATACCAGTTAGAAATAATTCTTTCTTTCTACATACCAGTTAGAAATAATTCTTTCACATACTTTCTGTATGTGTAGTTTACAACACTCTTCCTATGCATAAAAGACAGATGTTTCGATTAAAGTTGTATTATATCGCAAGCTTTCCTTTGGGTACAGGATCTAGGACCATGGTTTCCACTTGATTTAGTTTATTGTGCAATCAAGTTTTGTTTTGGGCATTTGGCAGACAAGCATCCGGAGTGGCTTGTTCAAAGTGTTCCAACTCAATATTAATCTATCAGTTTCTGGTTGTTTTTAAATTGCTTCCATTCTTCCTATTTTAATTTTCCAAATGAATTTGAGGATTGCTCTTTTGTATTTTAATTTTTAACACTTTAAATTCTGTGACTGATACACATTTAAGATATGCTGTAGTCCTAAATATGTCTTGACAAAACTACTTGACAAAATACACAGACGACATTACTGCAATTTTTTAAAAAAAAATATCAACCCAAAGATGTTTACTTGCTTATTTGGAGAAAAACAGAAGAAAGAAGAGGTATTAAATGCTCTTGTGTTTGCCTATTTTAGAATGGCCTCTGTTGATTTATTTGATACTTTAAGTTTGAATTGCACTTCATCTGAAACAAATATTTGACCTGTGCTCAGTTTTTATTGATGACAGTTTTGCTTCTACTGGCATTTTAACGTCAGTGCAGGGTATTTTCTTTGGAGGGGGTGTATGGAATATGTCTTACAGAAGGAGGGAGTTTGGTTTTTAGCCTTACCAGAGATCTTGCCCTCTGAAGAGGTGCCTAATTCTCGTTGCTATTGATGGGAGTGGCCCAGTAGCATGGTGTTACTTCTATTGTCTATGGAGTCTGTCATGCTCTTTTAAGCTCTTTTACCTCATCAGTTTGGTCCTAGCAAAGAGGCTCTTTCTCTCAGTTCCAATGTTCATGCAATTGGTGGCCTCTGGGGATTCCCTGAAATTGTGCAGAATTGTTTACTTGGTTGATAGTTGAAGGGGTGAGCATGCACATATACATGTGTGAATATGTGTGCACCCAAGAGCTCTAATTCTACCCCAGACACACTTTCCACTCCTTTCTCCCCATCTTCACTTTCTCCTGATGTTAAAGAAGCAACAGGTAGAAGAAAATTACCCCACCCTGGCTAGCTGTCTGCCAGCTTACCTCCTGCTGTGAGGCTGTGAAGGAGAAGGCATCTTTCCTAGGGGTTCTGTTAGGGCCAGGGAAGAAAGAAAAGGATACACACACACACACACACACACACACACACACACTGCTGGTGGTGCTGAAGAAGTCTGACTTTCAGTATCTGGCTTGGAGGGTGGGAGGGGATAGTGCCAGTTAGAAAAGGTGTAAGCATGCCAGGGTTGGGTGCTGGGGTTGAAGGGAAATTTGAGAGTCCAGGTTCTACTGCCCAATGAGTCAACATGTTTCAAGGACACAGGGAACTCTGTGCAAAAGGTTCCAGGATAGGGAGAAGAGGACAGGCAGAGATGCTACCATAAAGCCAGGGAGGGTAAAGGGACCTCTTTCTTTCTTCTCTTGTCAGTACAGGTTCAGATTCCAGGGGAGGGCTGATCTTCAGAGAAGTGTCTTTCTAAGATTAAAAACCCAGCTGCCACAGTGCTATCATCTTTAAAGTGTTCATTTATTTTTCTTCCATTAATTTATTATATGTTTTGCATCCTAATCGATGCCCCCTCCTAGTGGTTCCCTTCCAATTCCCTCCCTCTACCCCTCCCCTTCTCCTCTGAGAGAGTGGAGGCTCACCCTGGCACATCAAGTCTCTGAAGGACTAGGCGCATCCTCTCTCTCTGACACCAGACAAGGCAGCCCACCTAGAAGAACATATCCCATACACAAGCAACAGCTTTTTGGATAGCCCCTGCTCCAGTTGTTAAGGACCCACATGAAAACTGAGCTACACATCTGCTACATATGTGCAGGGGCCTTAGGTCCAGCCCATGTGTGCTCTTTGCTCTTTGGTTGGTGGTTTAGTCTCTGAGAGTCCCCAAGGGTCCAGGTTAACTGACTTTGTTGTCTTCCTGTGGAGTTCCTATCTCCTTTGGGTTGTTCAATCTTTTCCCCAACTTCCATAAGAGTGTCCATGCTCCATCTAATGTTTGGCTCTGGGTATCTGCATCTGTTTCAGTCACTTGCTGGATAGTCTCTCAGAGGACAGTTTTGCTAGGCTCCTGTCTGCAGGCATAACAGAGTATCATTGGCAGTGTCAGGGACTGGTGCTTGCCCATGGGATGGGCCTCAAGTTAGGCTGGTTATTGTTTGGCTATTCCCTCATTCTCTGTTTCATCTTTGCACATTTCTTGTAGACAGGACAATTCTTGGGTCGAAAGTTTTCTGTGTGGTTGGTGTCTTTATCCCTCCATTGAGGTTCCTGCCTGGCTGCAGGAGGTGGCCTCTTCAGGTTTCAGGTCCCCACTGCTATGCATCTCAGCTAATGCCACCCCCACAGACTCCTGAGAGCCTCCCCCATCACAGGTCTCTGGCATTTCCTAGAGATGTCCCCCATCCCCACTCTCACTAACTGCCGATCTCCATTCATTCTCCTGGCCCTCTGACCATCTCTACTGTCTCTCCTCACACCTTCTCCTGACTCCCCCATTCCCCTCCTCACCCCCTCTGCCTCCTATGACTATTTTATTCCCCCTTCTAAATGTGATTCAAACATCCTTGCTTGGGCCTTTGTTCTTGTTTAACTTCTCTGGGTCTGTGGGATGTATTATGGGTATGCTGTATTTTATGGCTAATATCCACTTATAAATGAGTATATACCATGCATGCCCTTCTGGGACTGGGTTACCTCACTCAGGATGGTATTTTCTAGTTCCATTTATTTACCCACAAAATTCATGATGTCCTTGTTTTTAATAGCTGAATAGTATTCCATTGTGTAATACTATTTTCTATATCCATTCTTTAATTAGGGGACATCTGGGTTGTTTCCAGCTCTGGCTATTAAGAATAAAGTTGCTATAAACATCTGTCCTTGTAATATAGTGGAGCCTCTCTTGAGTATATGTCCAGGAGTGGTATAGCTAGATCTTCAGGTAGAACTATTTCCAATTTTTCTGAGAAACCACCAGATTGGTTTCCAGAGTGGTTTTACTAGTTTGTAATCCCACCAACAATGGAGGAGTGTTCCTCTTTCTCCACATCGTCATCAGCATGTGTTGTCACTTGAATTTTTGATCTTAGCCACTCACGGTCTTTTGATTTGCATTTACCTGATGTCTAAGAAAGCTGAACATTTCTTTAAGTGTTTCTTGGCCATTATACAAATGATAAGTGGGCCGAGAAAGGACTTAGGGAAACAACATCCTTCATAATAACTACAAATAATATAAAATATCTTGGTGTAACTCTAGCTAAGCAAGTGAAAGGCCTGTGTGACAAGAACTTCAAGGCTCTGAAAAAAGAAATTAAAGAAAACATTGAAGATGGAAGGATCTCCCAGGTTCATGCATCTGCAGGATTGACATAGTGAAAATGACCATCCTACCAAAAGCAATCTATGCATTTAATGCAGTTCCTATCAAAGTTGCAACACACTTTTTTATAGACCTTGAAAGAGCAATTCTTAACTTCATATGGAAAAACAAAAACCCAGGATTGTAACTTTATTTTTTTCAAAGCCTACTTTTAATGGTGGTTCTTAAACACTTTAACCTCCCTTCTAGCCCATCACCCACCAAAGGTAGTGGAAAAGAAAAGATATGGAGAAGTGGACCTGTTTAGAAATGGTTCTTTGGAGCAAATCCCATCTGTGTTGTCAGAAAATCAGCAGCTTAGTTCACAGGTCAGCAGTGGCAGCTCGATTCACTCACAAACACTTCATGGGTATACCAGCAGTCCAGTTCAGAAATGTCGGGACAGCAGCAGTGGTAGCAGACCCTAGCAGAGACAGTTATGCCTCAGCCAAATTGGAAAAAGTCAGGAGGAAGGACCAGGGCCAACAGGAACACCAGAAGTTCTCTGCTCTAACTCTCAATGAAGTGAAGACCAGTGAAGACTAGAGACCAAAAAGCTTTGCACAGTGAGCTCTCTAAGCAAGACTCAAGTTCCTTTCACAGTCCATTGGTTAATATTCATACTCCCTACAAACATCATACAGACGACATCATACAAACATCAACAGACATCATACAGACATCATACAGACATCAACATCATACAGACATCATACAAACATCAACATCATACAGACATCATACAGACATCATACAGACATCAACATCATACAAACATCATACAAACATCAAATGTCCTACACAGGTCTTGCCTTACCACGTGTCTTGCCTCAGAACATGTGTCTGACTTAGCAGAACTCCACCTGAGTCTGTTTCAGCTGACATCACTCTGACAATTGGCCCAAGTCCTCAGAAGTGGCAGGAAACCTCAGCACACCACTATAGTGGGATATGTTTCCCACAAGTTGGGAGGAGCTAAGGTGGGAGGAGTAAAGAGAGGAAGAGGAAGAGTGAGGAGAGGAAGAGGAAGAGTGAGGAGAGGAAGAGGAGAAGGAAGAGGAGGAGCTAGGGGAGAGAGGATGAAAGAGAGGGAAACATGGAAGCAGATGTGCGCCTGTCTCTAGCAGTCAAAGGTAGTTGATACATCTAGGTTGGGTATTGGGTTACACCTCTGATTGTGTGGGCATCTTGTTATTGAGCATTACCAAATATATAAAGCCTTTGGATAATCTAAGCATTAGAGTCTCATGCATACTGGACCCTCGTGGATGGCGGGATGGTCTGGGCACAGCTCAACCTTGTGGAGACAAAGTGGAAGATTGGCAAAGCCATCTTCCACACTGGCATTTTGTGGGTGACAGGGCTGGTGTCTCTGGCTGGCCATTCCTATCTGTGGTGTACATGTGGCCTCTGGCATTGGAACATGGTGGCAGAGCTAAGCAAAGCCACTGCCACTTAGATAGTAGGCCCAAAGAAACGCTGATTTAAATATCTAACTCAACACACCACCAGAAGTTTTTTGATGTGTTTCTTTTCTTGGAGTCCCAACAAATGGATCTCAACTACACAATGCAAGGCAAACCAATACATGCATGTCATTAGCAAAGAATCCTTCATCGCGTGTCCTTTAACATGCGTGTTTAACAGAACATCCTTTCACCAGTGGTTGCTTCAGCAAAATGTTCCTTCACATGTTTGCCCCAGCAAAACACCATACAACACAGATAACTTTCCAAAGAATTCTTAAGTTTCCACTTCACAGGATAGCTAAAAAAATCCTGAATACTAATGATAATAGATAATAATAATAATAAAAACTTCTGAAGGTATCACCATCCCTGACCTCAAGCTGTACTATAGAGCAATAGTGATTAAAAACTGCATGGTATCAGTATAGAAACAGACAGGTTGATCAGTGGAATAGAATTAAAGACCCAGAAATAAACCCACACACCCATGGACACTTGAGTTTTGACAAAGAAGCCAAAACCATACAATGGAAAAAAGAAAGCATCTTCAACAAATGGCACTGTTCTAACTGGATGTCTGCATGTAGAAGAACACAAATAGATTCATATTTATCACCTTGCATGAAACTCAAGTCCAAGTGGATCAAAGACCTCAACATAAAACCAGAGGAACTAAATCTAATAGAAGAGAAAGTGTAAAATAGACTTGAACACATTGGTACAGGATACAATTTTGTGAACAGAACACCAATGGCCTAGGCACAAAGATTAACAATTAATAAATAGGAAATTCTCAAATTCATATGGAATAACAAAAAACCCAGGATAGCGAAAACTATTCTCAACAATAAAAGAACTTCAGGAGGAATCACCATCCCTGACCTCAAGCTGTACTACAGAGCAATAGTGATAAAAACTACCTGGTATTGGTACAGAGACAGGCAGGAAGATCAATGGAAGAGAATTGAAGACCCAGAAATGAACCCACACTCCTATGGTCACTTGATCTTTGACAAAGGAGCTAAAACTGTCCAGTGGAAAAAGGACAGCATTTTCAACAAATGGTGCTGGTTCAACTGGAGGACAACATGTAGAAGAATGAAAATTGATCCATTCTTATCCCCCTGTACAAAGCTCAAGTCTATGTGGATAAAGGACCTCCACATAAAACCAGATACACTGAAACTAATAGAAGAGAAGGTGGGGAAAAGCCTCGAATACTTGGGCACAGGGGAAAAGTTCCTGAACAGAACTCCAATGGCATATGCTCTAAGATCGAGAATTGACAAATGGGACTTCATAAAATTGCAAAGTTTCTGTAAGGCAAAGGACACTGTCAATAGGACAAAACGACAACCAACAAACTGGGAAAAGATCTTTACCAATCCTTCATCTGATAGAGGGCTAATATCCAATATATACAAAGAACTCAAGAAATTAGACTCCAGACAACCAAATTACCCTATTAAAAAATGGGGTATAGAGCTTAACAAAGAATTTTCAACAGAAGAAACTCGAATGGCCGAGAAGCACCTAAAGAAATGCTCAGCATCCTTAGTCGTCAGGGAAATGCAAATCAAAACAACCCTGAGATTCCATCTCACACCAGTCAGAATGGCTAAGATTAAAAACTCAGGTGATAGTAGATGCTGGCGAGGGTGTGGAGAAAGAGGAACACTCCTCCATTGTTGGTGGGACTGCAAGATGGTGCAACCACTTTGGAAATCAGTCTGGCGGTTCCTCAGAAAATTGGACATAGCATTACCTGAGGATCCAGCTATACCACTCCTAGGCATATACCCAGAAGATGCTCGAACATATAATAAGGACATATGCTCAACTATGTTCATAGCAGCCTTATTTATAATAGCCAGGAGCTGGAAAGAACCCAGATGTCCTTCAACTGAGGAATGGATTCAAAAAAATGTGGTATATTTACACAATGGAGTATTACTCAGCTATTAAAAACAATGAATTCGAGAGGTTCCTAGGTAAATGGATGGAACTAGAAATTATCATCCTGAGTGAGGTAAGCCAATCACAAAAGAACACACATGGTATTTACTCACTGATTATTGGATATTAGCCCAGAACCTTGAAATGCCCAAGATGCAACTCACAGGCCACATGAAGTCCATAAAGAAGGAAGACCAAGTGGGGGTGATTCGGTCCTTCTTAGAAGGAGCAACAAAATACTCAAGGGAGCAAATATGGAGACAAAGCGAGGGACAAAAACTGAAGGAGGGGCCGTCTGAAGACCTTTCCACCTGAGTATCCATCCCATGTGCAGTCACCAAAGGTAGATGCTGATGTGGAAGTCAGGAAGTGCATGCTGATAAGAGCCTGATATGGATGTCTCCTCAGAGGTCTTCTAGAGTCTGACATATTCAGAGGCAGATGCTCACAACTAGCCATTGAACTGATCATGGGTTTCTCAATAGAGGAGTTAGAGTGAAGACTGAAGGAGCTGAAAGGATTTGCGGCACCATGAGGAGAACAATAATACCAACCAACCACAGCTCCCAGGGTCTAAACCACCAGCCTGGGAGCACTTAGGGGGGGGATCCAGGGCTTCAGCTGAATATGTAAGAGTGGAGGGCCCTGCTGGGCATAGGTGGAAGAAGAGAACCTTGACCTCATGAAGGCTGGATGCCCCAGGGGGTGGGAATTTTGAGGGTGGGGAGGTAGGAGTGGGGGGGAGTAGATAGAGGTTACATCCACAGAGAAGAAGGAGGAGGGGTGAGGGGATGGGGTAAGGGGACAACATAGGAAATGTAAATAAAACATCCAATAAAAAAAAACTTGAAGAGACATTAGACAAAAAAAAAAATAAAGAAAAATAAATAGGATGAAAAGCTGGGACTGAAGAGATAGCTCAGTGGTTAAGAGTGCTGACTGTTCTTCCAGAGGACCTGAGTTCAATTCCCAGCAACCACCTGGTGGATCACAATAATCTGTAATGGGATCTGATGTCCTCTTCTGGTGTGTCTGAAGACACTGACAGTGTATTCATACAAATAAAACAAAACTAAAACAAACAAACAAAAAACCCTAAATAAAGTAGGGGTTTAAAAATGGAAACAAAAAAAGCTTCTGTAAGACAAAGGACACCATCAATAGGATAAAATGGCAGCCTACAGATTGGAAAAACTCTTCACTAACTCTATATCTGACAGAAGACTAATACCCAAAATATACAAAGAAGTCAAGAAGTTAGACACCAACAAACCAAACAATCCAATTAAAAATAAAGTACAGAGCTAAACAGAGAAGTCTCAACAGAGGAATCTAGAATGGTCGAGTGTTCATTTCTTATTTGGGAAAAAATTTCACAGATCCACATTTTGCCTGTTACAGTGGATTTTTTTTGTATTGCTCTAGTACACTAAGCAGCTTTGGCATGTCGCTGGAGCATTTTCCATGTACGTAGTTTTCAAAATCATCATTGCAATGGCTCTGTGGCTCCCTGTTCTACTGATGGGTCATAATGTTTCTTTAACATGCTCCCTGTATGCTGTGCACTTAGCTTGCCTTACTGGGCGGGGAGCATGATGAGGTGGGGAGCATGGTGAGGTGAGGAGCGTGTTGAGGTGAACCTCTTCATGCTCTATCAAGCACCCAGCCTGGCAGTGTCATTGGAAGTGACATGGGGGAGCCACACCATTGCACGACTGACTCAGAACTTGTCCTAGCCTTTTGTTATTGGCATGGAAGCACAGGGATCTGGGCTCCTTATGTGAGCTAGAAGAGGCCAGGGACAGGCTCAAACATTACCAATTTTGGAGACAGGAGTGAGGAATAAAGTATGTGGCTTCTATATAGTGAACTGGGTCCTGGGAAGCTGCATATGTCCAAAGCACAGCACAAATGTCCCCAAAATGCTGGACAAGTAGCCCCATAGCCAGTATTGATGAAAGGCTACCTCAGCCATGCTGTGACTGACATGGAAGGAGTGTATGGTGAAGGAGAAGGTGGGCATTGTATGGGTGACATCACTGGGAAAAGCTAAGAGGCTGCCTTAACAGTTAGGAAGTAACATATCATGGATATCACATTTAGGGTGGGTATGTGCATGCATGTGTGTGCATGTGTGCATGAGCATGTATATGTGTGCATGTGTGCGTGCACATGCATGTGTGTGCATGTGCATGCGTGTGTGTGTATGTGTGCATGTGTGCTCATGTGTGCATGTGTATGCATGTGTGAGTGTGTCTGTGTGTGTACGCATGTAGGTGTGAATTCCTAAAGTTTATAGTTCACCCTTTCTCACTAGAGCCTGGGTCATCCTCTGGCCATCAGCATTGAACTTGGCATGTGTCATTCTTAGAGCTGAATATAATCTCTGGGTCACAGTTTCACCTGTAGCCATACTCACAGCTCTTTCTTTCCCAGTGTCCATGTTCTGTTCCCAGATTAAGCTGAAAAGCAAATACAGAGTTAAATCTCCCCACACACAAAGGCCCAGAGTTACTTTCCTAACGAAGAAAACTCTTGATTATGTTTCTGAGTGACAGATGACCCATCAGCTAAAGTAGAAAAAGAAAAAGATGCCCTTGTGGCACGAGTCAGAGAGGCTTAACGTGGCCTGAATGCCAACCAGGGGACCTGTGTCCCAATCAGACTTGTGATCCCCACACGCAGGACAATGTGGGTTTGACCTCAGCAGAAATCAGGTCTGCTCAACATGTCCATGATGATAGCAAACATATGGAATTGATTAAATGAATAAATAACCCTACTTAGTTTTGCATAAGAATATGTGGTACTCGGGTCAAAGATAATCCCTAATTTTTCTATGCATAATAGATTCCAAAGTGTAAACATCACCAGTAGCCTGAACCAAACTAGATGCTTTAAGTCAACAGTCAAAGGTGTGATTGTAAACTCAGAAATATCGACAGTGTTTGTGAATATCACTTCTCTGAATTAGGTGAGAGGTCCTATCTGATAAGGATGTCTTTCTGACATCTCAGCATCAGAGTGTTTGTCAGCCTCAGTCTTCTTCCTAGGTCTCAACTAGAGATGATATCTCCTGATTTCTATCCCCCCTTTTAATTTATAAAGGTAGATCAGGATCAGATAATCCATTGGAAGCTCCTCATTCCTTGAAATGTCTTCTGGAGTTATTTCTCAACTTTGACACTGCAGATATTAAAATTGGCAAGGTGATTTTTGTTGATGGCAATTTTATTTCACTCTTTCACTTCCTGAGAATTAGATCAATTCTTCAGTGATGGCAGGCTTGGGTTTGTTAGTAGGGCATTCCTTGTTGGAACCTAGGAAGACCACGTAGTACCCAGCATGTGAGACTGGAATGGTCTGAGGAGCAGCATATGTGGAGGAAGGCAGATGTCAGGAAATAGATTGAGAATTCAGGAGTCAATGTTAAGATCTAAATGTAAAATTCAAGGAAATTCCCGCCAGTGAGCAGAATTGCCAGCCTATGTGCCCAAGGTAAGCCCAAGTCCTGACTTATGTGTGAATAGGGCTTTGGAATGGATGTCTCAAAATTTTGTCATAAAGGGAAGGGTTGTCTGCAACTTCCACCTGATGGTTGGTGGCATGGGCAGGATGTGATCAGAGACAGAGAGACATTGTGGGAAGGCTGTATGAGAAGGATGCTGAGGCTGACATGCTGGGCCAAAATGTTTAAATTCCAAACAAGGGTTCCTGGTAGCCGCAAGAAGCTAGAATATCAGAAAATATGAAACACACCCCCGCTAACCTTTTGGATTTTTGTAGAGTTGGGGATCAAGCCCAGGCTCTAACACATGATAATCCAGCACTCTACCACTGAGCTATATCCTTAGCCTGACACCTTGATACTGGATCTCCAGCTTCTAGGACATCAAGTTATTGGATATTTAATGTGCCACACCTAGATAATAAAACAAAACAAAAAACAAACAAAAAACCCCATCATATCTGCACATATACACACTAGATACAGAATTCTCAGGAGCTACAAGAGAATAGACTCTAAATCTTACTCCATTTGCTTCTCTAGCCTGTAGTAGTATGTAGTTTCTAGAGGATTCTCCATGGGTATTATGGAAGGAGGACTGAATGGATCTGTCCCCCTTAGAGAGACAAGAACGAGGGTAGACAACACCTTCCCTACAGACTCCAGTGATGAGAGACTTCAGGACTATAGGAATCAGTAACAATCAGTAACAATCCGTAATAAATGCTACAGACTATAGGAATTGTGTTGACAGGTTGGTATATCTTTATCATCTTCTCTTACATAAATAGTCAAAGGCTTTGTGAGGCATGAAGGTAGAAAGGGTATTACTGGAGGTGCAGGGCATAGGAGAGTGAGGATATGGAGGAAAGGAATGGGTGGTAGTGATAGCCAAACAAAACAGTGTATGAAAATGCAAGGAACTTTGTTACTTTGTATGTTAATTTAAGATATATGGAAGTTCACAGATGACAATAGTTAAAGGAATACAAGAAAGATTACCTTGCTCTATTTCTGCTCAGACACAATGACAGTGTGAGTAAGACAGAGGGCTTGCACAGGACAAGACACTCATTCATTCAAATTTACTTCCTGAGCCCTGTAACAGCAGGAAGTCTTTTGCTCAAGATTGGGTCCAAAGCAAAAACAAATAGTGAAAAGCTCGTGGAATCTGAGGAAAATGGATACAGTTAATAAAGCAACTGCACTGGAGGACATTATAAAAGCTAAGAGCAAGAGGTGTGGTGATAGTGGTGTGTGATGCGTGTGTGAGTGTGTGCATGTATATGTGTGTATGCAAGTGTGTGTACATGCACGCATGTGTGTGCATTTGTGTGCATGTGTGTGCATGTGTGTGTACATGTGAGGGGAGTACAGGTGTATGTGCGTGCATGCGTGTGTGCTTGCATGTGTATATATGTGTACATGTGTGCATGCATGTGTATGTGCATGTGTATATATGCATGTGTGTGCATGTTTGTATGCATCTGAGCATGTGTGTGTATGTGTTGTGAGGGAGTGTATATGTATGTGTCTGGGTGTGTGTGCATTGTGTGTATATGCGCATGTGCATGCATGTGTGTGTGCACACACAATTGTGTGTAAGGGGTGTGCGTGTCATGCATATTCTGGCCATAGGGCATTGATTCTTGTGTGCCTATAACTCACCCATGAAGAGAAAGGCCAGGAACCATTTTCTGTCCACACCTTTCTGATTACCCAATTAAATAAATATGTACACATTAGCATTTGATCATCTAGAATCCTCCAGTTACAGTATTTTGCCCTCTTCTAAGTGTTTTTCATTGTAGAAAGATAAATGCTTTCTTCTCAGAGGATCAAAGAGGAGCCAGAATTTCAGGAAACCAGACATCTGTAAAGAGGCAATGAGAACCTGTGCTCAAGGACATGGCTCAGAGGTGAGGACAGTAGGCAGAATTTCAGGGACTAGTGTCTTCACAGCAAAAGGAAATCTCATCTGCAGTGCCAGGATCCTGCCAGGCCATCTGCTTTGGCAGCCTCAGGCACCTGTTAGAACATGTGGCATCTATGCAGTGCCACTATCTACACACACAACCTCCAAGGGTGAATTGCCAGTTGAAGGGAAAAAAAAAGAAAGAAATCAAGGCAAACATTTCATGAGACAATTCTAAAATGTTTTTATTTTCATCTGCTGTTAATGATATTGATTGACAGTATGGGTAACAGCAATTCACTTAGGGTTCAGGTGAAACACCCACTGGATGCATAAACAATGCTTGGCCCTGAGGAAAGCATGCAGATTTCTGTTCCTGGGTTTGTTTATTTCTGGGTGAGGCAAAACGCTTTCCTGGGGAGTTTGCATTTCTAACTGCAGAATTTCTCCCTTGTGCTTTGTGTCCACCCAGGAATCTGTGGCTTAGATCAAACCAATCAGCAACATCTTCTCCATGGTCCATGAACATTGTCTGGGAACATGTTACAAGATTTCCCTGTTTCCAGTGGAGTAGGCCATGGGGGCTATCGACAATTACCTTATGTCCGTGGGCAGCCATGGGATGATTTTACCTCTACAGGTATACAACTGAGACACTGAGACAGGAAAAGCAGATTTCAAGCACAGCATTTAAACTCTGCTCAAACCTTGTCTGAAGCCAACTATCCTTCTAGATTTAGTGACAAGGATGAACCAATTTCATTTCTATGTTTTTAACTTGTCTTGTTTGGTTATTTTTCAATCACTGGCAACCCAAACAAAATCTTAACTTACACAGAAATATTATCCAAAGAGTGTGCATGCACCAGAAATGCACAGGCCACGAGAATGACCCACATGGACTCCGGATAAAGTCATGGGAGGCAAAAACAGAATGTCAGGGTCTCCTCCAAGTGGGCTCGTGAGTGGAACAGTATGACTAAGGAATACCTCAAAGGGTGTAGAAGAGACAAGGTATTGAGGCCGAAGCTAGTTAATTTAATGGTTGTAGTATGCATTTGGAATTGGCTTAGGGGCACTGAGGGCTTGGACCTCTTGGCATGGGAAACAATGTTATAAGGAGAGATGGAAGTGTAAGTGTCCTCCTCTATACATAGCCAGGAGAGAAGGCTAGCCTGGCTATTAAAGCAAATGAGTGACTTGTTTGTTGATCTGTCCTTGTTGGAGGCCTATAGCCCATCACAAAAGAGGATTTAAATCGAGACAGTTCTCTTTAGTGACAGAAAGCAAATATCATAGGAAGCTGATATTTTGCCCACTGGGGAGAAAGAGCCAGGTAAACGTGCTAGTTCTCTCCAGAGAAACTTGTGGTGACCAGTCTCTACACACCTGTACTCTTGAAGGTGCATCCAAGATAAGGCAAGGGAAGTGACTCAGACAGGAGCCTTGAAGCCTTGTAAGTTAAGGATCTTCACACAAGGGCTTCTCAGCACCGCTTCCTCCAAACATAGAGACAGATGTGGCTCGACCGACCACACCTGATTAAAACCAGACCCGTGAGTGACTTGTCTTTTGAACACTCCTGAGCGAGTCCTACTGTCACCTTGTAGCCCTGCCTTATAAATTGGGTGCAGAAGAGAAAAAAAATCAGAAGGGACATTTTTTATTTCCTTCCAGTAGATCTGTGGACTCTCTGACTCCACCACTGGGGTAATTATCTTTCAACAGCACTTAATTTCAGAATTACAAAGCAGGAGTAAACAGTCCCTTTTCGGTATGGCCTTCGTTTTAATGTGTTATTAGGACCAGAGAGAAGGGAAAAACGTCTTCTTACAGGTGATGTTTCAAAGGAAGAGAAAGTGATTTCAGAGGGGCTGTTTAAAATTTTGTAGGGTTTTAAGGATAACATGAGACTCACAGTGGTATTATGTGAAAAAATGCAGGAACATCTGTTATGTTATGTATAACAACAACAAAACCAAAATAAATCTCTTGAGAAGAAAAACTCATCAAAGATTTCGGAGGGGCTTCTGCCCGACTTACAAGGAAATCGGCAGAAAACCGTGGCAGTGGGAACGTGACCGGCAGAAGTAACAGTCTAATCTGAATGAAGCCGTGCCAGCTTCCGGGGTCTGCTAGCTCAGCCCTCTCGCGCTTGGCATATTTGCGCAAGGAGTCCTGAGTTACTGCCGCCAGCTCCCTAGGAGACCAGCTGTCAGTCACGCACAACTTTGTTCTTCTGTGTTTTCTTCATTGTTTTCGATATGAGGTTTTTTTTCTATTAATAAGAAAAGTGTGATCTGACTGGTGACAAAAAGAAAAAAAAGTGCACACATACACTGTGGAGTCGGTCTTTCTCCGTTCATTTTAATGCGTAGCTGTTCGAGATGAAAAGACTTTAATCTGCCTAGATATTGAGAAACAAACAGATGAATTGCTAAAAAATCGCAGCAAATGTTCAAAATCCAGATTGGCTCAATCTGACTTAGGAAGACGGTTCTGAATAATTTCCCAACTGTGGCTAATTCAGTCATATATCCACACCCTCAGGGTAGAAAAATGCCCCTCCTCTGGCTTGGATCTGCAAAATCTTAGCAGCCTCTGATACATGTCAGCAGTGTGTGTGTGTGTGTGTGTGTGTGTGTGTGTGTGTGTGTGTGTGCGCACGCAAATGGAAAGACTAAACTGGAGAGACCCAAACTATCTAAACAGTAACAATATGTATAGCCCCTACACCCTGAAAGCCACAGCTCTTGAAAAGTTGATGAGCTGCAAGCCCCCAGTCAAGTGTGACCACATAATACTGTGGCACTACTTTTTTTTAACATCTATTGATTGATTGATTAGCTGGTTGGTTGGAGGGCGGTATGTGCATGCATGTGGAGGTCACCATTTGCATCCTGGGGATCAAGATCAGGCCATCAGATTTGGCAGCAAGCTATTTTCCTGGCTGAACCAACTTGTTGGGCATGTTGTCACTATTAATGTAGAGAGTATGTCTCTTTGGCACAGAGTTAGCTGCTGTCTCACGATTTTGGTGAATTTAAATAAGAAGAAACTGCTAGACAGATCTCTTAAGTAACAACCTGTCGCCTACTGTGAGAAAAAGGAATCAGAATGAATCTTAAGACATTGTCCCAGAACATTCCAAGGAAGAAAATTTTGCTCAAGTCTTCCACCTCACCTAAGACATTGGCACCCTGACCCCATCACCTAGGCACACAGTGTCCAGGTACTAGTCTCTTATGATGAGGGTACTTCCTGTTCTGCTTTTTGCCTAGCTAGCACTTTTTAAGATCTAGGACCTCTGTTCCTCAGACCTTGTATGTACCTCTTGTAGTCTATGAGAGACTTTCTGTGCCTCACCCTCAGCCAGTAAGATGTTGAAAGAAGCTGCTCAAGCCTTCCCACGAAGCTGAAAGACACAAACATATCTATAGTTCTGGTGATTGGCATAAACTGTAGTATGAAACTAGTAGCCAGTAAAGAGCAGCCCCTACATTTTGGAAAGCAATGAGAAAGAATCACAGATCTTCCCTATCTCTCTTCTCTCCCTACCCCCTTTCTTTTTCCTTTAACTGATTTGAACTCACTTTTTGTATCTGCTGCTCCCACTCTCTTTGTAAATAAAACAACTTTAACCTTACACTATGTCGACTGTCTCCTACTATAACATAAATTTCATGAGATGTTCAGAATACAAGAGTAGGAAAATAGTTTATTAGGTAGCCATTGTTATGCCCATAAAGGAATATGTTCAAAGTAATGGTCAAATTTGAGTTTGCTTTAAAACAAACAACAGAAATTAAGACAGTAATGTCTTAAGAGATGGCTGGATTCATCTGTGTGCTTTAGAAGTCTGGATCTGCTGCCTCTGCTACCATGGAAGACTCTATGAGCCTAGTAAGAACAATGTTTTGGGATTAGAGAGAGAGCTCAGTTAGTAGGACCCGAGTTCAATCCTCAACAGTCACATGAGAAAAACAAAAGAAAACAAAACAACAAAAAGACAGAGCAAAAACAGGTGTGATGAGTTAATCTCAGAGTTGGGGAGGCAGACACAAGATCTCTTGGGTCTGATGGCCATTCATCCTGTGATCCCTACACCAGTCAATGATGTTGTCTTTTAAAAAAGGATGAAAAGTTCCTGAGGAATGACAACCAAGGTTGTTATCTGGTCTCCACAAAAAATGTATGTGAGGACTCACACACAGAAGTGGATTTGTGTATACACACACATACATACACACAACACACACACATAAACACATAACACATACACAAATGGGTGGACAGATAGACCAGATGGGCAGTCAGATAGTTTCATTACGAGGTCAGCTAAAGGAAGTGTTGGCTGAGCCTTGAACTTCCAACCTCCTCCTGTTTTTCACCACCACTGGATTGATTAACTGAATCATCTCACCTCTGTGGTTTTGGTTGGGACATGAGTTCAGGGCACACATTGGAATAACAAGAAGGGAAAGCTGGCTCCCAATTCTGGGAGCCTCAGCTTGAATTCTGTTTCCTCTGTTTAAGTTCTAAACAATTTTTAACAAGGAACTCCAAATTTTCATTTGTTCTGGGTCCCATGAATTACATTGTTGGTTCTGCCTAAGTGAGTTTGCAAACACACGTGCTCAGACCGCTCTCCAGAACCTCTGATTCAGATGATATTACACTGTTTTCAGAGAGGTCACTTCTAGTACAGGACCTAGTCAGTGCTATTGCCAACAGTCAGAGAGATAGCTGCCCAGTGCTGAGCATAGACTTCCTTAACAAAAGTCTAAGGAAACCTGAGATCTGGGAAGAAGAGAAAGCAGGCACCAGAATCTCAGTAAACAGGAGAAAACACATCCCCAGTTCCTCCTGGAAACAACTTCAGCTATAGCTTGTCTCTGATCGTGGCTTGCAATCTTTGCTTGCAATCCTAACTTTTAAGAGATCTCTTCCATATAAACTCAGAAATGCCAAAATCATTTTCCTCTGCTGTCCAAAAAGGAGTGGGAATACGAGGCTCCTAAATTCATGAATGATTCTCATGGTAGATAGACAAAGGGCAAATACAAAGGACAAGTCTTTCCTGGGCCCTTTCCCTAGCAGACATTACTAATCAATCCCCAGACAATACTAATCAACCATGACATTCATTTCCTCTGAGTTCAGGTCTTGCCTCAGCTCCCGTCTCTATCTAGACAGCAGATACCACCACAGTAGGCTTGACAATGCAGTTTAGGACTAGTTCCCGTGTGTACCAACTGGGAAGTTGAGTGGGAAGCTGAAGCAAGGCAAATACAAAATAGTAAGTTTTTCTAAGTTAACATAGAGCCATTAGAAAGGTCATCCTTTTAAAGGATAAATTTACTTACGAGTTACTCATGTTGAAAATAAACAGAAACCCAACCCTTTGGGGGAAGAGAGTATCACCGTTAGCTTCTTCCCATGGGGTGGTAGAAATCGGAGCCAAGGCAGTGACCTGATCCATTTTGATAGGAAAAGTACTGGCTAATTTTTATTAGCATATTTAGCTCTGGTATGGAGGACCTCTCAAAGCTGAGGAGACTTCTCTCTGTAGCCAAGTTCATTAGCTATAGCATTCTCAAAAGAAAATTAGGGAATTTGCATTCTTAAGGTGGAAGTAACAACAGCCTTACCTCTGAAGTCAGGATCTCGTTAAGAGGCAAGAGCACACAGTTGTGAGACTCTCACCAAACTGACATTCCTCTGAACTTAGCTTTTGGCTCCAAAAAATGTCACACGTACTAAAACACACTTGAAAGTATATTAAATTCTGAGACTCTGCTGTTGGTTGGGGAGGAGAGAGCATATGGGCTGAGACGATTCTAGGATCCAACTGCCGCACCGTTATTGATCACTTCATCAGGGAAGGAATAATTTCTCTCAAACAGATTAGGCACTTTCTAATATGATAGGAAGTAGGGGTTGGGCAGGGCCAGCTGTCAATCCAGATACATCTTTGGTAGACGGTCAAGGAATGGGGAAATGAACCCCTCCCCCTCACACACAAAAGCCAATGACAACAAGACCCTTTAGTGGCTTTCTTTAATGTTCATAACATGATCCTAAGACGTTGAATCAGGTGTGTGTAAAGCACAAACCTAGAAAGGAAGGTCATAGAGACAGATATCGGGCAGCAGGAATCTGTATATTTCAGACCAAAGGTGGCTCAAGCTATGACCTCCACCCATCACTTTGGTGGTGTTTATCCTTAGAACACATTCCCCCCACCCCCAGTTAAGGACACCAAGACCTCATGTGACTATACATATGTAAATCTACAGAGGAAAGACTGGAAGGCAGTAGCATTTGGCAAACATACAGATACCACCGTGTCAGGCCACCTTGCAGGCGGGAAGCCATACTGCTGATATAACTGAGAACTTGACTGGATCTAGAGTCAACTAACAGACAAGCTTCTAAGCATACCTGGGAGAGATTGTCTTTATTAGCTTAATTGAAGTATGAAGACCCTACTCTACTTTGGTGAGAGGTAGGAAGGAGAGGAGAAAGACCCGGTCCATGGGGAAAGCTTATCTTTATGCCTGCTTACCTTCCTGTCTTGATGGTTCATTCATCTATTTTGTTGTTGCTGCTGACCCTGCTGCTTCCACCACTGTTCCCATCTTGCGTTGAGGTCACGACCCAGCTTCTTTGGCATTCCAACATGGATCTGTGGTGTTGAGATCTAAACCTTCCCATTATACAGCAACATCGTGGACCTTACCAGAAATGGGACAAATGACAAATCTGTAAATTAACTTACCTCACATGGGAAGAAATGAGAACACAGTGAGCTAGGGGCCTGGGTGTGGTGAAGGCAGTCAGGAAAGCAAGCAGACTTGAACTGCATTTTGTTTATGTGTGTGTGGTATGCATGCCTATGGAAAGGCACACACCTGTACACACAATCAGAGGCTCAAGGAAGAAGTCAGGTGTCCTGTTCTAGTGCTCCTGCTTCATTCTCTTGAGACAGTCTTTCACTGATCGTTGGTTGCCCAGGCTGGTAGCTAACAAGTCCAGGAACCGTCCTGTCTCTGGCCCCAGCCACACTGGGGTTACAGGTATGTGTGAGCAGTCATACCCAGCTTTTTATGTAGGTGCTGGAGATTTGAACTTAGGTCTTCTCGTTTGTACAGCAAATGTTCTTACCTACTGAGTCATCTTCCTAGCACTGTGGGAGTCTGGAGGAGCAGGAATGAGATGTGGCTGGCGAGAATTGTATTAGTTACTTTTGCTGTGATAAATACCATAATTACCAAGGCAACATATAGAAGGAACCATTTATTTGGGCATATAGTTCCTGGTGGATGAGAATCTATCATGATAAGGAGATACAGCAGCAGGCAGGCATGAGAGCAGGAACAGGAAGCTGGGAGCTCATATTCTTACTGCAAGCAAGAAACAGAGAGAACGCACTGAAAGTGACATAGATTTTTAATCTCAAGGCCTGTCACTGAAAACATACTTCCTTCATCAAGTCAGTATTTTCTAAACCTCCCCAAGGAGCACCACCAACTGGGAGCTGATTAAGTGCCCAATACTACGGGGAATATTTCTCATTCAAGCTGCAAGGGTGTATATGGGATTGATCTTCTAGAAGCAGCTCTGGGCAGAGAGTGGGGTCAGAGAGGAGACCAGCTACATGATGATCAGTAGCTGAGACCGTTTACAGGATGTTGGTGGGATTAAGTAATGGGCTGGGTGAGGCAGCAAGATCGAAGGAAGGGATGAATGAATGAACTGGGGCATTCCCCCCGGGTGGTCTATGGACAATCCAAAGATGATATCCTGAAGCCTAGTGACGTCACTGGGACTGCCATGTATCAAGGGAGTTCTTTGGCTAGCTTAAGTTCTACAGAGACACCACAGGGGAACAAAAGGGACTTCGTGTCCAAATATTAAGATCGGAACTCATACTGTTAAGGGCCTGGTCCTGTAGCTGACTATTAGAATTTGATCATTTTAAATTACTCAGAGTGTAATGGGTCAATTCCTCAAAACTAACACATGATTAGCTCCCTCACAAGTATTGATCCTGATTCTTCTGAAGTTATATTTAGGTCTTGATATATACTTTAATCAGTACTGCAAAAGTTATTTTTCCTGTATGGTTATAAAATAGTCACACAGTTCCCCTTTGGTTAATGATAGAGCTCATATTAAATGACGTTATTACTGTTACTCAAACATTAATGAATGTTGTTTCCACAGAGGAAAGGGCATTGGGGTAAAAGCCAGATACCCCCTTTTGCTTTCTCAATGAATAACTGAGCTACCCCAGGGCCTGCTGCAGTATCTTAACTCATAAGGCCACTTGAATCATTACTCAAATTGTATCAAGTTATATCTATATTTAAGGGATTAAATATTTGTTCATATTTTTAATGACAATTACTTTCATAACTGATTATCATCTGAGAATAGAGTCCTGAATAAAATCTGCCCACCCCAAGTGAACTAGGGACACCCTCCACTAGTTCTCTTCTGCTAGAACCTCACAAGAGGGATGTGCTTCTGTTGAATAAGTCTGGCATGTGTCAAACATGCCATGATATGCTCTAAAGATAAACACACTGGATATAAGATAAATACTCGGCTCCAGGACCATTGTAAAGCAGCTATAAAAAGAAAACTGCTCCTTTTTCTCCCTCACACAGACAACATGTCCCCATGACAATTCTGTTCTCATGTATTTTCATGTTTTGTGCACCTTTGGTAGATATGTTATTTAAAGATTTAGTTTTTAATTATATGTATGCATGTGTATCTGTATGTGGGTATACACGTGTGAGTGCAGGTGCCTGTGGATAACAGAAGGGGGTGGGGATTAGATAGTCTGGAATTGGATTATAGGCAGTTGTCAGCCAACTTATGTAGGTGCTAAGAGCTGAAGTAGGGGCCTCTGCAAGAGCAGTACATATTATCAATTCTCCGAGGCATTTTTCTAGCCCGAGTTGATGTTATTTAAAATGGTTTAATGTGCACTGGGTGATTAAAATTAGTTGATGCCTGTTCTAGTTATCTGCCACCAAATTTAAACAAAGGCAATGGTGAACCTAATACCTAATGTCTTTAAGCCTAAGTGTGCATGTGTGCCTGAGTGTGCATGTGTGCCAGCATATGTATGTGTGCCTCTGTATGCATGTGTGCCTGAGTGTGCATGTGTGCCTCTGTATGCATGTGTGGCTGAGTGTGCATGTGCGCAGAAGGTGAAACCTCAGAGAAAATGCTAAATGAGTATCCAGACAACACAAAAGAATGGCTGTCATCTCTTCAGCTCTTCAGTCCTACTATGTGTCACATGCTGTGTGATGCTATTTACACTTACTAGGTCACTTTCTTTTACAGATGATCTCTCTCTCTCTCTCTCTCTCTCTCACACACACACACACACACACACACACACACACAAGACTCGGAAAGGTGAACTGATCTTTCAGAGGAGCATCCAGCTGCTGCAAGTCCAGGTCTAGATGCCCAAGACAATGCTCTTTCTAAACCATCACCTTCCTACTTCACTGTAAAGAGGATTTTGCCAAGCACCAGTAAGTTTGTCTAAAGTATCTCGATTTTTCCAGTTGGACATCCCCAGAATACACACTTTTGCATAATGGTATTGGATCAGACTTCCCAGCGTCTGTAAACAAGAAACCTCTTGCATAAAATTTCTGAAATATGACGAGCTGAGTGATGAGTCCAACTGGTTCTCAGGTGAGGAAGGTCCAGAGACTGTCCTTGAAGCCGTTTGTCCACTTCCACTAGGCTGTGAGGATTGTTCCTATCTACTGTGATTACCTCATTCTTGCCTTTCTCCAGAAGAAACTCAGCACATCCATCTGCAACTGCTGTTCATTTTCTCTAGACTAGAGCATGTTAAAGCACATAGAAGTGCACAGACACCTCCAAACCAAGAAAAGTCTGTCTTCTATTATGTGTGTCTCGTGACCAAGGTTCCCTCACTAGTCATTTCTTCTTGTACTGGGTATTTACTCTGGCCGTGCAAATCTCTCTTACCATGCAAGCCTGGGCCAGTCTTGAATATATTAACAAGATTATTGGTGTCCATTATTCAATTAAATATAGGAATACTGAAAAATCCTTTTATTCAAAAAGTTTGATCATTTTCAGATTGCTCTTCAGACCAGGACTTAACCTTATTCTATCCCAACAACTTTCAAGTACACATTCCCTCAAACTCTGAGTTTCATAAAATGCGGTAAATAACCTTAAAGCCCTTTATGAATAATTATGAGTTTTTAAGTTTTTGTGAATCTGCATATTAATTCTTTCCCATAAATAAAACATGAAGCAAAATCCACCATGTTCAGTATCAGGGGAATAGAAGAAGAGAGGGAAGGATAATTATCAGTTTAATGTGGGAACAGACTTAACCTAAAAGATTACCTCCAAAATTGGTGACATCCTAAGTATATATAATTTACAAGGATGTTTTCATTTAAATAAGAGGAGGAAAGATTGATGCTGAGTCTCTGAGTCCTTTCACAGCTCCCCCAATGGTCTCTGGTTAGAAAAGCAATCGTCAGAGTTTATTTGCTGGGGATTAATTCTCCTCACAGGTGTGGTTTCTTTGACAAGCAGAGTGTAGCTCCATAGTGCCTACACTACATTTTCACAGTCCTTGTGTGTTACCTGGCTACATATCTGAGGCTACAAATGAGCTTGGAGAAATGAATGGTTACAAAATGGCTTCCTCTTGTTCATTCTCAAACCCTAAGCATATACAACAGGGGAGGAGCATGGTCATGGGGGATCATACCTGAAATCTTGGCACTCGGGAGGCTGAGGAATGATTGTTGTGTGTTTGGGGCTAGCCTGAACTACTGAGTGAGACCCTGTCTCAAAACAATAATAGAGGTAAATAAATAAGCAAGGTAGGAAAACAGAGCAAGTGCCCAGACCACTGTGTGTCACTTGCATTTGCAGTTCCTGGCATACGCAGCATATGACCAGCAGCACCCAAGGGAGAGTGAGAGTAGGGAACCCCAAATCTCTCCAGGGTGTGATGCTTCCAGTCACTGTATTTGTTCCTCACAGCAGTTTGTACACACAGAGATAATAATAATCCAAGGCTTGTGGGCTCTCCATCTTACCACACCAGTTTGTTCATGAAAACAGAGCTGAACTGAGCATCTAACACCTCAGGCGTCTGCTCATTTTCTAGTGCCTCTGAGGACCACTAAGGATGTGGCTAGCTATCATCTAAGAAGAGATCAAAGACCTCAAAGACTTAGAAGGTATCACACTTGCCTCTATGTCCATCCCAGACTTTCTGGGCAAATTTATACTGTCACCAAAGTGACTGTCTTTCAGAGAGTCTGAATTGCTTTTCTGGGACATATGGTCACCAGAACTATGCAGAGTTGAAATGGCTTTTAAACAGGTCATTGCATCGCTTAATGTATGAAAAATAATGTCAGACTTTTTGAAAGTTTAAGGAAGGGCTACTCAACTAGCGATGATTTCAGAGCACTGTGGAGCCCCATATGTGTCAAAAATGTTCTTCCTAAAATATCATTTCCTCATTGTCTGATTCCCACAGAGCAGAGCAGATGGGACACGGGAGCATCTTTCCCAAAGTGGGGCCAGCGTGCATGAAGCTGCATTCTGACACTACCGGACGTTCTTTCTTCCTGGTGTTTTCTCTCATTGTCTCCTAGTTTTTCCTTATTCAATTAAAAGGAGGTGGAACACTTCAGAATCTGTGTGACAGTGAGTAGTTTAAGAGAACAAACAACCTGGAGACTTAGTTTCACCCACTCTGCCCTCTCCGGCAGTAAGGCACACATTTTATACAGCTGCATAACCAATACAGACTACACATAGAATTCAACACACATTGGGAAACCTCTCATAGGAACTTCTCAAAAAAGGGTGATTTGATGCTGAAATTCACCAAATAGACTTAAATTTGGTAAGAGGAGGGCAGAATTTGACCTCATTTCAAAAGTAATTCTAACCCCATAACGTCCCAGTCCAGTGTCTAGACAGAATGGACTTGTGACTTAGTTTCTTGGAGTCTTGTTTTTAAGATGTGTAAAATAGGATCACTTGAGAGATGATGCTATCGGGTAGAAATGAGGTATGTGTACCACCTCTTTGAGAGGGATCTCTGCTAATTTCACAAATCCGTATCCTAGAGTGGCTGGATGGGAGACAAGCCTTTCTCCTCAAGACCAAAGAGTAGTGTCCTTGTCCAATCCATGTCCTTGTGGAGACTTAGATCCCTGACATTCTACTTGGTTTGAGGAACTCAGAGTAGAATGTCACAAGGTCTCTGGCCTCTAAAGGATGATGGCTAAGGGCACAGGCAGACACAACTAATTCATTGTAAGCCAGGGCAGAAGAGAGAGATGCTGGCAAATCTGGCCTTTTTAGTGAGAGACTTACCAGTTGACTTGAAAAGTTAGAAGGAAGGTTGTTAAAGATCTAGTTGTAGGGATGAGAAATGTAACTAGAAAGACTTTGCCCACCTAGATTAAGTGGAGAAAAAAATACATATATATATATATATATATATATATATATATATATATATATATATCAGAAAAGAACCCATTTTCAAAAAAAAATAGATGGCAGCTTCCCATCAGTCCTTTTTCAAAGATTAAAAGTAATGTAAAATCAATAACTGTAAAACCAGTAGCTGGTGTGACTGTGTTCTGTGGGTGGGAGTTTAGACTGACGAGGGTATTCTGAAGAATTCTGGAACTGAAAGAGCCCATTTTAACAATCATGCTGTAGCTTATAAAATCTGTCACTTAATTATCAACTTCCAATAGATGGCAAATCCCTGCTTTGAACTGTGCCTTTGACCTCATTGTTGAAACCTCTCTTAATTGAATCAGCGATTTTATTGACAGTACATAAATCCTATCCAGGCTGTGTTTTTCTACTTGCATTCTAAGATAAATCTTCTATGATGAAACTTTACTTTTTCTGGTGCCAACATAACTGTCATAAATTGTTAAAAAAAATTGCGCTGAGCAGAGGACAAAATTTTAAAAAGCAAAATTTTGGTAATGTGCTTCCATTAAACAAAATCAAAATGCATCCCATCACTCAACACAGTCAACAGATACTGTGGTTCATTTGGAAGGGCCCAGGACTCTGTCCTTCTCTCCCTGTGTGAAGGCGTTTCTAGCTTGTGCTCTGTGGTTAGCCACATACTAATTCTGCCATGTGCAGGACACTTGTAAGCAGCACGGACTTAATGGTGCAAGCTCAGCTGCAGTTTAAACCATGGAGCAAACTCTTTTCATGAAGCTCCAACACTTTCAAAATCCGTAACAAAAATAGTAGGCCAGCTGCCCAAGCTGCAAGGAGAAACCCTCATTAGATGTCATTTGCATTCCATTATCTGCCATGCAGTGGGCCAGTCACTGCCTGTCAGACATTCAACTCATTCTTTTTGTGTTAATTAGTGGAGAAATAAGGAGTTAATGAAGATCTTCTGATCTGCCATAACTCATCTGACTGATTCTACCCAATCCCAGGTTGGACCACTGCAGTCACTCAGCTAGGATGCTTGGAGCAGGAAAGGGAGGCAGGCAGGACTTGGAGCTGGTGTTTTCAGGTTCTCAGGGGCCTTTGGCCTGGTGGGCTTTGTTAGCTCAAGATTAGAAGGAGTTAATTGCTTCAAGATCACTGGGAGATTAGGTTACTGGGTGGGATGTATCTATGTAAGCATATGTCCGCGCTAGTTAGAAGATAGGAGGTGCTTATTTTAATAAACTTATGAAAAGAAGAATTAATTTGTCATTACATCGGAAATCTTATTTTATTAACTTAATTTGAAAATGTAAAGCTGTCTGAAATGCCGGGTTTTCACTCACTTCTTCTGAATATGTATGAAGTACAGATTAGTTCATGTGCAACACTGTCCCCTCAGGACTTCTTTCCCAGGTTGTCCTCTAAACTCAGTGTGGTAGTGGATCTGGCTCTGGGGGAGCAGGCTGACCACGGTGAATCCTGGGTCCTCATTCTGGATAGGAGGGCTTTGGCCTTTGAGAGACATAATATATCCTGGGGACTGACTGGAATCCATCTGCTTCTCTTTACCCAGCTTCCTCAACAGTAACAATCAGGACAAGTTGCTATTTGTACTTGGTCCTAAAAATAATGAAATATATTAATTGGTTTTCTTGTTGTGGTGATCAAACACCTGACAAGGAGGGGCTTATTGGGGCTTTCAGTTCCAGTGGATACAGCCCATCATGGCTGAGAACACACAGCAGCAGAAGTATGAGGTGGCTGCTTGTATTGCATCTGCAGTCAGAAAACGGAGGACAGGAAGTGGGGGCAAGTTGTCAAGCCTCAAGGCCTGTCCCTACTGACTCATTTTTTCCAGAAAAGCTCTATCACTTAAAGATCTGAAACATCAACCTTCCAAGACAGCATCACTAGCTGGGGATCACTTGTCCAAACACCTGAGTCTGTGTGGAACATTTCACTTCCAAACAATAATACAAAACAAAAAGAGAGGCTACAAGGACTCTTTAAGCTGAAGCTGGCAGAAATGTTTGTCAAGTGCTCCCTTTATGGTTTGAAGAGAGAATCAAGTGACCAGCAAAGCCAAATGTTTGAAGACAAGGCTCAATTAGTCCAACTCTTCCACGTCTTTAGGAGCAGACCTGTTTATAGAACAGCTACTATGTGTCCATGTTATTGTCAACAGAACCTAGAATCACCTAAGACATGGGCCTGAGAACATGCTGTGGGGAATTACCTTGATTGTATTAAAGTGGAAAGACCTACCCACTGTGGGCCGAACTATTCCCTGACTGGGCTCCTGGACTAGCCGAGAAATAGAACTAAGCTGACTGGTGCTTGGACTCACTATCTGCTCCCTGGTTGTGGATACAATGTTACCAGCTGCTTCAAACTCCTGTGATCTTGACTTGCCCTTGAAGTGTCAGAATAAAACCTTTTTCCAGTTAGTTGCTTTTGTCAGAATACTTTATTATAGCAAGAGAAAAGTAGCTAAGATATCAGGCAACTGAGATACATACTTTCTTCTTATTACTTCCTTCAATCTTTGCAACAAACACACATAGCAGGGAGAGTAAGCATCTCAAATTTTCAGATCAAGAAACAGACACAGGGGGATTTAGGAACTTCCCCCAGGGGATACATGAGAACTACTAGTTACCTTACAACTTGTCATTCCCTAAAATAGCTTTATACCTTGTGACATAACTGAAGGATCCTGGCCTATGAAAGAGTTGGGACAGATGTGGGTGGCAGTGATGCTGATGATGTCTTCCCTAAGTGCATGGTTTTCCCAGTGCAGTGTAGGCACAGAATATTGTCTGTAGTGATGAGGGTTACAAAAATTTCTGGCCTTTTTTTCACTCTCAAAAAGGCTGAAAATGTGGAGTTTTAAATAAAAGAAGAGTTTTATATTTGTGCCTCCTTGATTTTTAAAAGTCACTATGCAGGTCAAGGAAAAAAACATGTGGACAAACAGAATAGAGAAGCTTTCTGATGTTTCCCACACAGCACCTTGTGGGGATCTTGAGAAACTGATTAAGTCAGTGGTTACAGAGGTGAGTCTCTGCCCTGTTGACACACTAAGGCAGTATGTTTCAGCATTGCAGCTCCCCACACCAAGAGTCCCTTTATCTGATCTGCAAAGGGGAAAGTGGTTATTGGAATTATCATTTCCATAGAAATTACTTGAACCCTCTTCCTGGACACTTCATTCAGTCTCCAGTTCCTGACCAAGGTGCATATGAATTGGGTCAAAAACAATCTTCAAATGGTTAGCAATGAAACTGCAATGAATGTCTTACTCTTGGGGCCCTGAAGACTACTACCAAATTGTTGATCGTTTGCATAAATGGTCACACGCTTGGGGCTAAATTAATTTCACACCACCTCTGCAAAGGGGTCTAAATGCAAAGAAGAAGAAAAGGTATGTGGTGATGATTCTCCACTAGCCCTAAGCAAGATAACAGTTGTCACTGTAGGTACCTTGTCCTTATGATTTATGTGCATTGCTGAATTTTGTATAACATAAATATCATGATCACCACCATTATCACTACCAGCTTCATCACCATACCATTCTATAGATGAGGGAATTGGGTCACATCTCAAGATGACACAGATAGAGTTGTGCATGTGATAGAATTGAGATCAAACTAGCCTTGCTCTCTTCACAGACCAGGCTGCCTGTGTGCCCAGGGCCAAGATATAGCAGCATTTTCTTTTCTCTTTCCTTTTATTGAAAATTGATTTCTTTCTCATGTATTATACCCTTAATACAGTTTCCTCTCTCTTTACCCCTTCCAGTTCCTCCCCACTTCCCCTTCCATCTGGATCCATTCCCTTTCCATCTCTCATTAGAAAACAGGCTTCTAAGGGACAATAATGAAATGAAATGAAACTAACACATCAGAATAGGACAAAATAAACAGAGGGAAAAGAGCTCCAGAGAAGGTACCAAAAAAAATAGATACAGTTGTAGAGACCTGTTTGTTTGCATATTTGGAAATTCCATAAAAATACAAAACTGGAAGCTATATATGCAAATGACCTATAGGATAAAATAGAGAAGGAAAAATAGATAAAAATTTTAAAAATAATAAGATAATTTTTTTTTAACAAAGGAAAAGCTCTGACACATTTTGAGACAAGGAACCTCCACAGATGCCTTTGAGTTTGTTTTCTGTTGCTGGGTAATAATACCCTTAAGGGTTGTGTTTCCTGATTGAGACTTCCTTGGGGAAAAAATTAATTTGCAAGTAGCTATCAATTGGAGATGGCTTCTGGGTTAAGGATGGGGCTTGTGTCCTCTTCTCATTTCAGCTCTAGGACCCCATGTGTGGTGGCATATGCCTTTAGTGGTTCTTTTCCCCTCATAGCCAAAATTTATTTTTATTTTATTTTTTCCTCAATATTTTTTATTTCTTTTCTTTCTTTCTTTTTATTGTTTTTCAGTGCCAGGGAGTGAGCTCAGGGTCTTATACATTATAAGCAAGTACTCTACCTGGGAGCTAACTCTTGGACCTATAATAATCTAGATAAATAGTTTATGCTTTGATGGCTCAAACAGGTTTGTCATAGAACTCTGATGTAGTAGAACAAAATCATCTATAAATAACCTATAAACAAATAGGCCCAAGTGTGTCCCAATAAAACTTTATTTAAAAGAGCAGACAACATCTGGGTTTGGCCCACAGGCTGTAGTTTGCAGAGTCTTGTCCAAGACTGTAGTATTTCTCATGGCACACATGTTATTTGTGCATCCCCTCACTGCCAGTGCCTTTAACTTACTTTATTCTGAACAGGTGGATTTCAACTTTCAGTGACCCTCTCCAAGCTGTTGTGCTTCGCCATGTGGTCCTAGTAGGTTCTTCTTCCAATCAGGAACTCATGACGGGCTGACACTTTCTGTCGTATTGGTTCAATTATAGGACTCTAGCCATTAGGACACCTCATCACTCAAACTATGAACAGACCCCATCAGCATCTCCAGGAGCTAGCCAGGGAAACAGAGTGCTGAATCCCACTCCATGCCAACAGAGTCAGCCAGCACTCACATGTATGAATTGTGGTTCATATGTATTAATTTAATTGAGAAGCGCTGACTGGCATAAAGGAATTTGGAAACAGAAACTGCGTGTTATATGACTTTGCTTCCAGATGTGACACAAGACACATGAATGAGAGTATTTTAGCACACCAATAATAATTTATATAATAGAGAATTCCCCAGAGGCCATTGTTCAGAGAACTTTCTGTCAGGTGATTGGATATGACAGCCAATGTTGCTGAGTCTATCTGTTGTGCTAGCTAGGTGGTGTTCAGATTACACATTCAAGGATCCATTTCTCTGGCCACAGAAAAACGGACCAAGAATTGTTTTCAAGATAATCCCCCACAAATACCAACAAGAATTAAAAGCAGGTTATGCACCAGCTTCTATCCATCACCCAGGTAAGAAATCTGAGTCCTGCACAACAGCTGGATCAGCCCTGGGCACCCAGCTCGTGATGATGCAACAGATGACCCAGGAAGGTGTTTATAATGTGGAGGAGGAAATCAGCTTAGAGAGGCAAGACCTCTTTTTGGAGACAGAAAATTTCATTTTTACATCTTTTTGCCCCAGGGGCTTTTGTGAATGACAAAATTTTGATTGCAAAAACAGGTTGAGTCAGTCTGTGAATGGAGCTGGCTTTCTCTCCCTATCTGCTTCTCTCCATTCCCCATTTCCCCCTCTCTCCTTCCTCCCTCCCTCCTTCCTTTCCTCCCTCCCTCCCTCCCTCCCTCATCTTCTTCCTATCAGAAATTTTAAACTTTAGAGTTTAAATCCCTATACTCCTAGCCAGATGTTATTGCATGGCGTCTCTGTCAAGGGACAGTCTAAGTTGTGCTCAAGTCAAGGAATGTTAGGCCGCTGTGAGCAATAGAAGTTGCAGAGGGGTTGACTCCAGACTGGATCTGAATCAAGCTTTGACTAGTCTTTGCATTTCCATCTTCTGGCACTATTAGCGCTATTCTGGCACAGACCTTCTACAATACCTGTGCCCAGTGACTTTACAGCTCAGACCATGACTGGCACTTACTTGTGTCAAAATTGTCTCTTGCTTTTACTTTCTATTAGCAATATATTTTTAAAATCCCAATGTTCTCCTTATCTTGCAGTCAAAAAGGTTAGTAGAAGCAGATTGGGAGGGAAAGCGAAGGAAGGGGAGAGAGAGAGAGAGAGAGAGAGAGAGAGAGAGAGAGAGAGAGAGAG
>NW_021604568.1:19083161-19136690 GCF_004785775.1 Grammomys surdaster | reverse complement strand
GAGAGAGAGAGAGAGAGAGAGAGAGAGAGAGAGAGAGAGAGAGAGAGGAAGAATAAGGACAGGAGGCTACCTACCTAGAGAGAACTTTGCACAAACATGGATATAGAAGTTGTGAAACATTTATAGTTTATAAAGAATGTGCCTCTTTGCAATTAAAACGTTCCTGTCATATTTAATCACTTTCCTCTATAATCACGGGGGCTTCATGAAACCTACTGGCTTTACAGAACCATAAACGAGTTATTGAAAGATAACAAGACACTACATACCACCTGAGGAGAGAGAATTGTCTTCTCAAATGTCTCATATTTTCTTTTTTTTTTTTCTTCTGACCTTTGCCAAGGAGGCACAACCTACAGGTGGTTGGGAAAGGCCGAAAATAAATGATGCATGTGTTTATTTGTACAAGGACAGCTATGGCTGAAATCAAGACAAAGTCACCATCCCATCTCTTCTTCAGGTCTTGCTTAATGTGCCATTTTGCTAAACTTCAGGTGTCATTGGCCTTTGATTGTCAGTGTCCTTGAAATAAAACTCCTAGAAAAATTACATCCCCTTGCATTAGTAATTTTAACCATTGCTATGAAAAAATACATATCAAAAAGCACCCTAAGGACAAAGGGGTTTATTTTGGCTCCTAGTATGAGAATACAGTTCATCAGGGCAGTGAGGGATGTCAAACCAACAACAGCTCTGGCTGTAATCGCAAGAATGTTGCACTGCACCTGCGGTCAGGAATCAGAGAGAACTGAATGCTGGTGCCCCACTCTCTTCTTATAATACAGTCTAGGAACCCTGCCATGGGATGATGCCCTCATCCAGAGCAGGGCTTCCCCCTCTGGAAACACCCTCAAATACCCACCCATACCTGTGTCTCATAAGTGATTCTAAGTTCCACCAAGTTGACAATCAAGATTGGTCACCGAAAGTCTGACATTTGTTAGCTTGACACCCCAATATGGCACTTTTAGATTGAACCATTCTATCCCTGGTACTCACAGGCTCATGATGATCCCATAATGGAAAGTTACATTTAACAGTAAAAACTTAGTTTGTCTTTAGTTGTTCTACAAATCTCAAGAGTCCAAATATTGCTCAGGAGTCCAGATGTAAAGTTCATCTCTAAGACCCTGGAGTCTCTACCAAGACTCAAGGCAATTTCTCAACTATGAACATGCTTTTTTGTTGTTGTTATATATTCCTGATTAACAACACCATTCCAAGAGGAAGGAAAAGAAGTACAGCAAGGAAAGATCAGGCCAAAAGCATAGCAGGGCAAACACAAAAGTCTGCAACTCCAGGTCCAGCATTTGGGGCTTTTGTAGTCATCTGGGCTCAGGTGGACTCGGCCCCACATCTCCAATCCTATCATCTGCATCATCTGGAACGCATGTGACTTATCTCAGGCTAGCTCCGATCTGTGCCTGAAGCTTTCATTGACAGATGTCCCACGGTGCTGGAATCCTCCGCATCCTGGATCGCCACTGCAACTGGGGCTTCGCCGCCATCACAGCTTCACGCAATAATGTGTCAGTTTGAGATGCAGTCTGGCAGCCTTCCATTGCAGCTGTAGCAGCCTCTGTGCACCTTGTGTTGAACCTAATCTAATGCTTCCTTGAGTGGTTTTTTTCAAGCAGTGAACATCTGCAGTGACATTCTCTCTCCCTTAAAAATAATTTGCATCTTCACAAGTTAGAATATTTAATAGATGGGGTCTTGCCCCTCCCATCTTTCTTATTACTCCAGTGGACAGTGTGAGGTTTTTCTTTAATGTTACCAATAATAGCTGCATCTGCTTTTGCTGCATTTGCCTCCTCTGCCACCTTAAACTCACTCAAGCTCCCTTCCTCACTAAAAGCAACTTAAGGAAGAATTCAATTTGGCTCACAGTTTTAGGATGCAGTTCATTGGTAGGGAAGGCATGGCTGCAGTAGCATGAGGCATGTGACCACGCTGCATCCACAATCAGGAGGCAGAAACATGAAAGCTGGAGCTCCACTGGCCTGTGTCCTCTGTCCACAGCCCACATCTTCTGCAGGCCGGTGTCCTCCGCCTGCCAATGCCCTCTACCTGCCTGCCCACGTCCTCTGCCTGCCTGCATCCGCCCACCAATGCCCTCTGCCCTCCTGTGTCCTCTGCCCACCCACATTCTCCATTTTGTTCATTCTTCCTCTCCAGCATAAGGAATGGTGCTGCCCATACGCATCAGGGTTGCTTTGCTCTCCCTAGCTTAATCTCTCAGAAATGCTCGCACACACCAGCACAAAGTGTTCTAAATCCCATCAAGTTGGCAGTCAAGATTAACTGTCACACCATTCTCCTCAAATATTCCTTTTAGCACTAATGCTTTGTATATGGGTTTTCTCTGCCCATTCTTAATCCTGCAACGGAACTCACACACTTGTGGGAACATATTCTTCCCCTTACACATGATGGCACTGGAGATACAAAGATGATTGTGAGTGACTGCTTTGCTTTGCAGAATCCATGACCTACTGGTGTGGAGATGCAAAGATATAAACATTGAGTTCTTTATTCAGATAGTATTTATTATATGTGCTTCATGTGGAATCTTGGGACAGGTGATTATAACATAATGTGGTTATTCTAGCACACTGACAGAGATGTTTGCTGCCTATCACAGGGAGCACAGAAAAAAATGAGAAAGAAGGAAGGAATGGTCTAGATGTCTAGGAAGAGGTGATATTCTGCTGAAGGTCTGAACATTTGACAGCTATCTATAGAAAGAATGGAGAAAGCAGATTCCTGGTAATAAGAAGGACAGACACAGAATCACTAAAAGAATAATCAGACAAGAGCACACAGAAATGACAAGTAATTTGATTTCGTTGAACTACAAACTAAGAGGCAAGAGCTAGGTGGCATTTCTTGTGAGATAAAAAAGATCCCTGTCCTCAAGCATTTCTTAAGCTCTGCCATCTTTAGTCACACCACTGTACATCTGCTTGGTAGCCCTCATCACAATATGGTTGTCCCTTTATTGTCATAATTCAATGATCGATATCTTTCCTTGCTTCTAAATAATAAGTTCTTCTGGGACTGAACTGGAATCTTCATGTGATTTCTCACTCAACGCTTCCATGCTCAACACAGACATTAATGAAACGCAGGCAATGATCAAGGAACAGGCCAAAGAAACAGACCCAAGATACTAAGCAGAGGATTCAAGTTGTAGTCTGTTGTTTCCTAGAGAACATGGTAACAGTGTGGAGGGAAGGGATGAGGGACACAAGTAGGAAATTGGAGCCATTGTGAATTGGGCCAAGAAAACAGTGCTGGGAGTGATATTGCAGAAGCCTGAGACAGAGTCAGGGTGTCCTAGGGAAGGAGGTGATGTCAGTGGATGGGGGCTATGCTTGATAGGATCCCAGCAGCCAAGCCACAGGTTAGGTTAGTAGCCACTGGCAAACTTTCCAGGACACTCCTGTCTGTTAACATAGAAAGCGTCCCAGATAATGCCATCTGTCTCTAACACAGATCATGAGGTAAGGGTGAGAAGACATCTTGGCTTTCAAGAAGATGAGTGAAAAATAGTTCAGAGAGCTTGCAGATGCAGTCACAAAGTGGAGAGAGAAAGAGAGAGAGAGAGAGAGAGAGAGAGAGAGAGAGAGAGAGAGAGAGAAAGAGAGAGAGAGAAACAGAGAGAAAGAGAGAGAGAGAGAAACAGAGATAAAAGTTAGAGAAACTGGGATTGCCCAGAGTCACTATGACTGAGAAAATTCTCTGAGGATATAGATGAGGAAACTAAGGTTTTGAGTGGTTTGAAGGCTTCCATGATATCCGGCCAGTAATTTGTAATGGTAGATTTCAAGGTCTGACTCCAGAGGCCAAGCTTCTCTCCTCTGATTCCTCAAACACTCAGCTGCTGACTGATCTGGGTGGTTTGACCACATTCTAGTCTTCACCATTAAGAGCTGAAAATGTTGATGGTCCCTGGGGCACACAGAAGTCCTTGGCTGCAATCCTGATCCCGTAACCCAGTGTCCACTTACTCCATATGTTGGGTAAGAAGGACCATTAGAGATTTCTCTTAGCGTCTGAGTAAAGAGTGCATGTTTTTCTTACTTAGAAAAAAATACCAACGTTGGAACCAAGCAGTAAGTGTTCTGAATTCCACCTACAGTCCATTTCATGGCGATGGGTTTTGTCCAACTGTTTCAAGATGCAGCTTGCGTGAATTCTGTTGTGATTCTATAGAGGGAGTAAGCTATAGCATTAAAAATAGCTTTGTGAATAGACTAGATTGTGCACAAATGACTTTTTTAAATGCCTATGTGGATCTGTGGATGCAGGTCAGTTGGTAAAGTATATGCTGAGCATGCAGGAATTCTTTGGCTCTACCCAATACTAAAACAAAGAGGCTTAATAGTGGTGATACAGTCCATGGGCATCAACTTATTACTGTCTGTAATTTGACTTGCATAAAAGCTGCTGGACTAGGTTTTTTTCCCCAAATTTGGAGAGTATACAGAAGATGGACCGACTAAAATAAAGGCCTCTTGTCATACAAAAAAAAAAAAAAGTTAATGGCTTTGAAGGCTTAAGAACAACACTTCACTAGGCAGTGATATTCCAAAGCACCAGGAACTGCATCCACATCAAGAAGACTTGAAGACTTGTAGAGCCCAGTCCTGCCCATAAGATGCTCGAAAGAGAACATCAGTGGAGTGTTTCAATAGAGGTGAAATCAGAAGGCGGCTAGGGCATGTGCTGCAAAAGTGCATGTGCTGTTTCTCACCCGGGGATTTTACATCAGACCCCAAGCAAAGAGCAGCAGGGGTCCTCGTCTACTCGGCGATGCCCAGCGTTCCCTCTGAGCAACACAGCAGCTGGGATGATTGACAGCTGCTTACTCTAAGTACTTTTCACTTTACAATAAAGATGACATTTTTCACCTCCATAACTGTAAAAACAAAAAACAAAACAAAATAAAACAAAAACAAAAAAAAACCCATCTGTACTATGATGTGCTGTGCAGCATAAAATTCTAAGGCCTAAGGTTTATTCCCCAACACAGTAAGGTCAATATCTACCACCCACTTTATCTTATGGTCACTGGTGCAAATGTCAATCCCTACTAACATTTACCATCTTTAGTCATGAGACCCAGACACTAACTGCATTTCTTTGTCCTCAGAACTGGATGGAAAGCCATACACAGTTTTCTTCCAAGAAGTGAGAAATTGACTAAAACCCCCTCTCAGTCTCAAGAACAAGCCAGAAACTCAAGAGTCAGACGGTCCAGAGTCAGGGAAGCTTATTATTCATGAGGACTGTCTGACCACATCATGAATGGGTAATGAGGATGCCACTATCACCAAGGGATCAAGCCCAAAGCCCTGGAATAGCTATGAAATACAGTATTATGTTTACACACTGTAACCTCATCCCACAAAAGCGAACAGCAAAGCCAGGCTTCTGTGTCCCGCAGCTGAGCTTTCCTCTCTCTGGGTGGGCAGTACCCTGGCCTGACCTGACGATCCAAGAAGCACCAAATGAACAAGAGGAAAAGGAAAGCCCAATCAAAACTCTGTTAGAACAACCTCAATAAAACCTGGCTGTTGACATGTTTGGAACTTAATGGCAGGAAGAATGTACAGCAAAAACAATTTACATTCTTTGATATATATATATCAAATATCAAATATGATATATATGTGTGTGTGTGTATACATATACATCATATATATATATATATATATATATATATATATATATATATATCAGATCCATAAATACTTGGTGTTATTTTGTTAAAGATATCCTGATGGTGGATCTGTATATGATTTACATAAATGAGGTATTTGCATGAATTAAACTAACAAATAGAAATACATGCTTATAAAATGCTGATACCACTTACTACTCTCATAAAAATAAATTATGAGGTCTGACATTTGATAGGCTATGTGGTTTCTGGTTAATCAATTCATGCTCCTGATGAATACTCAACTCTCTGTTGCCAAAAAGTAGCAGGAAGCTACAGTCTGGCATTTCCAGAGGCCTTGTTCTCCTAGGAGAACTATAAACACTGGGGAAAAGGCAATATTCTATGCAATGGAGAGCTTTGAGCCTTTTCTATCCTGGTGGATGCTGGAAGCAGGTTTCCTGAATTCCTGTCCTGACTCTACAGCTAAGTCAATGTTCAATTAGGGCAAGTCAGTTCACATACTCTTCAGCTTCCTCATCTTATAGATATATAACTGGGATAGAGACTGTACCTGCCTCTAAAGCTGGCTGTTAGTTGAAAGGAGTTCATGTATGAGAAAGAACTTAGAATAGTACCTTTCCTGTGGAAAACAAACATTAACTGTATACTCTGTTAATATTCTTATGCCACTACTAGCTTGCTGGAAAAATAATCTACCAGAGCCAAATGCTTGCCTACTTACTCCCTCTAGCTCTTGACTGAGAACACTCTAATTTTCCTAGTCTTGAAGCCCTGGTGTTGTGAATCTATTTGCTCCAGTTGAAACATTTGTTTATGCTTTGGTAAGCAAACCAAACAGACAAGAATAAGGACCCTGAAACTCACAGGATTCCTAAGCACCTGACCTAAGCAGTAACAATTGCTGAGGAGAGGAGACTCTCCACCCCTCAGAGCTATGAAAACATCGTGCATGGTACTCTAGAAACACAGGTTTCATGAGCCATCCCCATGGGGTGTGGGCCTTGCAGTGATGCAGCTGCCTTCAAGTCATCCATGCTCCTGAAAGCCAGACCAATAAACCCAATGGTTCACTAAGTTAGACTTGGCTGGAATTATTTCTTTGGTTTTTCATTGGTACCCTGTCTGGGTTGAGGTTTGTCCATGTCTCCCCAGGGAAAGTCACATAACACCTGGAATTTTAGAAAGAAGCACCACAGTATTCAAGACTCAGCTGGAATAAGTCAGCTGGCAACTCTTCAGGGTGGGTTATCATGAGGAATTGCAGATTACGATACAAAAGTGATTTAAATAACACCCCCAAGTGATTGATTTGCTTCTAGAGCTTTTGGTGGATTCACGTGGCTGACATGTGACAAAGAGGACTATTAGTGGTTAAGTGGCTCACCCCATTCAGATGGGGGAGAAGACAGGAGAACCTGATCCTACTAGTGTGTGTTCCTTGTGCCCAGTTCTTCTCAGCCTTTGTCAGAGCCGTAATCACCATGTTACCCAGTGGCCTTTGATGCAGGTCACCTCAGAATCTGAATACTGAATTCTACAATGCTTCTCAAAAAAGTTTCACTGCTAGCCACCGTCTACTTCTATGCTAACCTGTGGGGTGATTACTTCTTTGAGGGGTGTTATTTTCTTCCCTAAATTAAGCTGGGTAGTTTATTTTATGTATTTTATTTATGCAAAACTTAGATGTAAAAATATTGGGTTTCCCATTACTTCTGGGTCACTGAAAAAATGGACTGTTATCTGGTGAAATCATGAGCTTATTTACTGAGTCTGGACCAGTCCAGCTATTTATTTCTGTTTATTAGGTCTTCTCCAAACCATTTTACAAATCAACCTATAATTTCTCCTTTTGATGGTCTCCCCATTTGAGAATATAGTTACCACAATGCCCCTGTTAATTAGGTCAGGTCTCCATGAAGGTATTCTGGGATCAACCTTATCTCCAGCTGTGGGGTCTGAGGGCATCAGAAATATGTCCTGGAATAATCGTACCTGTTTTACACTGGACCTGGCTGGATATCCCCTAGTGTATGTGTTTTGAGGTCAGAATGGTAACTGTCATAATAGCAGTTCTCAGTGAACCAGCCCTCAATATGGCCAGACCATGTGCTTCCCACATGATGTCTCAACCACCCTGTGAAGGAGCTTTGTGAATTGTATACTAGTAGAGACAGAATGTTGGAATTAAGGTTGTAACAAGTCTCATGTCTAGTAATGTACTGTTGTACTGATGGTAAGTCTGTTACCTTGATGGGACCATGGATGTCACAACCACAGTGGGACTTAATGGTTCGAAAGAGGACTACTCCGTGCTCTGTTCTCTCCAGGCCATGCTGATGTTCTGAGTCCTACTGTCCCCAGGCCCATGATTTCCATCAGACCCTCTGCATGGAACTAATGTATAGCTTCTTACCTGACAACTCTTAGGCCTCTACTTTCACATCTATAATATAGGAAAATTAAGGTCCTGCTCAGAGTTTCAAAGATTGTTGCAAAGATCAAAAGAGGAAATGAGTGTGCAAAACATTAGCACCAATGCTAGCCGTCAATACTAACATCCCACAATGGGACTTAGACTTTGGAAGAAAAATGACACATGATTGAGACTACTGCTTGAATTTCAGTTGTAGAATTCTACCCCTAATCCTTCTCCTAAGTTCCAGACTTGGATGTCCCACTGCAAGCTGGACCAACATCTGGATGGATGGAGCAACACCATCTAAGGCTCCTCATGTTAAAAGGACACTGACTGGTCCCAGTTGTCACTACCCAGGGGCAGGACATGACAGCTCCTCTCTTTGCTTTTGTGTATCTAGGACAGAGTCCAGAGACTTCTCTTATATGTGGATTTAATCCTGACAAGATGCTCTGGGCAACTTCAAAACAAATTGCAAGTTCCCATAAGAGCAGCATCAAGTCTCCAAGGATGATGGATACTGGACATAGTAGCAGATTTCTGAGTCCATCCAGTTGGAACTGAGAAAATGCACTTCATAAGCTTCTTAGATGATGTTCCAGCACCACAAGTGTGGTAATGACCACCACCCTATTAGTTACCTCTCTTGTTTCTGGGACAAAATACCTGGCAAACACAGTTTAAGGAAGAGGTTTCCGTTTAGCTTATACTTCAAGGGGATACAGTGTATCATACATAGCAAGGGGTTGAGGGAGAACCAGCGCATTAGGCGGCAGCTAGTCACGTGGTATCTACTTCAAGGGGATACAGTCTATCATGGAGGAAGCAGCGCAGTAGGAGGCAGCTTGTCACATAGTTTCTACTTCAAGGGGATACAGTGTATCATAGTGGGGGGAGGGATGGGGGAGGGAGCAGTGAAGTAGGAGGCAGCTCATCATGTGGCAACTACAGGCAGGAAACAGAAAGAAAACAGAAAATTGAGCTTGTCTATAAAAATCCCAGGTCTTGCCTTTAGTGACCCACTTCCTCCAGCAAGGCTAGACCTCTTAAAGATTCCACAACCTTCCAAAATAGTACCACCAGCTAGGAACCAAGTGTTCAAACACATGAGCCTGTGGGACGTTTTACATCCAAACCACAGCCACCTCTGTGCTCTTCTGTACCGTCTCATAGTAAGCCGCAGTGACGTTTACACTGAGCACTTAAAAGGGAATGTTAAGCGGTGTTTAAATTTATTTTTGTAACTTAAATGATTGTGGAGCTTGAAGGCATTAAGAAATGGATAGGCTCTTGAGAAAATCTGCATATAGATCTGGATTTTATTGCTTTTGGTCCCAAGGGGGATTTGCTTTAAAAGAGAACACAATGTTTACATTCATTCATTCACACATGCATACATTCAGTTCACTTAACACTTTTATATGTCAGTTGATAATGAAATGGGTGAAGAAGACAGTTCTTGTTTTGAAAATAAGAGCTGTCATCTGGCAAAGGAGAAAGATAACTTGTTTGGAAGGGCAAAGCAACACAGATTTCCCTCTGGGTCATCCACCATTCTGCCACACTGTTCTAACTTTGATGTGACAGTAGGCGGATGGGACCAATGCTTAGCAATAATGGCTTGAAATAGATTCCTGCCACTTGTCTTATTTAGCATGATGTTACAATCAGAGCCTGTATTTTGTCCAAACGGTAGAGTTGAATTATTCCACAGAGCGTGTGACAATCCCCTTGGCAATGGAGCTCCAATTTAAAGAAGCTCTGCAACCACGGCAACAAATCGGTAAGAGGAATAGGTAGGTGGGATTTGGGGTGTGTATCTGAGTGAAAATGGGAGGTGAAGATTCCTCCAGAACATCATGCTGGAACTGTAGCTCAACAGTAGAGTGTTTGCCTAGTGTGTGCAAGGTTTCGAGTTCGATCCCTAGGTAAGTACAGATGGTGGCACACACCTATAATTCTCACTCAGGAGACTGAAGCAGGAAAGTTGAGAGATTGTGACTAGCTTGGGATATAGAATTCGAACCTGTCTCAAAATATGGTGATAGAGCATAGCTGCATAGTGGTAGAGCATTAGTCCGAAGTTTACAAGACCCTGGCTTGATCCTTAGCCCTGCAAAACCAAACCAAACCATCCAACCAACAACCAACCAACCAATGGACCGACCAACCAAAACCCACCGAGTCAAACAGCTTGGAGAAGTGCTGTGTGCGTGGGTGCGTGCGTGGGTGCGACGGAAAACAGAAGGTGTGGGGAGGGAGGAAGGGTGCTGCAAAGAGATTAAAGTGTGGTTGCTAAACTCAGGCCAATTGACCCACAGGTAAGGGCTGGTTCTCGTTCCCACCCCTCTCCCATCTCACAGAGGTCCATACCGTCCCCTCAAAGTGCAATCTTCCCACAACAATGACAGCAGCCACCAAGGAGGCAGCAGGAATGGGTTGGAAAGGGTGACCCCCCTCCCTGTGACATCCATCAGAAAGGGCTTGCTTTTGAGCACTGAGAGAGGAGGGAAAATAAGCAGAAGTAATTTATTCGGGATCTTTGAGAGGATAATAGCCAATTATTTGTTTATAACACTGGTTAAATTTTCATTAGGCAGATTAATGGAATATCATGTACTGTCAACATTGGACTGAGGGGTGGTCTGTAAGAGATAAACGGGCAAACAGGCGCTGTGTCTCTCTGAGTAAATTAGTTTCTGCTTTCCTGTTTTTTATATGAAAATGGGAAAGGTGGTCAAGGTGGCGCATTTTAAAGCAGGTCTCGAGATGGGCCAAACTGGTTAAATAGGGAAGCAATCCTGGTAATAAATACATTATAATAACTTAGCATCTTGGACATAATTTTGACTTCATAAAAGTCTGGGATAATGTCGATTTTTAACCCGCTCTCTTAACACACATTTCCTCTCCCTGAACTCAAATGCTGCTCGCTGTGAGGTGAAAACATATTCCTTCAGGGGGGCCTAATGTGTCTGTGTCACAGGCTCAGCACTACAGCTGGGAAGCTAAGAGGATGCTTGGCGCTCTTGAGACTAGCATTGTCAAACTGGATGGCAGGGTATGCTCCCCCTGAGGGCTGCTATCAGGACCAGAATTCCCTTTGCTTAGCAAGCCAGGAATGTCGCTTATCATCCTGGGAAGGAGACTAGAAAGCACCCACTCAGAGGGTCATTTGATGCCACTTCTTTAGTTGTAGTTAAGGCTCTTAATGGCAGATGCAGAATAGTGACCTTACTCCATGAAAGAATCATCAGATTGAGCTTTAGATTAAACAATTCTGTTAGCAAATTGGATATTATTCCTCTCTCCATGTCTTTGTCTATTTCTATCTTTGTGTGCATAATTCCCAATTAGCCATTTTCTAACCATTGATATCTGCAGTTAAGAAAAGCAATCGGCAATTACAAATATTACTGTAATTAGCATTCAAAAATCGTTAGTTTGTCGTGTATAGACTACAACAGAAAACTTGTTTGCAGCAGAAATCTGGATTTTTGAAGAGCCATTACCCAGGCTGAGGAGATGGCTCAAGAAGTTAAGCTCCTGCTGTGCAAACATAAAGACGTTTAGATACCAGCACCCAGGCAAAAATAGGATGTGTCAGTACATGCCCTGGAAAGTAGACAGGGGCTTTCAGAGGCTCATTAGCAAGCCATGTTAGTCAAAATGGACAAGTTCAATGAGAGACCCTGCTGAGAGAGAGAGAGAGAGAGAGAGAGAGAGAGAGAGAGAGAGAGATTGAGGATTTTAATAACTTTTGGTCTTTGTATCCACAAGGGACAAGGGTATGCATGTGTGTGTGCTCGCATGTGCACATGCACACATGTGCACACACACAAACATGCATACACACATATGCATACCCACACAAACACATACTCACACACCCATACCCATGGACACATACACGCACACACACAGGTACACATACACAAACATGCATACATACATATACATGCACACACAGATGTACACATACACAAACATGCATATACACATATACATGCACACACACAAACACATACACTCACACACACACATATACATGCACAATACATGCACACACACAAATGCCCACACATACAAACATGTATACACACATATGCATGCACACACACAAACACACACACTCATACACCCATACACATGCATACACATATACATGCACATACACACAAACACATACACATTCACACACCCATACACATGCACACACACACAAACACACACATTTATTTAGAAAGCAGATGACAGAATGTAACTTGTGTCATCACCCATGAGGCAAGGAGAGTTTGAGTGATGAGGGGACTGTAGAGATGGAGGGAAGTGAGAAAAGAGGGAAGAGAGAAAGAGTGAAGGCAGGTTATAGCGGAGAAAGAATATTTGAAGCCTGGTGAATCAACAAAATGAGAGCTATTAATTTGGGTTTTGTTTTTAGTAAGATGCCATTATTTTTTAGCAAATAAACCTCTTTGGGGCCTACCTCTAGATACACAAGAAACTTGTAAGCTGTAGCCCCACCTGTAAAGGGACACTTTTGGAAGAGGAGGGGCCTGTCTGCAAGGCATTTTTCTCGTTTGTTTATTGGCTTCTCTTCACAAGAAGAATGCAGCCCTAAAGTAATTCCCTGCATAAAATGGTTGCAAAACTACACCTGTTTTATAAAAAAGAAAATTGACACAGGTTTTCCTACCGAGGACACATCATCCCAGACAAGTGTGAAAGGTCTTTTTGAAAGGTGCTACTAGGGTTACCAGCTTCCTGTGCAGCCAGAAGTGGGTGATATAATGAATGAGAAGACGAGTTCTGTCCACTCTGTGTACTCTTCTCATTCTTCTCAACAATATTCCTATGCTTTTTCACAGCGAGGGCAGAAAGGATGGTGGGTGAGAAGTCATGTGGATAGACAGTAGTAGGTATCAGATGTGACTGTGTGACCAAGGATTACAGGGGAAGCTGGTTGGTTGTCCTATTTTCAAGCCAGCTCACATCCATGCTTAGTGGTAGATTCCAGGTCAGAGAGCAATTAAGACGTGCGTTATCAGCTGGTAAACTGCACTGGAGTGAGGAGAAGCAGCACTCTGAAGATCCTGTCTGTCTGAAGGATTGATGTGGTAGGGAAGATTCTTTCACAGGTTGGGGAGCAGGACCATGACCCTCCAAAAGCTTTATGGAGTTTATTTCTTCCATGTCCAGCATCTGCTTGTTGCACACGATTGCCTCTTGATCACAGCTTTGAGGAGAAGTATTACCTCATTAATGAAAAGTTCAGTTGGAGGGCAAAGTGAGTATGGGATTATTTTAAAGTCCCTGAGAACTCAGGGAAAACATCTTCAGACAGAAGCCATGTGAATCTCAGTTCTCAGTGGCTGAACTGTAAGAACTCGCCTTTGATTATTTGAAAACTAAAACCCAGAGTCTGGGATTGAGTCCATAAAGTACTTGCTGTGCAGGCATTAGGACTTAAGTTCCCATCTCCAGAGCTCAGGTAAAAGGTTAGGCATTTGAAAATGAGTTTGTAATCGCAGATCTAGGGGACGGAGGCAGAGGGATTCTCAGGTTAGTCAGTATAGCTGTATTAGTGAGTTCCAGGCTCTGTAAGAGGCCCTGTCTAAAGAAAAGAAACAAAGTAGGGAACAACTGCGGATGACAACTGACACCAACCTCTGGTGTCTATGAATACCTGCAGGCATGTGTGCACACATGCAAGTGCACCACATACATAGAGGTAGGGGGAAGGGGAGAGAGGGAGGAGAAAGACAGAAAGGTGGTGGAGGGGAAGGGGGAAGAAGATAAGGAGGGGGAGAAAGGGGGGAGAGAGAGGGGAAGAGTGAGAGTCAATCTCAGGTCTCCATGAACACCTGCAGGCATATGTGCACACATGCATGTTCTCCACATACACAGAGACAAGGGGAAAGGAAGACAGAAGGAGAAAGACAGGGAGGAAAAGGAGGGAAAGGAAGGGAGGAGAGAGGAAAGAAATGAGAGAGGGAAAGGAGGAAGAGGAGAGAAGAATGAGAAGAAAGGAGGGAGAGATGGGGGAAAGTGAGATGGATAGAAAGGGGAATAGAGGAGAGACAGAGAGAGACAAAGAGACAGACACACACATACACACAGAGAGAGAGAGAAAGAAAGAGGGAGGGAGGGATGGGAGGAGAGAGAGAGAGAGACTAAGACACCTTTAGCTGGAATATCCTTAAAGATAAAGCCTACCAACCTCTTACTAGCATGGTGAAGGACAGTGGCAGAGAAGAAGGCAATGTTGGACTTCCTAATTTGAAATGTGAAAGAGATTCTCTGGGCTATTACATCCTTATAGTGAAAGCAATTCGCATTCTTTTGGTGGTTTATCCTACTTATAATGATCAAATCCTAGACTCAGAGCTTTTAACACAAACCACTTTTACAGCTGTAATTGGATCTAAGGGGAGTATAACCACCAAGTGGCCCAGAACTCTCTGGCAATGTTCAATCAGGATATGATATCACTTATGAAAGTGATAGCTTACTATTGATACTTCTCCCAAGAGCAGCACAAATTAGAGACATATTCTCACAATTCCAATGCCTCGCAGACAGCATCAGCATATGCCACTGTGGAAGGGGGAGCTGGAAACGCAGTCAGATGCACATGACAGTGTGGGCATCCCGTGGAAGTACCATGAAAGCGTTCTTTCGGAGCTGGGAGGGGGAAGAAGTTCTAATATTTATGAGGTCTCATGAAATGTGGTTCTTTAGAAAATTCAAGAGCTGATACTGCTAACAGCATCTGAAGGCAGACTTAAGGAGACAATAGCATACATGGTCTCAAAGTGAAAACACATGGACCTTCCTCCACAGTGTCCACTGGGACCGGACTCTGCTCTGAGCTCATGCCTGTACCCACATGAGTCTTCTTTCTCCCTCCCTCCCTTCCCTCTCCCTTCCTCTTCCCTCTCAAGATCCCAGAGGCTTGCAGATGTCACTAAAGATATCCAAGGTGCCCACATATGAGCTCTATCAAGACATGGCTTTTTCTTCTGAGATTTCAGATGCTGGCATAATAAATAACAGGTATCCATCTCACTCTGCAGATCCGAGTCTATAAAGAAACAGAATGCCATGTTGATGTTTCATAGATGTTAAATATTCATTTTATGGTTCCTATATTTTGTATAATTTCTGATCTTACCATAACCTCACTTGCTCTCCATTCTCATTCATCCTGTGGGCTGTGATACAACTCCAGGGTTTTATTCAGCCAGGCATCTGGACCATGTCACATCAGCCTGCACAGGTTGCAATTGAGACATCGACTGTCCCCCCCTCATCTGGGTCCTTCAGGTCTGAGCTCTCTGTTGCCTCTTCACTGTTCTTGGAAAATGGGCAAATGTCTCAAGTTGCCTTATTTTTGTTTGGCTTGATACTCCTCTACGGTCTGGCTGACTTGAAAGTACTGACAGGGGGTAAGACATCTCTTTGCTGCCATAGAAAAAAACACCTTCTGCTCTTTCATTTAAACCTCAATTTCTTCATTTGTACAATGGGAAGAATAATATCTTTATAAATATTAACATTAAAATTATTATTAAAAGATGTTTGAATAACTGTGATTTGAAACAAAACTACCAGGAATTCCCGGACTTGACAGCACATATTTGTGTGTGCAAGTGATTTTATCTACATTTCTAGGCTTAATAGTGCTGCTATGCTGTATGTCTCCAGATACCACCATGGTCTTCCTTCATGATGTTTAACCTTTAAACTTGTTTTGTATTTAAATGCACAAGTTAGTATGTCATTTAGATACTGAATTCAGCCAGAGTGCAGAGCATAAACTGGTCCCTCAGAACCTTCCCATCCACAGTCTCTTATGGTCACTCTTTATCCTTCCAGAATGGCCACTATCCTGATTCCAAACAGAATAGAATCAGTTTAGTTGTCTTCGCACTTTGTACGAATGAGATCCTAAGCTGTATGCTTCCCGCATCTGCTATCTTTCACTCCTTTGACTGTTTGTAAGATTGAACCCTATTCTGTATGTAAGCTATTCTGTCCAGTTACAGGACACTACTCCATTTTCGTGTATTTTCATTTTGGGATATTTATAAGTTACAGACTTAGTGTTAATGTCCTCCTACAGATGAATCTGTAGGTTGCAAAGGAGCCTGGTCACAATATGGCTGTTTCTTTCGCATCAACAAACCTTGGTGTGCTTGGCTTTGTATGCTGGGACTTTCTTGGATCCTGGAAGTTGTCAGCTCAGTGTGTCTTCAGCACTGGTCCTCCTGACATGTTTCTAAGCTGAGCTCTGTGCCTTGAGTTGCCCTGTAAGGGGAATTCTCGTTAGGCCTCTGACACACAATAGCTAATGAAGGCATAACATTTACATGGTAACAATGATATGACTTATGCTCTATAACATGTGCATGTGTACATGCTACTACCTTTAAAATCTCACAAAACCTTCTGCCATAGTTACTCAGTGAGTTGCTGTTTTGGACAGGCTCTTTCTATATAGTCTAGGATAGCCTCAAACTCTTACCTTTCTACCCTTGCCTCTCAAGTATTGGGGCTACAACCCTGGATCATCACACAGCTGGCTTAATTTACTCTTTCTTATTACATGTATTGGCTGTTATTGAATGCCTATAGTATCTACTGTGCCCCTGGACTCAGAGAGCCTATGGTCTGAAGAGACATATGGGAATGAATGAGCCATATTAGTTATATCAGGCAAGTGTTCAGGGATAGATGAGTGGGGACCCAAAAGGACAGAAAGGTCAGAAAAGGATTCCTGGATAATGACAGTCTCTTTTTCATTTCTTGTTCTCTAAGGCTAGAAGAAATTTACTGACAGGTATAAAGTCACAAAACCAAGGACATCTTGGACAGGAAGCAAAAACTTTCATTGGCCTCAAACCAAGATGGGTAGCGAGAATCATCATCTTCCAGCTCCATTCAGTGTACCTACAGTCTCAGAGAGGAGTATAGAGAAAAGGAGGCTCCCAAAGAAGGAAAAGCTAAACTCAGACAAGAGGAGAGACAAATGTCAGACAGGACAGAAGCAGGATAAGCCAACACTCTTGGTGTTTCTCCCATCCCCTTCTTTTGAAACTTGTAAAGAGAGCTTGAGGAGAAGCTTAGGGGTAAAGTATTTGAGGCTCAGGTATGAAGACTTGAGTTCAGATGTCCAGAATCCATGCAAAAGCCTGGTTTGGAGGTTCATCTGCCATCTTAGCACTGAGCAGAAGAGTCAGGAGGCTCCCATCCGTAAAGCCCATCAACCAGCCAGTCTGGTCAGTTGGTGAGGTCGGGGTTAGCAGGAGACCCTGCCTCAAAATGAGGTGAAGTGATTAAGATTAAAGAAAAAAACCCAAAGCCAACCTTTGACCTCCACACACACACACACATTGTGATGGTTTGTATATGCTTGGCCCAAGGAGTGGCACTATTAGGAGGTATGGCCTTGCTGAAATAGATGTGTCACTGTAGGTGTGGGATTAAGACCCTCATCCTAGCTGCCTGGAAGTGAGTCTCCTGCTAGCAGCCTTCAGATGGAGATGCAGAACACTCAGCTCCTCCTACACCATGCTTGCTTGACTGGATGCTGACATGTTCCCACCTTGATGATGGACTGAACCTCTGAACCTGTAAGCTAGCCCCAATTAAATGTTCTTTATAAGACTTGCTTTGGTCATGGTGTCTGATCACAGGAATAAAACCCTAAATAAGACACTCACATTAACACTAACACATATATATGAATAGAAGACACACACACACACACACACATACATCACAGACAGATTCTGGAAATCTCATTGTTGGAAGTACAGTTGCATTTAAAAATTCAAAGAAGGTGGCAGAAAGAGTGGTGCCAAATTCCTCTGTTCTGTTTAGGTGAAAAGCAGATAAGAGAAGAACTAGGTTTGGGGACGATTCAGCTTAAACCTGTGTCGTCTTCACTGCTTTAGTCCTCTGACTTCAGAAATGATACAGAGAATTAAGGGCTTGGGCTGCTGTTACAGAGGACAACACCTATGTCAGAAGGCTCAACCAGGCCTGTAACTCTAGCTCCAGGAAGATCTGATGCCTCTGGGCTGCATGGGTGCCATTACTCATATAGACAGACAGACAGACAGACAGACAGACAGACAGACAGACAGATAACCAACCTCTCTCAGTCTCCCTCCCTCTCTCTCTCTCTCTCTCTCTCTCTCTCTCTCTCTGTCTCTCTCTGTCTCTCTCTGTCTCTCTCTCTGTCTCTGTCTCTCTCTCTCTCTCTCTGTCTCTCTGTCTCTCTGTCTCTCTCTCTCTCCCTCTCTCCCTCCCTCTCTCTCTCTCTCTCTCCAGTGCTTTGGTCAGTACAATGGAAAGCCTTCCCTACTTACATGTCACCATGGCGTCTGAACCAGAGCCTGCAGGACTGACAGTGGTCTCAACCCCCAGAGGTGAGGTCATGGAGATGATCATCTCCAAATCGCCTCTAATCCTACACTAGCTTCCAAACCACATATTACATCACACGTAACAGCCTGATTGGTAATAGTACCATTTTCATGTATGAAAAAAAAAAAAAACAGCAAGATGTTCAGCCCTGTGATGAGGTGGATGCCCTTACCTGGCCAATTCTGTTCAATGGGAGGAAGCCAGTTACTCTTATCACACTCCAAAGAGAACTGGAACCAACCAGCTGTGGTGAAAGTAAGTGTCAGTCAAATACACTCATCAGTCAGCAAGACGAAGGAGCCTGCAGCATCCCAGACTGTGCCCTAAGGGAGGGACACTCTCTTGGGAAGAGATTAACAGAAACCCACAAGACAGATGAAGATTTTCTGAGCTAATTTCCCCCATTCTGACTTGTATAATCTGAAAGGGGCGTGAAAACAAATCAATCTTTTGAGTCAGTTTCAGAGGCGAGATTTTAGTTAATCTTGTGATAGGTCTTATAGACCAACCAATCCTACTAAATCAGATAGACAGCCTGTGACCATATCTGGCTGTCCCTTCAGAGGACACAGGTTCAATTCCCAGCACCCCCACAGCAGCTCACAATTGTCTGTAACCCAGGTTCCAGAGGATCTGACACCCTCACACAGACAGACATGAAGGCAAAACACCAATGCACATAGAAGTAAATCTTAAAAAAGAAAGAAAAAAGGAAGAAACGACCATCTAGAGGAGACTCCCCCCTCCAGATTCCCCTGTGCTCTGTGGAGATCAGTATGGGCTCATCTGATTTAGACCCCCTTTCCCTGGTTTGTCCCTGGAGATGCACAATTCCTCAGTAGTTGCTCAAACATATTTCTATGTCAGGTTCCACCTTTCCAGCCACTTTCCACAGTCAGTTTCTTGTTTTCTCACATCTTCTGACTCTTCTATATTGCTGTCCCCCCTGCCATCCTCAGGAAAGGCTGATCATCCCTACCCTGCCCTGGGTCCTCTGCTCCAGCTCGTGTATGACATCCCTCATATACTGCATTCTATGGATACGACAACCCCGGGTTCACTCTAAGATGGTTTGATCCCTAGGATAATAGGCTGTTTTTACCTTTCATCTATTTCTGTACAGCCCACAGCACATGGAGGTACTTAATAAATATTTCCCCAGTGAATGGATGGTTGAATAAAGGAGGAGGAAATGAGAGAGAGAGAGAGAGAGAGAGAGAGAGAGGAGAGAGATTGATTCTATTTTGGTGGCTCAGTTTACTTCAAAACAAATGGAAATTTTCATAATCACCTACTCGGGAACTTTCTCCTTCCAGATGACCCAGCCTCTAGACGTTCTCCTTTAGGGAAATATGGCAGTCCTCAGGGTTGTGCTGAGAAGTTGTGTTCTCTGCACAGTGGATATATAGAAACAGACTTAGATTAGAGCCGGACAGGCCCAGATGGATGTGGTCGGGGTGTGGAAGAACATCTTGAACTATTTTTCAAACATTTCAGTTTCGGCAAAAACCAAAACATGTTTTGCCAATCACTTTCCCTTAATTTTAAAACCCACGGATTTCAAAGGAAATTTAATCTGAATGTTTCTACTTCATTTACCCCCCATCTTTTCAAAACGTTCTCGTGCAAAAGTGAACTGATGTCCTCAAAGCTTAGAGGGCTTTTACTTTACTCTTTTGCTGGTTTCTTTTGAACAAGGACTTGTTTTGAGATGAGGGGGTGGTGGTTGGGGTTAGTCAAAAGCCCTAAACCGTGAAGTCAAAAGGGAAAGGCAGTGATAATTTAATTCGGAGTGAGGAAAGCAGGGTGATATGTCTTTCCATGTTGGAAAAAAAAAGACAGAGAAATGGCTAAAGTTTAAAATTTAGACAAATGGAATTCTTTAAGAAGTGGAGATAGTCTGTATGGCCAATCAAAAATACAGAGATCATTATAGATACTGGCTCTTCTGTAATAGAGAATAATACAGCCTACGGCCATGCCAACCCGGTCTCTGAGCTCAGATCTTGCAAGCTAAGCAGGAGCAGGCCTTGTTAGTACTTAGATAAGAGAATATTACAGAGGTTATTACACATAGAGATTTGCTTGTACTGTTTGGCTCGTTTGCAACGGAGTCTAAGTGTGTGCTGTCAATAACTCCTCAACCAGAAGGTCAGGGCATGGCCATAGCAGACAAAACGCCACAGGGAATTAAGGGGAAGGCAAGTCACAGAACTGAAGATGTACCGGTCCCCTATAAACTCTTTATAATCAGCTAATTATCCTTCTATCACTCTGTAAGTTATATGGGATGTGTCAACAATCTACTTTCTGGTGTTCCGATGCAGAGTGGATATTCCCCAAAGACCTTACCTGATATCCTTTTGTTCTGAAAGACCTTCTGCTGTGTAAGCTATGCACTGGGAAATCACTGGAGTCGCCAGAGGACATATAAGGGACAGCAGAGATCTGGTCAACACCCTCACTTTCAATAGTTAATATAGTGTTTGACACCATTGTGTCAACAGAAGAATGAGTCCTTCATTCCCAGACCACCCGCACTGCTAATGGTTAATAGCTAACACATGGGGAGACCATGGCTAATACAGTCCCTGGGTTCTGTGGCATGGCATGTTTTGATCCCTCACCCCATTTATTAGCATTTTTTCTTTCAATTAATTATCCGCAGAGCACCGATGAATGCCAGGTGCTTAGCAGGGCATTTTGAAGACAAACATCAAGATGAAGAAAAGATAGTTCTATGAACCCACCTTCATGACCACCATTATTAATGGGATGCATTGGTAAGAACATTTTATTTTTATTCAAGCAGTTCTACATTTGAAAGAAAATTTTGTCCCAGTAGGGAAACCTCCAGAGGAATAAACTACACCGCCTCTGAGAACCTATCTATTCGACAGACTTGGGCAAGGCCAGACCAGCAAAAGATCATAACTTTATAAGGCTTTACTTAGGGGCAAATGTAAGCTGGAGGCATTGTCAAAACCTCTTCTCAAATATAGGTGGAGTCCCAAGAATAGCCAGCTAATATGAGGAAGATCACAAATCAGAGATTTCTAGAAACTACATCCTTAAGAAAGCTGAGAACACCTCCACACAGAACCGGTGATAGAAATCTCCCATCAATCTGAGCACCATCTTCTGACCAGAAGTTATTGACTTTTGTGAACTTGCCAAGCCTAGTCCGCAGCACCCATGCCCCACATTAACTTGCCTCCCAAACAGAGATTCTAAGAACTGCACATTTTTAATTATATAAAGTAAAGGCTGTTGAATGATTCATACAACTAATCTAAACTTGGGCCAGGTTAAAATAATACCGTGTAATAACTTATATTTAGATAGCTTGTAAGAGGACTTTCCTTCAATGCTAAGAGCTATTTCAGATACTATCACAGTCCTTCACATAATAGCCCCTTGAAAGGCAACTGAACCCTCCTCTCCTTCATATATAAGACATAAAAGAGCCAGCAACCTTCAGAGTGAATCTAAGCTCATATGGGATGGCAGACAAAAGTCAGGACCATGCTTTTGTCAAGTTAAGAGGTCAGTTCAACATCCAGGGGACCAGAGGACAGGAGACAACAACTGGGAGAGACAAATGGGTATACTAGCAGTTGGAAGTTGGGTAGTGACAGCTCTTGGCTGTAGCATCCTCTGTTTTGATAGCTTTGGAGTATGTCTGGGGCTGTTGGAAGTATACCTCTGTGAGTCCCACTCTTAATACAATATCAATTCCAAGAATTCCCAGTAGGAGGTGAAAGATAGTAGCCCTGTAGCAGAATCGGTTCCTTCCCTGGCTCCCTTAGCCATCCTCGTCTGTATATTTGTTCTATAGCATTTGGTGCCTCCCCATTTCTGATGGGGAGTACCTGCACTGTTATATATCAACCTCCCAGATCATCCTTTGGGTAGGAGACCTGAGAGAGACAGGGTTGTCCCTGATGTCTCTCAGAATCTACCCATGGTCCCAAGTACCTGGCCCCAAGTGTTCCCAGCTGTGCATCATACATTTTAGAACCATCTACCCATGCCTATCTCACCCTGTGATGGTTTGAATATTCGTGGGCCAGGGAGTGGCACTATTAGGAGGTGTGGCCTTGTTGTAGTAGGTGTGTCACTGTGAGTGTGGGCTTTAATATCCTGGTCCTAGCTGCCTGGAAGTCAGTATTCTGCCAGCACCCTTCAGATGAAGATATAGAGCTCTCAACTTCTCCTGCACCATGCCTGCCTGGATGCTGCCCTGTTCCCACCTTTGATGATAATGGACTGACCCTCTGAACCTGTAAGCCAGCCCCAATTAAATCTAGTTCTTCTAAGAGCTGCCTTGGTCATGGCATCTGTTCACAGCAGTAAAACCCTAACTAAGACACATTCCTCTGGGACAACTTGTACAGAATTCCTGCCTCAGGTTCTGCTTCTGTGAGGGGAATGCACATGATATCAGGCACCCTTGTAAATGCCATCGTGGATACCTTAATGGTTTGTGGCCTCCATCCATAGACCAATCCTATACGGAAGCCTGCACCTGCCCATCTGCCAGCTTCTCCAGCTCCGCACACACCATGGACCTGATGCAGAAGTAAAATGTGGAGTGAACATGGATATGTGCTCTGAAAAACATCTCTGCTTCTATTTAGATGTCTTTGCAACAGTCGGATTTGTATTCAGAAGTTAGCAATGAGTGGACCTTTGAAATTCATGTTTTTCCTAACTAGCTGAGGTTATTTGCTTTTAACTCACTGTACATCCAGTGAGATGTGTGAGAGGTGCCATGCTGTTTGAATTCATCCGTAGGTAGGTATGACAAATGCATGTGGCATTGTGGAGATGTGTCCTCCGTGTGCCAAGACTGTTTGCCCTCTAGTGGCCTAGTATGTATATGCAGAATGTCAATTCACTCATTTCTTCCTTCAGTAGGTCTGTCTGTCAGCCAGGAGCCTACATAGCCCATCAATAATGCTAAAAAATAAATCAAATTAAGAGTTTTTGTCTGTCCCCGGCTTTGGAGAACTTATTCGTGAAGAAGACAGACAGGAAACAAACCAGCACTCATAATCATTGAAAACTTTGACCAAGCCTGTGAGGGAAAGCAGCTATGAGAAAAACAGCACAGCTCACTTCCATGGGGCAAGATTCACAGAAACTTCTCAGAGGAATGTGGGCCAAAAAGCCAGTTAGACAAAAGGTGATGAGGGCATTGTGGGAACAGGGATATTGGAAGTTCTTTAGAATGCAAAGAATCTAGAACATTCTCAGAGGGTTAAGGCATTCAGTCCAATCCCAGCAGACTGTATGCAAAACCCACGGTTTCTCTTACTAGTTTAGCGACCTTAGGCAAACAAACTTCCTGTTTCCCATCTCTAAGCCAAGTTGTGCTAACACAGATGGTATCTCACAAAGCCCAGCACTCTTTGGGGATTCAAAGTGTTCTCTATGTCAAGACTATTTATTGGAACAAGTGTGTTTGGTGACTTAGAACTGACCAAGATTTATGAGGTCATTCTTACCACATCCACGTGTATGCACATGTGTACAAACACACACACACACACACACACACACATAGACAGCCACACAGCCACACACAGATACACATACAGATGCACACAGACACGCACACAATACACGTACACACAGATACACACAGCCATACAGTTACACACACAACCACACACAGCCACATAGACACATACACACACACACACACATAAACACACAGATATACACAGACAGACACAGACACACAGACATATACACAGACAGACATACACAGATGCACAGAGATGCTCACACACAGACACACACATACAGACACAAAGACACACACAGACATATACATACAGACACAAAGACATACACAGATGCACACAGTTGCACACACACAGACACGCAGATACAGATGCACACAGTTGCACACACACACACACAGATGCACACAGATGCTCACACACAGAGACACACAGACATACACATACAGACACAAAGACACACACACAGACATACATATACAGACACAAAGACACACACAGACACAGATGCACACAGATGCACACAGATGCTCACACACAGACACATAGACACACACAGAGGCACACAGAGACACAAAGACACACACAGATGCACACAGTTGCACACACACAGATGCACACAGTTGCACAGACACACAGATGCACACAGTTGCACACACACAGACACACACAGATGCACACAGATGTACACACACACACACACACAGTTTTTTAGGCCCCACCTTCCATTATCTTGAACATCAACATTCAATGCTCTTTGCAGCTCTTAATACTCAGGATGAGGTCAAGAACCACACATCAGTGTGGCATCAGCCTTATTTTTTTATAACAGTGTCCACTCTGCATCTGTTGACACAGAATTTGCACTGATCAAGGCTCGCCTGCACAATCAACATTGAGAAACACTCCTTTCGAGACCCCAAACAACAGGCTGCTCAAAGTCAAAACAGAATACATGCCACACAGTTACAGAGACTAAGTGACATCACCTCACTATTTTGATTTCACAGCAGTGACTCTGACTCTGAAGAGAAAGGATTCTTTTCCAGCTCATTGGAGATCAGGTTCAATATCACTGTGGAAAGACCAGGGGAGAGGAAGACTGGGAGAGAAGTCAAGAGGCAACATAGCTTTTCTCTGTTCTACTCCTAGTGTATATTCTATCTCTAAAAGTGATGGATGGATCTCCCTTCTCTGACATGATTGACAGCCATCGAAATTGAAGTCCTCTCTATCTCTTGCACCCAGAACCCGTGATTGACACCACCATTCTGGTTGTGAACACACGCTTCTGTTGCTATAAGAAATAGAAGATATTCGTTACAGATGATGAACACACAGAAAAGGGATTGCCTACTTGTGGTCCAAGACTAAAAATTATTATGGCTTTTTTTTAAAGTCATCTAATTTTTGATCTGTGTTTTATAAATAACTCACACACTTGGGATACAGCAAATATTATTTACAACCCATGGCTCTAAAACACAAAGGCATATAAGCTGCTTATCGTGTGAACATCAAGCAGGGGTTTGCACGCCGCCTCTCCTGGCTGTGTACAGTTTCTTTTTCGCCACATTTGGTGTTACTTTGAACACTTCATGGGTACAGCTCAAAAGATTCCAATGTGGCATTTCCTTTGATGGCTATTGTGCTCCGTGGGAGCTGTAAATCAAATCTCCTTGTTACCAAATGATATTTCTCAGGAGAGGTTTCTCGGAGCTTATTTGCAAAATAGATAAATAAGCCCACAGTCATTTCAAATGGAGACAAATCAAAGATGCAGTCTTAGTAAGTTTGCACTATACTCAGTTGTTTGTAAGATAAGATTTGGGTACCCCTTAGCAGAGAGAGATTGGCTGGAAAGTAATTTACCAGCTGGACAAGCCAGAATCCCCTCAAGTCTTTTAAACGCGTATTTTAAATGACATCCTTTCCAGGATGGCTCTCTACCTGTGTTTAAAGGCCACTTGCTGGGAGTGTTTGAAGGGTCTCTGTTAGGAACTCTCCAGAAAGCTTTCCTCCATCCCACTAGGAGCTGGATCCCTGTGTCTGTGGCAGCTGACAAGGGGAAGAGTTCTGAATTGTTGAAATACCGAGTACTCAACAACTCTTCCCAATCTCAGACAGGAGTCTTTGGGGGACAGTTCAGAAGATGTGTGCACCCGGAGGGAGTCTAAATCTGAGAAGCCATTGCTTCAGAACTATGTGGCTTCACTCAGTTAAGGGGGAATGGGTACAGGAAACAGAATTCTTAAATTTTAAAGCATAAGCTATATGCTATTTTTTAAAGTTTAAGGATTTATTTATTTTGTGTGTATGAGTGTTTTGCCCATATGTATGTATGTGTATCTCATGCATGGCTGCTGCCCTAGGAGGTCAGAAGAAAGCATGAGATCTCCTGCAACTTGAGTTCCTGCAATGTCCTCTTCCGACCTCCAAGTGCACCAGGCACACATGTAGCACACATACATATATGCAGACAAAACTAAAGATGCAAATAGTTGTGAGTCACCATGTGGGTTCTGGGAACTAAACCCAGGATCCTCTGAAAGAGCCACAAGTGCTCCTAACTGCTGAACCATCTCTCCAGCCCCCTCTACACTATTTTAAGAAACTGAAGACAGTTGGTACATGAAGATGTTTAAGAAGCTGTCCCTAAAGAGGCATCACTCCATCCGTGACATTGTTTCCACTTACTCTTCCTGAAGGCTGTGGGAGGTTTCAGTTCTGCTAAATATGTCTATATCTCCAAAGGGAAGGATGTGTGTCTCATTCATTCCGGTTCTTTCTGTATCTGACACCAGATAAGTGCTCTGTGGTGGATGGATGGATAGATTGATGGGTAGATGGATACCGTTGTAACTCTTCAATTATGTTTAAATTGTGGGAAAACACATTTGAAATGAGATGAAGGGCTTATTGTTTAAGACTGGATTATTTTGATTTTAATATCACAGTTGTCTATTCAAACTAGTCAGAGCCAAAAAAGGAAAAATAAGAAAAGTTTATGGGTGATTATAGAACTATGAAATAAAAAGAAGTTAAACCTGGCTCAGGCAGGGCTGAATCAAAATATTGGAAGGACATCTCTGGGGGCTCCACTGTTCACTCTCTTCTTGCCTTGTCTCTGTTTCTGTCTGGGTTGTCTTCAGTCTCAAATAGAATCAGGATTGTGTGATCTTTCCAGTGCTCTCTCCTGCGCTCTTTCTGTGTTCATTCACTCCGGCTATGCACAGAGAATGTTCCCCTTAGAAGTAGGTGCAGCATTTTAAAAATAATGTCACAGCATAAACTCATGGATAATATGCTGTAAAAGATTATTTTAAAGTGCATTTGACAATGTCCTTGTCATGAAGGAGAAGTTTTTATCTCCAACACCCTTAACTATAATTTCACACTGTTAAGCAAACCTTAGAGAAACGGTATCTTGGTGACAGCTGAAGTGCAGGGTGCCTAAGAAAACTTGCTTAAGTCCACTCAGCTGCTCAGTGCAGAGCTGGGTTACAAACCAAGGGAGGCCATTCCACAGATACAGAGCCATGAACGGTTCTGTCCTTGTGGTACATCATTTGGGAGAATAATAGAATAGTAGTGGCTTCCCACAGGGTTATGGGAAGGAGTGTACGTATTCATGCACAAAAAGCACTTATAAAAATGCATGACACACAGTGGCATTTAATAAACACCAAGCCGTCTATGCCCTTGTGTGTCCCTGGGCTGGAATCTAGGCAAGTTGAGAAAAAGGGAAACCAGAGCCTAATTAATTGAATGTTCTAGTTAGTAGGTTTCTGGCTCACTGATAGTAGACTATATTGAGTTGGCGGATGTCAAACATTCCTCTGTCAGACTGCATTCAGCACGTGTTTAGGCAGCCTGGCCAAACCTCACAGAGCAGTCTCTTTCTGTGGAACTGACTTCTGCAGCCAATCAGAAACACAGTTGTTTTTTTTTTTTTTCTGCAGCTGAGGATAATTTTAAGTCTGTTATGGAAACTGTGTGAATACCATGCAATAGAATTCCAAATGCTTTACTTTGTAGGGGGAAAAAGCATTAGAAAATAAGCATGTAGCTTCTTAGGGGGAAAAATTCTGATGCCCAAAGAATGTAGAACATTTAAACTTTGGATTCATAGCAGTGCCCCTGGCTCATGTCCCTCCTCTTTTTCCAGCCTCAGCCCAGATGCTGGCCTGGACAATGGACACCTGACCATCTGTCTGCATAGGAACTTACTCCATATCTGGCAACTCACACATCCACAGCTAACATTGTCCTCCATAAGAGTCTTCCGTATCTCCCCACACCAGGGCTTGTCTGTAGTAACCAAGTATTTATTCTATGAATGATGAATTCATTCCTGAGATGAGGACATTGAACTCCCTGCATTTCGAGGATTGCTTAAGACTGGGCATCTTCCTAAACAGGCTCCTGACTGGCTCTGACATCTAATAACAAAAGGCCAGGACAGGTGTCTTGCATTTCTAACTGAGAACAAAGAAGGGGGTCACAGCATTATGATAACAAGGCTATCCGGGTTGCTATGGGCTGTAGTTGTGTGTTCACACTTCCATAATAAACCTATTTTCAGGGGCTTATGATTCAACCGTAAAAATCTGTTCCACGCTTGAACTTGGCAGACTGCGAGGTAGGAATCCCTCTCTTGCTTTCAGACATGTTTTGAAGAAGTGTTTTGAGATGAGTTTAAATTTACACTGACAAAAATATTAGGGATTTGAAGGACCCTTCTTCTTTCATTGAAATCCAGAGAAAGCTAATCTATTTTCCTGGAGAAGGAGCTTAGGCTTTGGGGAGCAGGTTTTCCAGAAAGGTTGTCAAGTTAGAAAGAAGTTAAACACCAATCTGAAATGAATTAGAGAGCATTAGACAATAATTAAACTGAAATTAGGGCATCATTTATTCATCAAGCCATCACTAAGAAAGAATCCAATCCTCGTAGACACCTTTGAAATATTTAGATATCTTAAACACCTTTGCAAGAAGGAAGAGAACTATGGGATTGTTTCTTCTCAGAGGGGGTTGCCAAGGACAGGGGCTGAATTTCAAATAGTACTGAACTGTGGGTGGGGCACTGGGAGATGGAGCTATGTTCCAAAAGATGGCCTACCCTTGTGTTGAGACGTACATGGAGGCTGACGGTTGCAGCACCCTCAAGGTCCTAAGGTGCAAAATCAGTGGGTGAGTCCTCTAGCTTCCTCCTATGACAACTAGGGAGAGCCCCGGTAGAATGTTCTGAGGAGTCCCACAGAGATTGCAACTTAGAGTTGTGTCTCCAGGGGCAGAGCATGTGGCTTGGTTGATAGAGTGCTTGCCTAGCACTCAGAGCATCCTGAGTTCAGTCCACAGCTCTACATAACCTGAATGTAATGGTGTTCACTTATAATCCTAGCACTCAGAATAGAGAGGCAAGACGAGTTCCAGGACATCCTAGACTATATGTCATTTTGAGACCAGTCTGGGGTACATGAGACTCTCTTATATTTTTTTTTTAAGAAAACAAAAAGTCTCTCTAAAGAAGAGGCTGAGGCTAATCATTGGTTCATCTGAAGGTGGTAACTCATTCTGTCAGGAGCTTTGGCTTCTCCATGTGCACCAAGTAAACCTTTATGAACTTGAGTCCCAGCGCTTTAGAAAAAGCCTTGGTGCAGAAAAGACAGTGCAGTGGTGAGGAGGAGCCCTTTCAGTCCCCACAACCACTGTCTGCCATAGTTGTATCTGAAGCAGCTCAGAGAGAACATGGCAAAGGGAAAACCACACCAATCTGGTTTGCCCAGGACTTTCCCATTGTAAGCAATGTGAATATCACCCTTTGGGGGATCCCTCCACTGTGTGGTAACTGTATGTAATCACTCCCCCTTTATCTGCCTATGGGAACCTATGACAGCTACTGGTGGGACTGAGAACACACAGGCTAGTGGTCTAGACAGGTGGCCACTATGGGGATTGTTCTAGAAAGAGTGCATCGCCAGGGCCTCAGTTTTCTTATGGGAGATAGAGCCCTGACCTGGACACTGCAGGTACTGACACTTACAGTCCAGGCTCCAGGAATCAGCTCCTTTCTCTGTTCTTCATTCCTCCAAATGGGTACTTCATTCCGTCCAAATGAATTCCTTCAAATGGATACTTCATTTGGTCTAAATGGATACTTCACAGACACAAAAGACATTTGCAAAAAAAAAAAAAAAAAAAGACTTTTCTGCCTTGCTCAAGTATCTCCCTGTGACTCATGCATTTTCAGTCTTGTATCTTCTACCCCAATTTTCAGGCTTCAGGATACCACTGTGGCCTACACTGATCCATTCCTAGGTCCCTCTGTTCCTTGCTCTATATACTTAGCTTATAGCTCAGTCACCACCACCATAGCACCTTCCTGACAGGTTTCTTCTAGGGAGACTGACTACCACCTCTTGTGTGTTCCTGTTTCCTGTCTAGACAATCATTAAAGCCTTCAGACTTTCCTTATCTTGCTCAATTCTGGACACGACCACTCCCTCCTCTCAGACCAGAAGCCCCTACTGTAAGAGTAATGCATCTGTCCATCCCTGATTTTTTTCTGATCAGGTAAAAGGAATATGTCCACTAATGAAGATGTGTACATCTTTTCCAAAGGCAGCCTGTTCCTTTTGCAAACCTACCTCAGATGAATATGTGTTATGGAAACTTTGGTTCACAGAGTGACCAGAACATGGGTATAAGTCTAGAGCCCAGTAGTCTGAAGGGAAACACATAAGCCCTTCTTGCAAATGTGCCTGGTGGCTTGTACTGATGGGCTCTCACTAGGCGGTTTGTGGACTTTAGTGATGCTTTAGAAGTATTTTGAAAGGGCATTTTGGGGACTTCATAGATTTCTTCTTGGTTCAGTTGAAAAAGTTGAGGTTCAGGAATGAGTACAGCAGCTTCTGCCTTCAGCCAGGGGATGCAGCAGAGGAACCCCCACTTGCGCATTGTTCTCTATTTTGTTCTGTGAAATGACAACTTTTGTTCTTTGCAGACTCCAAAACTGAAGAGAGATTGAAGTCTACCCAAGCCTCCCTATCCAAATTCTGATGTCTGGGCCTGCAGCACAAGCCTCGTTCTGGGCCTTCTTAGAAATATAGTCTTTGGGTTCTATTCACACAAAAGCAGTAGACCCTGGTGCTGGGTGTGCATGTGGGCATCCCAGAGACACTAAACACCTTAAGTCCTCGGAGACCCTCTTACATAGCCCTAACCCACTGCAACCCTAAATGTGTGAGTGCACTCAGGAAGTGGCCAGACAAGTCTAATGTGCATCCGTCATTAACAGCCATAGCCTGGCCCATTGCTTACATGGACATGTGTGTGAGCCTCTGCTTTAGCCACACTGAGGATGGAAACCCACTGCTTCAAAGCTAGCAGTACCTGCTCACAGTTAGATGCTCTCCTTGGGTGGTATGAGAGGTCTATGGAGATGGCCGATAGAGATCCCACCTCGGGATTCTTGGCTGACTTCCTGGTCCCTACTTTGGTTCACACCACAGGAAAGTCAGTTGTCCTTGAGGAGGATCGTGGGCTTAGCACAGATCTTCACAAACCCAGTTTCTTTCTTTCACTGGGTCCTTCTTGTGCTGTAGTATATCTAAGGTCAGTGAGCTCTCCATTCACAGTTACTGTTTCTGAGAAAGTAGTGTTTCACTGTCCCAGGCGTCTAGAATGGCCCCACCTGGTAGGAACTAACTAGAACAATGTCGGGAAGAAGTATTTTCTGTATAGTTTTCAAAAAAGTGCTCTTTGTAGTTTCTTTGCCTTTGAATATGCTATGTTAAATAAATGAACTTCCTTTAAACAAATATCCAGTATCTCTATGCTTAGCCTCAGTCTTTCCCTCTGTCTCTCTGATGGTATTTGTTTTTAGTGTGATTATAGCTTTAAATAATATATTAAAACTAACTCAAAAAGAGGAAACATTGGAAGATTCCTTATTTGCAGTGATCTATTGATAGATGTAGGTGAAGACTGTGGTCCCCCAGTGGATCCCAGTCACCTTTCCATCCAATATGTTCCTCCAGCTGGTGGGGTTCACGCAGTTCACGTCCTGTGGATGTGGAGAGAGAAGACAGCTCCTTCTGCTGAGCCAGGAAAGTCCCCTCAGATGAGGAACAGATGAACCCTCTAGAAAGTGTAGCATTTCAAAGCTGCCCAAAGCTTTCAGAATACTTAACATTTCAGGGGATTCATCTGTTTCACAGCCATTGTGTGCCTGGTGCGTGCCCCTTCAAGACATGTGCTTTTGGTTTGGCCCTTTATTGGGTTTGTTCTTTATTCCACTTTTTCCTTTACATGGACTCCTAGGAAATCACGACTGAAATCATATTCATAAAGCTCTGTATGGTGTGAATAGAAACAAATATCCCTTTCTTCTGAGCAAGAGACAAGTCTAAAAACAGTTGGGGCGATTGATCATCCATCCTGCTGCTGGTGCTGCCTTTGATAGGCACGGAGGAGGAAGAGCCCTGATTAAAGACCATCTCCCACTCTGCTCCATGAGGCCAGTGAAGGTTCCAGAAAGTTCAAATCATGGTCATATCCATGTGACTGCCATAAGAACCAAATCCACACTTCTGTATTCATAGCTCCATTTACTGTGCCCCCCCATTCACACATGTGCTAGGCTGCATAAAAAATGTGGATCTTTTGAACATATTTACTTGTGCCAAGGTAGTCATTTGCTTTGCCGGCTCCTATAGATGAGATGTGGCTGGTTCTGCGTGTATGGTATGTGCTGCCTTTAGAAGATGTGGGATCTTATACTAGATTTCAGGTTTATAGAGAAAGTGGTGAGAGGGGCACCTGAATACAGTAGGAAGAATGAAATAAATTAATATTCTTAATATCGATGCCCGTGCATTCAGTTCTATGAACCAATAAGATGACGTAGTAAGGGTAGTCACTAAACTGAATTAACCTCCAATGGAAGCCAACCAGAACCTTACATCACAAAATCCACAGGCTAAAGCCTATGTGACTCTCAGCTTGCACAGAAAGTACACAAATGATCAGGAGATTCATGTACAGGTTTTGGTCAAGAATAGATAGCAGTAGTCTCATGAAGTTATAGTGGCACTGAAAAATCTTATTATTTAAAGTTTTTAGTATAATTCTCTGTTATGGTTCGATCTGTAATGTTCCCTATGGCTTGGATGTTTAAGGCTCGGTTGATATGTCACAATTGAAAGGTGTAGTGGAAACTTTAGGCAGAGGGGTATCATTGGGGGTGAGCCCTTAGGGAGGATACTGGGACTCCAGTCCCTTCTTTTCGCTCTTGGCTTCCCAGCTACTATGTGACAAATTCCCTTCTCTATACACTACTACTCTCATGCTTTATGTCACAAAGGTGTAAAGCAACTGATCTCAAAGACTATGGACTGAAGCCATGAAGCAAATAAGCCCTTCTCTCTCCCATAAAGCTCGCCGATCTCGGTTATCTTGTCACAGCCGCTGAGAGCCAACTAACTCATCTCCATATTGAGATATACTTAGGCCTAGTGATACTTATCATTGGACTGTAGTTGTCCACAGCATTTAGCACGATAACTGCTGTAGTATCCTAGCCTCAGAACAACAAACCATCATACAGCTATAGGCATGTGGTGGGCTGAAAGTCTGATGGCCTCACAAGGGTGAAAATGCCTAAGAAATACTTCTCAGAATGTATCAAATGCATTAGTAATACATGGAAGTGTGTGTGCATGCATATATCCGTGCTCATGTGTGTAAGGTGTGTATGCATGTATGTGCATGTGTGCATGCATGTGCATGTGTGTACATGTGTGTATGTGTGTATGCATGTGTGTGCATATGTGCATGTGTGATGCATATGTGCATATGTGCATGTGTGATGCATATGTGCATATGTGCACATGCATATGAGCATATGTGTGCATGTGTATGTACGTGTGTGTACATGTGGGCGTGTGTGCGATATATGTGCATGTGTACATAAAAGTATGTGTGTACATATTCGTGCATGTGTACATACATGTATGCATGTGAATGTATGTATGCATGTGTTTATGCGTGCATGTGCATGTGTGCGCATTGTATATGCATGTATGCATTTGTTTGGGTACATGTGTATGTGTGTGTGCATATGTGTGAGCATATATGTGTATATGTGTGTGTGCCTATGTGTGCATGTATGTGTGTGTGTGCCAACAGTGGTTGTCTTCCTCAGTCACACACTACCTGGGAATTAGTTTTTGGTTTTTGTTTTGTTGTGTTTTGTTTTGTTTTCATGACAGGGTCAGTCACTGGCTCAGGGATCCCAGAGATCCCAGGGATCCCTTCTCTCCACCTCCCCAGCACAGACTACAAGTGTGTACTACAATGACTGGCTTTCTTATGTAGATTCCAAGGATAAAACTCAGGACTCCATGATTACAAGGCTAGAATTTTATTGCCTGAACTATCTCCCAGCATATACAAATCAAATGTTAATTTAAAATTCTAAGTCTGACACAGATTTAATGAAGCCAGGTGAACTTGATAACATAGGATTGGCTACATTATAATTTCATATTATTTAATTTTGTCCTTTCATGAACAACAAATTCCACCAAAATACACACCTAGCCTCAGCTAAGATGCTGTATTAACTTGAATTATTACCATTCATTAGTTGGTTCATTTATTCAACAAACACCTCTGGGTTCTCTCATAGGCATTAGACCCACTGAAAGTCACTGGGAGTAAGGCAGTAAACACACCATGCACAACCCAGTGCATTCTGTGTGTATTAACACACTGCTCTACTCGAAGAAACAAGTTTATAAAGCAGAAATTTTCTTCTGAAAACCAAATCCTTTTTTTTTTTTTTTTTTGTGAACCAAGGCTGTCTTAAATCTAGCTTCTTGCTATCGGAGACACAACCTGTTCATTGCGTTGTACTTCTAAGTGGTAGAAGTGACAGATGCATTAAAAAAAAAATTGCCTCATGCATTTCGGAAATGAAAACACCTCTGGTGGTAAACTTACTAGTTACCTAACTCTTTTTAAATAGCATGAAGGGTAGTAGCTCACTGCCAGAGCTCTTGGCTCCTAAAAGGAGGCTCATTCGCATATTATTTGCATATTGTTCATATAGTAACTAAATGAACCGAGATATGCCTAGTGGGCCATGGACTCATTCTCTCTGTTTGTGGTGTTTCTCACCAGTTTTAAAACAAAGTTCACTGAGATGTTTAGACTCTGTGACTGGGCAGTTCTTTGATTAAGAGGCTGTATGATATTTTGTGAGCTCATTATAATGGAGTGGTGAATTTTACCATAAAGTTTGAAATGAGAGTCTTTTCAGCAGCATATGGCTACATCTACATAGCTAGTGGAATTATTTTTTTAAGTGGGATTTTTTTGGGGCGGAGTCATTTTTGGTTCATAGCAAATTTGTGTTTATATACACACTGTCACAGCCCTCCTGCAGCTGCTCTACAGGTTATCATCACCACCACCACCACCACCATCATCATCATCATTTTGTAAAGATGTTTGGAGCAGAGGGGAAAAGAGAGAGAGAGAGAGAGAGAGAGAGAGAGAGAGAGAGAGACTATTACGAATAGACTTGCTTGAATAAAGATCACAATAAATTCAAACCACACACACACACACAAATAAAACCACTTCCATTTACTTTATGACTTCAGAAAAAAATAACCTCAAATGTTATAAAATAGTACTAAAAGAGAAAATCACAGACCACGCTCCCATGTGGTTACAGATGTGTATTGAATCCTGCAATGCGTTTGTAAATGAATACATCATGGCTAAATAGAATTCACTCCAGGAGTAGAAAAATGATCTAACATGGGACGAGGGGGGGGAGCGGGATCTGACAGTATAACTCATTACATCAACACATTAGAGGAAGAAAAACATTTCTATGTTCTATCATTTGGGGGGGGAAACTGAATAAATGTTCCGGATAAAATATAGTACAATAAAAACAGAAGAAAATTATTTAGATACATTTACCCCAAATCATATCAAATGGCAAAATGCTAAAGTTGTTCGTGTGATATAATGTAGGGTATGTTTTATCCTCAGTGTCTGCTGAAATGGTTTTGTAATTGTCACTATTGTGATAAGACAGGAAAACAAAATAGTTCCTGTAGGGGAAAATGAAGAGATACAACCATTTCTACCTACACTTGAAATATGGGTATACAAGTACAAAAGATTTTACTGAAACCTTTTATTTCACTTATTTTCTGGAAAATTGTTTATTTATACACATGCACAGTATGTCTTGATCATGTCCACTACTAACTTTCTGCATCTTGCTCCCCTAGACATCCCATAATGCATCCCGGCCTATCAAGTCCTGATCCTGGTGTCTTCAGTCCCTTTGTGTCCCATTACTACAGCCTGCTGGAATGCAGACTGAATGTGCTGACTTCACCCTGTGAAGAACACAGCTGAGCTGAGTTCATGAGTATAGTGACCATGCTATGCTCAGAGGATAGCACTTCGCAGCAGTCCTCCCCAAACTCTAACTCTTACCCTTTCCTCCCCCACCCCTTAGATGCTCCCTGAACCTTAAGATGCTGGGGGCATGGCTGTGACATAGGGCTCAACACTCATTGTCTCTGACTCTCAGCACTTGGAACAATTCTTCGTGCCCACTGCAAAAAGGCTTTTCTGACCAAGGTTGAACAATGATCTATAGATATAAACATAAATATTTGGAAGTCAATTTAACAATATGTCCATTTAGTAAAACAAAAATCTTAGGCTCACCCTGAGGGCCTAGGACCCTAAAGTTGAAAGCTCATGGCTTTCAACCAGGTTTGCAGTACCAAATATAAACTCCCTACTGTGGAGAAGACCTCAAGTCTCACCAGAAAACAAGGGGTTATGCTCTAGCCCACATGCCCCTGGTATTCCTGCTTGCTTGGCGAGCCAGAGCTTCAGTATCTAGGGGTCACGGCTGGGCAATACCAGCGATAACTTTTCTCCTTCTGTGGCCTGCATGGCAACTTCCGGCACCATAAAAGCTAGCCAGCAGAGATGAAAATTTCAGGTCAGTTCTAGCTTGATTTCTCTATGACCTTGGGGGAAAGAAATATGTTGTATCTTCAGCAATGAAGTTTCACCATCTAGTTATGGTGGAGAATGGAAAACAATGTCAATGGCTGGTGTTTTTCCATGGCCTCTAGGAACTCATGACCAATAACTCATAGGGAGTTATCCATACGTGGAACTCAATTTTCACGGAATACCCTATGTCTTCTGAGGGGAAGCATAGCCCACCTATATACAGGTACCCATGTTCAAATGCCTTCTGAAACCCTTTAAATTCACAGAATTTAATTAAGTGACTAGTGAAAGAGATACCATCAAACTTCAGTACTTTCAATATTGGGAGTGTTTTGGCAACCTGACATAAGCTAAGTTGTCTGGGAAGAGAAACCCCAATGGAGAAAGTGACCCATCAGACTGCCCCATAGACAAGTCTGTAGGACATGTCCCACACCTATGATTAATGTGGATGGGCCCAGGCCAGAAATCACTGTCTGTAATGTTGGGGCTGGTGGTCTTGGGTTCCATAAAAAACAAGGTGAGCAAGCCATGGGGAGTGGGTAAAAACCATTCCTCCATGGCCTCTGCTTCAGTTTCTGCTTCCAGATTCAAACTGACTTCTTCCCTCATAGAAAGAGTATAAGGTAAAATAAACCTTCAAATACTGACTTGCCAAGCAAGCTGCTGTTAGCAGCGACATGAAGGTTAGAGTATAACCTCTCACTTTCTGATCACACACACACACACACACACACACACACACACACACACACACACACACAATTTTAAAAGGAAAAAGAAACCTTAAAAAGTGTTTTGAAAAAGAAGACTTGTCAGCTATGGCTATTGGGACAATGTGGTGCCCTGCCCTAAAGAGTGTTGTAGGGTTGTGACCACTGCCACTGTCACTTCATTCTGGTTCCTATCATCTAATTGTTCCTCTCCTGGAATCAGCACCTTTGTTGGCCCGAGTCCTTTCACAACAGAACAACTCAAACATTTCGAACATTCACCTCAATGAGTTCTGAGCTCCTGGTCACCTGACTGCATCAGATTATTACTGTTCATTTGTGGTTACCACCAGATACCAAGAAGTAATGGAAACCTGAGTATAGTCTGTGTCCTTCCTATCATGAGTCAAAAACTGTCTGCATAAGTCAGGGAGTCTAGTTACTCCTGATATCACAGATCCCCCTTTCGCCCACTGAATTAGTTACTTTCCTAATTTCTGTAACAAAGTATCTAATAAGACGCAATTCAATGGAGGAAAGGCCTATTTTGGCTTACAGCTCGAGGAGAGCCAATCCATCATGGTAAAACTTTCAACCCAAAATTTATCCTGTCTACAAGTAATGTAGACACGGGGGAGGAAGCAGAGAGAATGGCCAACCAATAACTGGCCCAACTTGAGACCCATCCCATGGGCAAGCACCAATCCCTTTGCAGTATTAATGATACTCTGTTATGCTTGCAGACAGAAACATATTGTCCTGTGAGAGGCTCCACCCAGCAGCTGACTCAGTCAGATACAGACACCCACACCCAAACAGTGGATGGAGCTTGAGGACTCTTATGGAATAATAGGAGGATGGATTGCAGGCCCCAAGGAAATAGGAACTCTACAGGAAGATCACAAGAGTAAACTAACCTGGACCCTTGGGCTCTCAGAGTCTGAACCACCAACCAAAGAACATACAAAGGCAGGACCTAGGCCTCCCTGCACATATGTAGCAGATGTGCAGCTGGGTCTTCACATGGGTCCTGAAAAATTGGAACAGGAACTATCCCAAAAGCTGTTGCCTGTACATGGGAAATGTTCTTCTAGCAAAACCTCAGTGGGAGAGGCCTCAGTGGGAGAGGCCTAAGTGTCTAGCCCTGCAGAGACTTAAAGTGCTCCAGAGTAGGGGGGCTACATGGGGGTGGGGAGTCACTTGTTCAGAGGAGAAGGGGAGAGGGAAAGGATTGTAAGAGGGGGTGACCAGGAGAACAGCAGTAAGCAGGATGTAAAGTGAATAAATAAAAAATTAAATTAAATTTTTTAAAAAAGCATGGTAGCAGTGGGAGATGGCAGGCCACATTGCGGCTGCAGTCAGGAAGCAGAAAAATAAATGCTGACATACATCAGCCTCTCTCCTTCCCCTGCCTTTTATTCAACCTAAGCTCCTACCCATGTTAGGTTGGCTCTACCCTACTCAAGCAAATCTCTGAAAAACTCTCATGGACAATCACAGAGGGGCATCCACTGGGTGCTTCTAACTCCAGTCAACCTGGCAGTGAGCATCAAGCAGCCCAGATGGGCTTATGTGGGACACAGAGATCTTCACATGACGGGCTGGACCTCTGGGACCTGTCCATATATCTCCCCTCCAGATTTCTGCCTCTTATTTAATCTTTCTCCTTTCTAGATTGTTAACCAACCAGATGACTATTTATCACTTCCTAGGAGTTCAAGTTTATCCTCAGGTTACCTTACCTTCTGCTACAGGCAAAAGATGCTTCTTAGAGCAACTCTCAGCAGGAGGAGCTTCCCTTGGGCTCATTTTAGAGGCTAGTGGAGGTGTAGCTTTACAGCATGTGCTCTTGTAGAAGTTAGGTCTGGTTCTTCCTCCCAGCCCCATGCTCCCAGAAATAAGACTCAGACTCAAATTACATTTACAAATACTTTGGCCACATAGCTAAACTCTCCTCTGACTAGATTGTAACTTAAAATAACCCATTTATTCTACCCTATATTCTGCCACATGGCTGGTTACCTATGCTTACGTACCATGTATCTGTCTTACCTCATCTTCCCAGGCAAATCTTCCACACCTCCTTTATCCCAGAATTCTTTCTGCTTCCCGGATGCCCCACCTTCTATTCTATACTATAGGCCATGAGTTATTTAATTGACAGGTGACACATCCATACAATACACAGGATATTCTCTCTACATGCTTTAGTCTCCATGATCTTTTGAACTGGGCTTTTCCCTCCATCAGTTGGTCCTAGGGAATGTCCTCTGTGGACATGTTGGGGCAAAGGTGGACATCTGGAAGTTAACTGTATCTGCCATCATTCTTGAAGGGAACTTTTATTCTCTGACTCTTCAATAGAATGTGGTTAGGAGCCCAGACACAGGGAAATCTTGAGAATATGATGCAGCACAGCACAGCAGGGCGTGTGACCCTAGAAACAAGCAGTTACAAAGTTACTTACCGGTAATGTTAGCATTCAGGAAGCTAAAGAGGAAGATTTTTAGTTCAAGGCCAACCTGGTCTGCTTGGAAACACTATCTCACAAACTGCAACAAGACAAAATATAGCTTCAAACTAGGAATTCTTAAAAATTGACATACTTAACTGGTAACAAAGCTAAAGCAAAGGCATTAAGCCTGTGTGGAGAAAGCAATAAAATCTTTTCTTCAAATGAGACCTGAAAAACGATAAAGACATATCATGTGTAGGGTACAGAAAGATATCCTACCATAAGACCATCTTCAAATCAACTTAGAAACAAAATGTAATTTGGTTCAGCATTCCAATGCTGCTTCTGCTGGGACTAGAGCATATGAAACTAGTTTAAAGCTTTTATAGAGTAAGATCTGAGAATGGTAAGGAGAAGTTTGCAAAAGGTGAGTATTTAGGAGGTCTCCTGAAAAATTATAAAATTCCATTATATACACATATATATTTACATGCACATATAAATAATACTAAATTATACTATTATTTAAACAATTCCCACAGGAAAATGAAGCAACAGATTAACAGCAAAACAGACCCAGAAATGGTTTACAGCCTTTGTGGGGACAAAACAAATGCACCAAGGCCACTTACCTCCAATATGAGGAGAACATAACACTTAAGTCGTAAGGGTTAACTGGCCATTTGAGTTGGGGGGTAGAGAGAATGTCAGACCTCAGTCCTCACACCAGAAACAAAAATAAATCACAGGTAAAATACCAAAATGCCACGAATTTAGAGGAAGCTCAGTCTCCACTGTCAGAGAGGTGGAAAAGGGTTCTATGATCCTCTGAAAAGTCAGTGCTGCAAAGTCTGAGGCTACACTACTTTCTGACAAACAACTCTAAGGGGATTGTAACAGTGGGTTCACCATCCCAACATAAACTTGTCCCAAGCATGGGACTGCAAATATTCATACCAAGCCATCTCCAGAACACAATGGCCCAATCCAGAAGAGACTGGAACAATTCCTTGGGGACTGAGCATGCAGATCAGTGGTAAAGTAGATATCTATCATGGTAAAGACCCCAGGATGGGATGACACAAGAACATTATGAGATGAGATGCCTGTCAGCACCCAGGGAACACTGGGTTTATTTTTATTATCATCGGTGTGTCTTCTAACTAACTAGTCACTCCTGGGAAACCTCCTACCCAGCATCCTAGATACCAATAACCTCCCTTCCAGTTATTAATATCAAGACAGAGGCCCTGCAGGAGTAGCAGAAGCTGAAGCTCATGGCCCACCCATGGCTATCGCCACACTTTGCTGCTTGGTTTACTTGGTACTGTTCTACAGTTGCTATTGCAGTTTTGCCGGCTCAATGGCTTCAACCTGTGGGCTTTTCCTTCACTGTTTTTCACGATCTCATACTTCACTCTTGATGAAAAGTCCAGCCAGCCTGACCTACTATCTCATTTGCTGATGGACTATGTTTTCTTTTTGTCTGATCAAGAAATTTGTCTCTACTCAGAGAGTGATTCCATCGATTAGACCAAACCCTGTATCACACTGAACTCTCCTCATTAAATGTCCCAGCAGCTTTCTTAGTACCAAGCTGAGAAGCCTTGGAGATCTTGGAGAATCTGAAATTGCTCTTCCACAGAGTAATCTTAGAAAAGCAGAAATCCTGAAGCACAGCTGCGTCTTTATAGAACTGAAGACCATGTCCTAACAGGAGGCCACGTGTGTTTTATACCCTAAACTTCCTCCCACAGGGTCTGGTGCTGACATTTTCCATTTGTTTGAAGAGGTATCTATTTCTCTACTGACTTGAGAGTTGTGATCTCACTCACCTTGATAAGTGAAGGAGACATTCTAGTAGAGTAAAGGAATAACCACCAAGTAGCTTCTTGGTGACCAGACACAATACTTAGTTTTTTTCTATGTATATAGAATATACCAAGAGCTGTTAATAATTACTTTTATTTTATTTTTGTGTATGAGTGTTTTGCCTATATGTATGTCTGTGTGCCATGTGTATGACTGGTGCTCATGGAGGCCAGAAGAGGGCATTGGATTCCCTGAAATTAGAGTTACAGACAGTTGTGAGCCACCATGTGGTTGCTGGGAATGGCACCCAGATCCTCTGAAAGAGCAACAGGTATTCTTAACCACTAAGCCATCTCTCAGCTCACTCCCAGACCACTAAGCCATCTCTCAGTTCACTCTCAGAGTTTTTAATTTTAATCATTATGAGATAGTTTAAGATCTATACAAAGTGGAAAGAAAAAAGGTACAGAGAGTTTCCTGGCTCCTCTTACCCTACTCTCCTGTGATGGTTAATTTTGGTCAACTGCTATCTTGCTTGTACTGAGACTTGGGAAGCATCTGGTATCTGTGGTTGTGTCTGCAGAGGTGAGTAAAGCATAAGGACTCTGACCTAATCCCTTGATGATTCACAATATGGGGGCCTTGTTGGGAATGGAGAAAAGCAGGTAGTCAGGCCCATGGGGGAAGCAGGTCACCTAGGGTGTGTCCTCGGGGGTTGTATCTCACCCTGGGGCTTTTCTGTACCTCCTTTTCTCTGCCTCCTGTCCACAAAGAAGTAAGGAATAACTTCTGTCACAGGCTTCTCCCACCATGATGCTCAGCTCAAGTGCAAGGGCCAAGTGACCATGGCCTGAGCCCTTTGAAACCACAAGCTAACACCTTCCCTCTTTTGATTTTTTTTTTCAGTTATTTGCTCACAACAGCACGAAAGCCTAATACACACTCTCTCAATGATTAAATATTCTATAACCACAGCATAGTTTCAAAAATGTGATAATGGTTGGTATTAATCTGCCTGTTGATCCAGGCATCAGCCTTTTAGATTTCAGCTGTGCTGCTTGGATCTGGGCCTGACTCTAACCTTATTAACTATAAGAAACTCTGGAAGATTCCTGATGGGCTCACTCTTAGAGTGAGTTTTAACCTACATGTGTTGACAGTATCTCCACAGCAGGGCTTCAGCGGGAGTGTAATGACATTAGTTATCCTCTGAGGCAGATCGAGTGGGAGATCAACTGCAAAACTGGCTTCTTGGATCCACATCCTCAGCTATGAGACTTTGCATTTCTTCCCATCTAAAGATGGAGTCTATTTTCTCCTCCTTTGTTGTAGGGTTTGATACAAGACCCATTTTGGCTGACTGAATGTGACACTGATGGACCAGTCAGAGGGCTGCTTTATCACCATTTTGTTTACAAGAATATGGCTTCTGCCATGTGAGTAAGTCCAGGCTATACTGCATCGTGATGAGTAAGCCCAAGCTAGACTGCATCCTGAGACAAGACTGATGGCCAAAGTCTCTTTATAACCTCAGCCTCCAAACCCTGGAGGCAGACCTGCAGATTGACTAATAGAAAATAAAATATCGCAGCCCCAGGATGATTCAGCTGAGTCTAGCCAGGAACTTCAAATCTGTGCAAAACCTCACTCTCGGGAGCTCAAAACGTTTGTTGGTGAGCCTACTACTATAATTTTGTTAAATGGACATCATAGTGTCAAGCTGTGCTCTAAGTTCATATCTGTCTACCCGGAGGTGAGTGTGGTTCTTAGATCCTATCAGATAATTATTGTTGCACAGTGGACAGTGATTAATTAGCTCAGAAACCCACAACTGATCAAAGTGCTGGAAAAAAATACCCATGGGGTGGTCAGGCATACATGGGACAGCTATATGAAACATCCTCCTCAAGGCTCAGGAACCACCACAGAGGAGCTAGAAATACCATAAGAGCCAGAAGTCAGGAATGACCAGAGCAAAACAGTATCTTCTAGATATGGCCGGAGCCTGCAGCCATGACCTCAAAGCAGCTGTGGTTGCCTGTACAAGACCCACACAGGATTAAGCCAGTCAGTGTTCCTGCAAGAGTGGAAAGGGTCCGTGAGCTCCTACCCTGAGCCAAGGATCTGTGTACAGTTGATGGTGTCATGTGGAGGAAAAGTAAGTTTTCTGGGCTCCCACAAGTTTGAAAATGCACACCAATAGGTGGCCTCACACCTAGGAGTACATGAACAGCACAAAATGAAATCAATGGGTTATTTGAAAAAAGGCATACAAGGTTGTATGACCGGGGAGATGGGAGTGAATCTAGGATGAGTTAGGAAGAGAGTCAAGTGCAGTAAAAATACATTGCATAAAATTCTTAAAGAATTGAAAAAATATTTATAAATTGCCAGTACGCAGTTGAGCCTAGCCCAGAGATGATTCTGATTCTAAAGCTCTGTGCTGTTTCCTACAGGAAAATCTTTCTCTGCTCTCCTCTGCAGCCCCATCCATAGAATATTCAAGCTGATATAATTTACCAGGGTTAGAATAGTAACACAACAAAATCTGATCTCACCTTTCCCCATTCCGTGATGGAACCCACAACATTTTTATACTCAAAGTTGGTAATATGAATATTTATCTATACCCATATGTTCACAGGCAAGGGAAGTCGTTGGCGATGTTTCATTTAATGAAAACACTAGAACATCTCAATGTTGGAACCATATGGGACAGGCCTCAGAGAGTCCTCCATTACTGTCACAGTTAGAGTGTTACAGTTGTTTTAAATGCTTGGAAGAAGCCAGTTGGCTGTTCCTGACAGGGAGGGGGACAGAATGAAAATCTTGGGAGTTCTCGGTAACTGTCCTACATAATGTATTATAACACCTTGGCACTTTTCTCTATCTCAGAGGAAGGCTATGGTGGGTGGTGGGTCAGCATGGCATAGTGTACACATCCACTTACTATTCTAAGTATGCAGAATCCTATCAGAGGATGGGGAGGGGGAAAGCATTGTTAACCTTCCCCCAGGGTGGGAAGGGAGAAAACCAAAGCAGGGTTGGGGGAGGGTGATGTTGGAAGGGGATTTAGATGAACTGAATGTACCATTTTGATGGGAATGCATTGTTTTTTAAATACCGCTAATGACCAAATATAATCATAACTGACATCCAGTTTGTAGTAATGCTTGTCTGAGCATCTTGGCTCTCGGCCTGATTTCCTTCACTTAATATTTGAACAACGGCTCTAACATTGTTGCACTTCCATTTCCTCATCCCTGGGGTCTACAGAAGTATGTGGACACATCACAGGTGAGTTCAGGTCACACATAAAGGACCTACTCTAATGACTGGGTACCAGAAAAGTCTGGCGATAGATGGATGCATCTGCAGAAGTGTTACGGGTAGAGGAGAAAAGAGTAGTCTTATTGATAGCTGCAGTGTCATTTGTGGTAATAAAGCAAGCTGAGAGCTAGCGTGGGAAGTACTCTAAATGCTATTATAAGATCTTTGGATTCTAATCTATGTAAAGAATGTATTCACATCATCTTGAGAGGAATAGTAGCATGAAACCATCCATGTAGTATCAGACACACAGCGTTGGATAGATTCTGTGTTGGAGATGAAATTAACTAGATATCAGTTATTAGCTTCAGGGGCAGGGGGTGTTAAATGAGAGGCAAGACAGTTGTTTGCTCAGAAATTAACTCAATATCTTCAGCAACAGCAATGAAAGGGTTCCATTGGGGTGGAAGGCTGTTTCCTGCATGATGTCTGCCCCATGGGGGATGATGGATCCCTGAGTGGGAACTTCGATTTTTCTTTGATGTTCTTGTTGCTTAAGCTCTGGCTTGCTGTGCTCCACAACTCCCTCCAGTGGACTCTTCTGTACCTTCCTCGGTCTACTGTAGGCACCATGGTTGGTTGATTGGTTTGATTTTTAACTCTGTCGTTGCCTATCAGCTTCTCCGAAGATCCTGAAACATTCTAAATCCCAGGTGCAGCAACTGCAGCTGTTCCAGACACCAAATTACTGAGAGAGAGAGAGAGAGAGAGAGAGAGAGAGAGAGAGAGAGAGAGAGGATTCTTCTAAAGTCATCTTTGGCTTAAAAACAGGGAATTGTAATTTGCTTCCAATTTCGAAGCTAGTCTGAGTTCTACCTTCAAGGAAATGATGTGTTCCATTTTAGGGAAGTGTTCTAGGCACAGGTTATGCAGTGTTAACAGTTCTGTCAGAGTTAGAATGCATAAAAAGCCACAATTGAGTGCGAGTTGCTCTCCCCCCCCCATTTAATATAAAAATCCAAAGTTATATTATGGTTCATTAAAAACTGGCCAAGCTCTTTAAAAGCCTGATAAAGGATTTGAGCAAAATGTCAGATATGGCCTCTGCTGTTACAAATTTATGGGTCCCCAGATGTTTGAACTTGAGAAATGTTCAACCACTGGGATGTTATAGGCTCAATTCTCTCTGCTGTTCTGGGAAAAATTCCTAATGTCAGGGTGAACCAACTATGTGTCATCTGGAAGCTCTGTATTTCCAGGACCAACACTGGCCAGCTGGTAGGGACTTCTTGGAATTTGTGTGTTGAGATTGTATGAGGACCAAGAGGAGCAATGGACTTAGTGGGTCAGTAATGTCTGCCACAGGTCCACAAGTGGTAGAGAACACCAAAGACCAGGATTATAGATTCCTGAGGCTACTATCTAAGAGAAAGACAACATAGAGTTGAAGGAATATCAGATTAACTCTCTATGTGTTCACTGATAATCTGTTTTGTTCGTAAGAAAATTAAAGGCACCTTGCAAACATACACAGTTTATATGTGTGAGAATACAGGACTGTTTGATCTGGGGAGGTCTTCTAGCCTTTACTAGCTAAGATTGTCCCTTTGGGCCAATTGCATGCCTTTGGGGGGACCTCAGTTTTCTTATAAAATTAAGTGAGATAGACCAGATCACCTCTGAGATCTCTTTTAACACAAACTATATATATATGTGTGTGTGTGTGTATGATATATATGATGTATATGTATAATATTTGTGTATGTATACATGTATATGCATATGAATATTTATATATGTGTACTTGTATATACATACACACACATACACAATAAAGAATTGTCTACGGGATACAATCCTTTCAAATTGCTTGTTCAGTAGCAGCTTCCTTGCTAAGCCTCATTCTATCTTTAACAATACTCTGAATTAAGCAGCTAATGTCACCCCAATTATAAAATTAGGACTCTAAGTATACAGAAAATTTGTTTTCCCAACATCAGAGCTTTAGTGAGAATAAAAGCAAGAGAAGCAAGTTATGAAGTGTTAGGTGAAGTGGAAAGGCTAAGAGAAATGCCACTAGAATAGATTCAGCAGAATCTCCAATCCATGCCTAGTGTGGCTCTTGGGTAGCTACATCACCATAAATCCCACCACAGCATGAGTGCTGACTCGTGAATCTGTCTCCCTGAAACTCCCTGTTCAAATTGCAGGCAGATCTACTCAAGAGTCTCCTTTCCCCCCAGCAATTGTTTGCTGCTTATATGACCTCTGAGCATGTCCTTGTGAGCTCTGACTTTCTGAGCCAGGTAAGTATCCTTAGCTTCTGGAGTCTTCTAAGCCTCCCTTCTTCCTCATTAGGGGGAATGTTTCTCTGTGAGTAGGTCTCATCCTAGCCCTGCTACCTACATCCAATAGGATGGGCTTTTAATCCCGCTTGTGTCTGTGTCTCCATAGTATTATCTTCAGGACTGGCCAGTAGACAAAATTAGGCTAAGCTGGAACAATTATAAAAGACAATGGTAATTAGGTCATATTACATTCTTGGCCTTACTACACCCTGCAGCATTGCCTAGGTCCCTATGCCAAATTTAAGCCTTCTGGTCTACCACTGAATGACCAAGGTAACTAAAGAACATAAATGCAAACAAACAGCAAGATGTACCAGTTTCTACCTCGAGGTTAAGGATTTGTAGCCAGCCTTAGAGCTGCACTAGTCATATCCAAGACAATTCTCCTAGCCTGATCTTGAAAAAATTGACCCCTCTCTGTGAAATCAGGCTGGAAACTCTTTGCAGGTCAGAGGAAAAGCCCTGGACTTCTGTCAAGTGCCTAGAAATCTTGTAGTGGAAATATTCCTTTGGTCTTGGTTCCCTAAGTATTGTCTGTGGACCACCACCAACAGCATCATCAGAGAGCTGCTTAGACAGGAAAAAAATATCCACACCTACAACTAACGTATATGTGGAATAAGAATCTGTATTTTTGCACAAGATCTCTAGAAGAAAAAAATGCATCCTGGCCATTGGAAAGGATCTGAAGTAAAATTTCTGAATGTTAAAAGCAGTGGCTTGGGAGTTAAGGCTAGTTGGTGCTTGCCTTGTAAGCATAAGGACCTGAGTTCAATTCCCCAGAACTCAGGCTTTTAAAAAAGGGCAGACATGATGGTGTATGGTTGTAATCACAGTGCTTGTGAGGTTGGCCACGTGGATCCCTGAGGCTTGCTAGCTAGCCAGCCAGCCTGGCCTATTTGGTGAGTTTCAGATCAAGGAGAGATCTTGTCTCAAAAGCAAGGTGGACAAAGCCTAAGGAAGAATGGTCATTGTCCTCTGTCCTACACACACACACACACACACACACACACACACACACACACACACACACGAGAGAGAGGAGAGAGAGAGAGAGAGAGAGAGAGAGAGAGAGAGAGAGAACAGAGAGAGAGCACAGTGGATGTTCAACCATTTAAAAACTTCTGATATCTGCATGCTAAATTATATCAATCAACCCCCTCAGGTGGTGTAGGGAGTCATCAAGGCTCCCCCAGTTAATTTTAAAGAGTGGCCTATGTGGGGAACCACTGCTACAACACTACCTGCCCCTTACTCTTACATCAAACTCAGAATTGCCATTTCTTGACATGAAGTGGCAGCACCATAGCAGGGGAGCTCTCCATGTGATCTAAGAACAGCATAATGAGTTTCATAGACATAAGCTGATTCCATTTAAAGCGTTGGCTTTTCCTTCTGAAATTACGTTATTACTAGTTCCTTCTGTCGTGGTTTAAAATGTCCTCTCTTCTATGAGATGATGTAAGGCATAAATACCATTCTTTACAAAATAGAGAACAAACCTGATTTACTCCTTGAATTTGGAGGGTGTGTATGGTTGGAAGGCAGGGTGTCAGGTAGCCTGGACTGGCCTCTAACTTGTAGCTGGGGTTGCCTTTGAACGGATCCCTAATACCTGAGGGATATTAGTCTACCCCTAAGGGCTGGAATAAGTACATCTGATTGATGGGGTGCCTGAGCTCGAATCCAGTGCCTCAAGCATGCCAAGCAAGCACTGTGCCCCCTGAGCTTCCTCCACACTCCCTAAAAACGTATTTTTAAAAATGAGATTGTGCTAGCTGATACGTCCTGGGTGGGAGAGGGACCTCTTATATTGGAACTAAGGGGCCAATTTCACGGGGGATTGGTCTTCTTTGAAGCCTGACTAGTGGGCATTTCCCTAAAATCCAAACCCTACTTACTTTGACCTACTGCCTCATGGACTGCAGCAAACTGCAACCACACAGCTTACCTCGTCCAGCTGTCCAGTGCTAACAACAGCCCCCTCTACATTCAGCGAAACTAGAGGAGTCCCAGGCAGCAGCTCCACTTTAGGGTACACCTGCAACCTGATGGACAGCGGTCAGGCTTCCAAAACTTCTTAGCCAAATGAGGCTATCTTTCATTAGCTATCTATCGAGAGGCCTCCACCAGGCTGCAGGATATGAGGGCCATTTAATTAGGCCCTGCACCACTCTCTGGTGTGAAAAGGCTCTCAAACGCTTTGATTCCCTGCTGCTTCTCAGCAGGAAGTTGTTGGCGATAATTGACATAGGATTTCCTTGTTAACCAGCAGCAGACATGCCGGATTAAAGCGACAGAGATCTCAAGAAGAAAGTGGAAGAGATAAGAAGCTTGGGAAGACTTCTGCTTATTTGGCACTCGAGGACTGGAGGAAACAGCAATAACCCACTCGAGTGGCGACTCCGGAGTGGAAGGGCGTCCCCTTATCAGACCCATTTCAGCTTGGCTGATCAAAGATTGACTCCCCGTAAAATCACATAGGCCTGGGGTTTGTTAGTTTATTAAGCGGCAGGTTTTGGGAATTATCACAGGTTTAAAGATGGATTGCAGTTTATGTGAAGGGGGAGAGGACTATCGGGTTTTCATCTTAACAATTATAAAATATCACAGCTGAAAGCTTACTTGCAAATGACATAATTTTCCACTGCCAACTAAACAGGTCATTGTGAGGCTGTGTGTAGGCGTTCTCCAGGAGGGAAGAAATTAACTCTGGGGAAGAGGAAGGACCAGAGTCCTCCAAGCACCTTGTTCTGCTTCGGGAGCCCGTGTGATCTCATTTGCCCTGTGCGAGCCTATAGGTAATTATGTTTAATTTCTCACCAGGGCCATTTAGGTCAGCTTGCATTAAAAAGAGAGGTATGAGACACACAACCCGCCGAGACGAGCCTTACAACAGCATTGTGATAAATGTTAGGGAAATAGAGACTCATGTGTGGACGGAAATAAATGTCTACTTCGGAGTAGAGACAATTATTGTGTGTCAGTTAATCACCCAACCTTATGGAGGCACACGTGGCATTAATATATAGCTGTGAAGGCCTTTCTTTTGACAACTATATACAGGTCCTAGAACAGTGGAGCCAGGAGACACATTTGTACTGGTGCCCCTGACCGAGGGCCCATGTTTCAGATAGAAAACGGGAACACACCAGCTCACATATCTGCCAGATTTTTTAAAAATGGCATCTATTGGTTTGAGATTTTAAGTTATCCAAGAAATAAGTGTTTGTAGTAAAGAATTTCAGAAATATGGCTGTAGCATGTAATTATTAAAAAACAATCCACACTAAAGCAGTCTACTCTCTGGCTGCAGTGGTCTCCCTGCCCCCATGGCTATCTCCATGTGCGGGCCCGCCCAACTTTTACTGCGGTCCGCTTTGGCAAAATACAAAGCGTGACTAAAATGAATATTTCCTGTTCCCAGTGTAAATACTATAAAATGCCTAGAGGATTGTGTGGCTTCTTATAAAATCAGGCTTGCTCCTTACTTTAAAAATGTATACTTTACCCAATAAGCCGTTATTTTCCTCTATCTGATAAATATCATTTGAGGGTCTTATTTGGGTTCATGGCATCACATATGATAACATAATTTGCTTAGCTAGCATTCAGTGGGTCAGGTGCTTGCTACTCTGTTCCAAACTGAAATGACCAGGTCTGAGTGTCAGTCTCTGCATACGCATTTTACTGCTTCCTTGGCAGAGTTAGACTTAAAAGCAGAATTCCTGGCTCAAAGGGCCAGGGATGTGACAGCGAGACTCAGGTTTGCATCTTTTCAACCCAGCCTACAAATCATTTCTTATGCTGACATCCAAAGCATTTTGTATCTTCCGACGTGAAATGAGAACAGGTGGGACCCATTCTTTCATCGACCAAGGAGCCCGCGTTCTATCTCCCTCGGCTGAGCTCTCTGGGTCTTAACTGACCTTCTTCAGCTAAGTCCTGTGACAATGATAACAAACAGTGCTCAATAACCCAAGTTCAATAATCCAAGTTCATAGGGTCAGAGTCTAAAGGTAATCGTGTCAGCACTGGGGACTTAAATACATCTTGTATTCAAGAACTCAAGGCTCATCATCAAGCCTGTGTGCAAATAGGGTTGATTTAAACAAACCAACAAACTGAAAATGACCCGGGAGAGGGGGGAGGGGAAGCTCACTTTCAACCAGCCTTCAAGGGAAGGGGATTAAAAATAAACAGAATAGCCACACATATAGCCCAACCTGATCCACCAGAGAGAAGTCACTGATGTTACTTTTTCTTGGTGCCCTCCTGGTCACTCTTTGGCAAGTTGCAAAAAATCCAGTGGCCCTCGGTTGAGATGTGCTCACTATCTCTGGTGTGAGGCTGCTCAGAAAGAAAGGGGTCTGCAGAGATCAGAGATTTTTTCCCCCCCTCATAAATTAGGCCTGGTGTTACACTCCCAGGAGTGTAGATGAGACAGGAGAATTCAAAGTTCAGTCATTTTCAGTTACCTAAGGAGTTTAAGGATAACCTGGGTTACATAAAACACCTTCTTTAAAAAAATAAATAAATAAATAAGAAAGGTTAAATTAAAAATTGAAACAGTTTTTGCTACCAAAAGATTTTTTTCCTGCATACTTTGTTATGAAGATGTGGGGAAAGTAGCCTTAATACATAACTCTACGAAAATAATATATACCTGTGTAAAATATTCTTTAGAAAAACAATTCTATATATGATATATATTATCAGTAAAAATACTACTCATGGTTCTTATTTGTTCTATGGAATTATTTTTAAAAAATTGTCTGCTAACATATTGTCAGCAATATTTAACAGTTTGTTATTATGAAGTCTTCTGTACTCTCCCACCTACAAACAAAGCTGGAAACTGGCTACTTAACTCCTCAAATCCAAGACTAGAGCCTACTGTGTGCTGTTCATAGTGAGCCTGGACACAGGCTGTCATGGGACAGGCACCAATTAACCAACTCTAGGCTGACTGGTATGGCCTTTTTTTTTTTCTTCAGATTTCTGGTTCTTTTTAGTTTGGTGAGTCTCCAGTAATGTCATAAGACATTATCCACAGCGTAGCTTCAAAAACTGAAGGCAGGTGTGTCATGTTTCTGTACCAGTAACCTTAACTTTCAACACTTTGTCCATCTAAAGGCCTGGAAAGGAACCAGTATCTTGTCCCCAACCCTGCTGATGGGTGATTTGGAAATCATCTCCACAGTTGATTTGCTCAGATAAACATCTGTCCAGGGAGGCATGCAAATGGGGAAGGATCAGAGACTGAAATTAAAATACAGCAAGGATATCACCCATCCACCTGTGCTGAAGCAGGCCTTGGGAAGAACATCCCTGGACCCCTCGTACCTCTTGTACGCCCTGTAATTCAGGGTGCTGAAACCAGAGACAAGTGAATTTGACTATAATCATTTCCTCATCTCAATCTTGGGAAATTTCCAGCCGAGTCTGGGAAAATATTACAATGCCCTCGATGCTAGCAACATTATGCAACTCGGAATTCTGGCTTTCACAGCACCATGGAGATGTAAGAGAGACTAAAGTCTAAGCCAGAGTTTAAGGCTATATGTGCAAATCACATCACAGAGGTGGTCAAGAGGCTGTGTCTGAATGTCAGTGGTGAGCTTGCTTTTTTAAAGGAAGAAGAGTTTGGACTTTCAATCTCACACACAAGGGAATGCCAATTCTCAAAATCTTTAGCTCTTTCCTTTCAGAGTCCAACAAAACAAGATGTGTTTTAAAGATCCTGAGAGAGAGAGAGAGAGAGAGAGAGAGAGAGAGAGAGAGAGAGAGAGA
>NW_021604568.1:19066308-19083151 GCF_004785775.1 Grammomys surdaster | reverse complement strand
AGAGAGAGAGAGAGAGAGAGAGAGAGAGAGAGAGAGAGAGAGAGAGACTTAGATTTGCTTCCATCTATTATTAAGCTGCTTATTTTTTTACCCACAAAGGAAAGGACATCATATAATATATGGTATAGTCTATGGCCTCAATGTACAATCAATAAAATATATGTAGTGTGGAGAGCTTTTGGGGCTGCTTGGCAGAAATCTGACATTGGCCAAGGACAAGGAAATGGGCTTTAGGCAGGAATCTGACTTTGGGCCATGACAAGGAAGTAAGTTCAGGCAGGAGTCTACTTTTAGGCTAAAACAGAGAAGTGATTTCAGTCAGGAATCCAAGTCTTAGGCTAAAACAAAGAAGTAGGCCTCAGGCTTGAATATGATTGTGGGCTAGGACAGGGAAGTAGGCTCAGATACTGTGTAATCCTGATGAGCCCTTAGAAACAGCGATCATGAGAGTGATCACGGGACTCTGTATATTGCCTTGTTTGTTCCTTGACTGTTTGTTTCTATTGTATTGCTGGTTCCTCAACCTAGAACTGACCTAAATACTTGCATGTAATTAAAAGGGTTTAAAAGAAATGTGGGATTAAACAAACCTGCCTCAGCCTTCAGCCTCAGAACTAGCTGAGGTCATGCTACAATTTTGTCTAATCGTCTCTTTTCTTTTAATCCTCACTCCTGGGCTGGAGAATCTGTTGACTGACTGAGCGGGCTTGGCCAATGTAGCATACAGTATATAATAAATAATTCTATATTAAAGTAACATAATTTTTTTAAATGTGAATTTGTGCATGGACACTTTGTTATATTGTTATCCATACCCCAATCCTTCTATAGCAGATACTCTACAAGGAGATTTTTCTGTAGGCTGCTGGGACACCTCCAGGAGAAGGAACTAGAAGAACATGCTCACAGGCAAGCCAATTTTCTCAGCAACCATAATGAAAGGGCCATATAAAAGGTGAAAAAAACACACAAAAAATCATAATCATTATTAGCATCCTTAGTATTGTAACAGCCCAGAAAAACATTATAGAAGAACAAGATTTTAAACAAGAAGTTTCCATTTGTAACCTTAAGACATTACAGAGTTACAAGATTTTAAAACAACAAGTTTCCATTGGTAACCTTGTTCTCATTCCTCAAAGACTGTCTAAGACTCTGCCAGGGTTTGTGTGCCTGTATCCCAGAACTGCTTCTTCAGTCTGCCCCCTTCCCTGAGATCACAGATACATACATAAACTTTTTATGTTCTTTTAAAATTTCAAGTACGTACTAAATTCTTCCTTTATGTATAGAATGACATCATCCACAGAAGGATCTAGTAGGAAGTCTACTGGAAATTCTATACAGAGATCCCTTCCCACAGTTACTGCATCACCAAGATGACTGGATCTCACTGCATAGTACTCAGTATCTTTCTTTAAAAATGCAAAATTCAGTTTCAGTCTTAAAAAAATGTATGCGTGTATCTATGTAGTGGGGGGTATGTTTTCATTTTTTGGTGGCAATTAGGGTCTGTGCAGTACCTGCTTGAGCAAGACTGTAAGGTTTAGTAAGCTGCGCATCTGCTTTTCATGTCCCAGACACTGGCATGGAACAGACGTCATCTCTCATGCGCTAGGTCTTTCTTTCTTTCTCTTTCTTTCTTTCTTTCTTTCTTTCTTTCTTTCTTTCTTTCTTTCTTTCTTTCCTTCCTTCCTTCCTTCCTTCCTTCCTTCCTTCCTTCCTTCCTTTCTTTCTTTCTTTCTTTCTTTCTTTCTTTCTTTCTTTCTTTCTTTCTTCCTTTCCTTCTCTCTCTCTCTTTCTTTCTTTTTAAATAGCCAGAAGTCTTGATGATAAAGACAAGCAACCGTCTAATAGAGAAATGATTCCATGACAGCATGCTGTGGCTGCCTGGTGTTGCCTTCCTGACAACCTATAAAAGCGCCATATTGATGAAGTGAATGAGACCCTCTCTGGTCATTTTCAACTAGGAACTAATAACCCCCATCCCATGCTATCAGGCATGCAATAACCTCCATGAAAACTTGGTTCATCCCATAAATCACTCAGGAATTTTTCTATTTCTTTCTCGGGACACATTGCACATCTGCTCAATGAAAGGAGGAAAGAGGCAATATTTCTTTGATCAGGATCGCTCTCGCTCTCTCTCTTTTAATATTCTCGTATCTATCCCTCGGGATGCTATCTTTTCAAGTGGGTGCAGAGAGTCCATCACTTTCTAATGAATGCAGAGAATTTATGAATTTGAGCAATAAAACCAAATATGAAGGGTTTTAGTTCATCTCAATCTATATTTTACATTGTCATGAGAAAATAAAGCGGGGCCACAAAGCCATATTGTGCCCTGTTCACTAAATCTCCTGATTTCTCATGACCTCTCAATGTGTTCCATTTGTGACCACATATGGAAGAGGGTTACAAACAGATGATTGCTTCGTGTTTTCCTTCAGATATGTCTAAATGCATAGCATGCTTTTCAGACCATCTTGGCTGTGGACAGGGAGAGCTTGGCCAACACAGCAGACATCAGCCTCAGCTAATATTGTCATAGATTAACATGTTACTGATTCAGTTACCATTTGCTAGGTACTGGAAGCATTTTAAAATTTGTAAAGTGGACTTGGTTGTCATCTTATGTGCCGAGGGGTGTTTAAAGCCTTAGGTTTGCTCCTGAGTTAGAAGGAATTATGGGGAGAAGATACCATTTTTGTGTGTGAAATAAAAGAAGCTGTGCAGACAGCTAGGGGAACTGTGAGCTTTTGATCTGTAGGGAATGAACAGGCCACTCTTTCGGGATGCTCCTGCTGGCCTCTTGCACTGGTATAGAGAGGCTGATGGCAGAGGGAGGACAGTGGTCCAGAAGGCCCATGCTCTTCTGAAACTCCAGAGACCATGGGAGACATTTATCATTCAAACCACCATACCATCTGGCAGTGCCATGACAGGATAATTCTACCAACTTGGAGTCCCTCATTTGGGAAAACAACACTGACCTGGTGGAGTGTCTACACAATATTCAACAAGCTAAAGAACCAATTGTAAGGCTGGAAAGAACAGCCTTAACTGTTGCATAGAAGGTGCCCCTTCAAAGCCCCCACCTTGCAATTTGCCAGCTGTGTGATCCTGAGTATGCCACTTAACCTCTCTGATCTTCGGCATGGTAACTGTAAAAGATTATCAAATATACTCCAGATGGTTGCTATCAAGGAGATACTTAGAAGCAAAATGTGGAGGACAGGACCTGGCACATAGTAGGAGTTACATAATGTTACTTTTATAAAAATGAGATACTAGAATTTGACCTTAGCTGTTACTGTTCCTATTCCTGTTTGGTTTGGTTTGGTTTAGTTTGATTTGGTTTTCTAATGGGTTTCTATTTCTTCCCCTGGAATACAAAAAGATTGGGCCTAGCCACATGTCCATCCCTCCTTGTTCAAAGCCACTGTGACTTCCTGGTAAATAAATTACCAAGAAATGAAAGAATGGTTTCCACATTTGCTTTCCCAACCAAAAAGAATAGTGATTAGTGTGCGTTGAATTTGGAATGCTTGTTTTAGTTTAACATAATCATAGATTTTCAGAAACATCACAAAGACTATAGACTTCTTGTGTCCTAGTACTGAGTTTCAGTGTCCACTTGAGCTACCATCATATGTATCATGGCATATGTGTTTAAAACAAGAACATTCCTAATCAGAAAGTCTAGAATGTTCTAAGAGCTGTGACTTGTATTGATGCTAATAAAGCCTCATGTTTTATATGGATTCTATCAGGTTTTTCACTAGTATCTTTTTTGATACACAAGACTATGCATATTCTTCTACTCCACAATTTAGCCCACTGATTTTGCCCTGTCTTCTCTCTCTCTCCTCCCTCCCTCCCTCTTCCTTATTCTCTTCCTCCTCCCTCCCTCCCTTTATTTCTCCCTCTTATTCCCTTCTTCCTTCCCTCTCTCCTTCCCTCTCTCTCTCCTTCTTATTCCCCCCTCCCGTGTGTGTGTCTCTGTGTGTGTGTGTGTGTATGTGTGTTGTGTGTGTGTGTCTGTCTGTCTCTCTCTTTCTATCTCCCAGTTTTGCATTCCTTTGTTTTACTCTGCACGTTGCTGGAGCAGGCTCACTAGACCATTTGCAGGCACACAGGTGAGGCTGACAGACACCAATCCATTTCATTCCTGAGCGAGGACTTAAACTTGATTCTCGTTGTCTGGGCATAGGAGGAGAGCAGTCTAAATCTCAGATACAATAGGCACTCAGCACTCGTAGCACTAAAGTTCCAAGGTGACTCTGAAATGTGGTGTCCAGAGTGTTCTACTTCTGCGGTTCCTGGTCACTATGAAGGGAGAGAGAGGCCAATGCCTCCCATCAGGGAATCTGAGATGGAAGGCCTACACCCTGAAGGGATTCTTTAATGTTCCACCTCCTCTAGTAACTATAGGGAACTTTCTGATTCAAGCCTTACCAGATGGAACACTGCTGAAAAGTACCCAAAAGGGCTGTAAAATTCTCTTTGGGTCCTCATTATTGAATGAAGAAATTGGGTTTATGAAATTTGAATATCATAAATAAAATAAACATACTTAAATGGACCAGGCTATAGAAGGTATAGAAGCATTCAAATTCATTATATACTTTACATTTAGAAAATAATGTTTGGACTTGGGGAGATGGCTCAATCAGTAAAGTGCCAGGCAAGCAGCAGCACCTGGGTTCAGTTCTCAATTCTCATCACTCATATTTATTTTTTAAAAATCTGGGTCTAGCAACGTGCACCTATAAACCCATCACTGGGGAAATGGAGACAGGAGTGTCCCTGGGGATCATTAGCCAGCCGATCGAGCCAAATTGGTGGCCAACATTGCTCACAGGGACCCTGTCGGCCATAGAAAGTGCTGTTTAGGAGTTTCATTGACAGTCACACCCTGTCTCAAAAAATAATATTGAATAAGACACCTAACATCAACTGCATATACACTTGTGTGCATATACACAGAAATATACACACTAATACACACACCAAACAATTTTCACAGGTAATTATTTTTCTATTATGAAGAAACATTTAACAAAAACACCATAGTAATGTTTTTTCATGCTAAGCACTGGATAATTTCAGTGTATATCTAAGACTTCAAAATTCAGCCTGGTAAAGAAAATCTAAACAAGGGGTCCACCCTAAAAGAGGATTTTCCTGTGTGTAAAAATATATTAGTGTGTGTGTGTATTTTTAAATCATTAAACATTTAAATCTCTTTAATTGAACTAATGTCAAAGAAAGATACATTTTATCCTATCAAGTTCAGTTTTACTAGCCTTGCCTCCGGTGGATTTGCCTCTAGTGTGAAACCAAGGGTGTTTTCTGAAATTTAAGCATCTTCAATAAGAACTTGATATGACCCAGCTGAGCTGTAAAACACCTGTCAGGCCTGTCCCCCAGCACCAGGATGACAAAGGAGGTCTGCCAAACACAGAGGGCCTCGAATGAGCCTGGTAGAACACACCTTTGTGCGGGCCCTTGGGGACTCTGGACTAATGAATTCAAAGCCGTGATTTGTAATTAGGGCAGTGTTAGAGCTGAGTGGGTGTTTCCAGAATGACTGACTGTATGTAAGTTGGAAAGAGCTAATGCTAATTACATGGGGCCTTTCCCCTCCCCTCTAAGAAAACCTATTTTCTATGGACAAAGGAAAGAGGTGGGTAGTAGCTATTTATTAGGAGCCTACTATGTGTTTGGCACCTACCATGTATTACCTTACGTGAGTGCCACAGAGCCTGTGGGAAGACAGTCCATTCTGAGATGAAGGGCATTCAAAACCAAGGTTTCCAGGTCTTTCTGAGGAAAATGAGGTCATTTTCTATAAAGCCATGCTGCCTTATAAGGGTTCCTATAGCCCACAGAAAAGGGTTTCTTTGACAGGCATACCCAGGAATTTTATCTGAAGTCATTGTCCAAGTTGGGCAGCCCAGGGGGCCAAGCTCCTGTCCTGCAGTGGGTGAGGTGATATTCTTATGTTATTATCAGGTGTTTTAATGATATTCTACCAAGACCTGGTCCAGTGGCTTCAACATTACCTACATTTACCAGAAATGTTCTGAAGAGCCACCTCAAGGGTTAAGTCAGTTCCCATTGCCTATAAAAGCACAGTGTTTGTTTGTTGACACATGGACACCCTGTGCTTGGGGTGACAAACTTTGTTACTTATGTTTCCTAATATCGCGACCCAATTCCTGGTAAGCAGACTCAGGAAAGGAAGAATTTATTTGAGCTCCTGATTTGAGGGAAGTGAAGGCCCAAACTTGGGAATGAGCAGGCTGCTTATAATTTATCAGCCATCCACAAGCAGATAATGGGCAGGAATGGGGCAGAACTATAACCCTAAAGGCTGGCCCTTTGTTGATGTATGACCTCCGAGTTGGCCTCCACCTCCTAAAGGCTTCACAACGTCCCAAAATAACACCACCAGCTTCAAACATACGAACCTGCAGGTGACCTTTTACATGGATGCACTCATATATTTTTACGTGTAATGTAACCATAACACAAACAAACCCTTCACCTTGGCTTCTGAGGGACACATGGTCCCTTCCCTTTTGATTTCTAGTCCTCTCTCCTCCTACATCTGGCCCTGCCTCTCAGCCTTGCAGCACTTCACCTTGTATCCCACTTACCACCCCGTTCATCCCTTTTTTCATCCCTTGGCTTAAGTCTATAACACTTGACTCGTCAAAGTGTTTGCATGTCACCTTATTTAACTGCCTTCCTTGGTGACATCAGTAGGTGCCTCTTCAGTTATGTTCTGTTTCATGCCGTGGCTATTTCCTTTGCAGCATTTATTCTTTCCTCTAATTATATAGTTACACATTTACATACTTGGTTATTTTTGTTGTTGTCCTTGCCTGTTTCATTTTGCTAGCTATAACACCCTACTGGAGAAATATTTATGTCTGTTAGTCCGTACTTTGCTTTCAGTACCCAGGGTCCAGCACACATCAGACACCAGAAACGCATCTACTGAATGGCTGAGGCTGAAGACGATCAACACTTGAACGATGTCTTGGGAACCGGAGAGCAGGCAGCATGATGGAACTGCGCATGCTCAGTGGTCTTTCTGCGCATGCTTGGCGGCCTCACATTCCTGCAGGCTCTGTACACACATCCTTGAATGAGATAGGCTGGTACAGACTCGGATTTTCTCTCTGGTGGAAACTAGAGGGAGAGTTGCTCCACCCGAGAAACAACCTCTGCTTACTTTCTGCTTTCGGGTCTGGGAACTTTTGCCCAACAGTGGTCCATGGATGCTTCATGGTTTTCTTTCCCTAGTCAGATGGACAGCCATAAGAGATGCCTCAGATCAGCAGACATTGTGTTTGTAGCCGAGTGTAAGGCCCAGATGGTCCAAGGAGGATCCTCAGAGGCCCTCCAGGATGGGAAATGGGAACAGACATCTAGGTAGAAGAGAAATGAAGACAAGGAAGACCTAGGAAGGGCCGACACATGGAAGCCTCCATGGTAAGTGCTTTCAATGCATGGTGTACCATGATAGAAATCAACATGTCCTTCATTTAGGTCCACAGCAGACATGGTGGTACAAAGTACCCAGGTTATCCAGTGACTAAGTATCAGAGCTGAAATCAGATGTATTGAAGATGATGTCATTTTCTAAGAAAATCTTTGTTGTCTGAGCAACTAGCCAAGCCACTTTCACCCTGGGCTCCCTCCCTCTCAACTCTGCCTCCTCATACAAGGCCTTGTATAGAGCTGATGATCTGCCCTGTGACTCTGAGGGACTGAGAAGGGAGACTCAGACACCAGATGATTGAAGATTAATAGCAGCTACTAGGGCATTCTTTCTATAGTAATCTCATGCTCTTGTTCCTGCTAATACTCTGGTCACAAAAAGGATAATGCTGAGTCAGGGTGGTGATATATGACTGAACCAGAAGTCACCATGTTCTAGAAGTAGGCACTCGCCCCATTTTGCAGATGTGGAAACTGAGGCTTCACACAACTAGGTGTCTTAGGACCTACTCAAATCTTCCCATAGAAACTATAACAACCCTGTGATGCTTCAGGGAGAGTTGTTAAAAAGAAGACTTATGTTTGAAATCATTGGCTATTGTCCATCGTCATTCTCCAGACAAGTGACTTCCAAGGTATGACTAGAAACCAGTGTCCACAAGCCACAAGCAGCTCCTGGAATGAACAGTCCCAAACTTAACCATCTTGTGAGGTCTGCTTCCCTGATACCCTGCCGTACCCCAGTGAACTCTCTCCTCTGACCCCAAAGCTAATGGTCCTTCTGCTACCTCCTTCCTCATTCACGACCAGGAAAGGGCAATCCAGGGTGTTTTCACTTTGCTATGCCTCACCTACTCCTTGGTAGTGCAAAAAACACACTTCTACACAGTCAGAGCAGGATCAAAGATGGCGCCCATCCAGAGGCAGTGACTGCCATTTTGCTGAACAGCATCACTTAGTACACCTTTGTGGTGAGGACATCGTGTGAAAGCCAGAGCAGGAGTGACCATCGCTAACACCTATGTCCCCTTCAGTATTGGCTTGTTTGTCCCTCCCCTGAGCCTCCACTCCCCAGGGACATGAAGTGTAGTGTTTGTATCTGATCAAGCTAGATTTGTCTTCTGCTCTGCGACCTGTGCCTTTCTGACCTTGTGAAACTCTTTGCATTCTATCTCTCATTTTCTTCAGAGTGAACTAACAAAGCAAGAAAAGCTAATCAGAGGTCTTGGCTGTTGACATTACTTAGAGATGAAACCACCTTGTCTCCAGGAAATCTCATCCTGCATGGCCTATCCCCCAGGAAGTCTAACCCAGGATACACAAGTCCCTTGGCTCACAATTCTGGATGTCAACCACCTCACCCACCTCACTACCCTGTATTGTTTCGGTCTGGGTTCACAGGTAAAAAAGAGCCACCTACCTCCTGTTCAGCAGCCACCCTGCCCTGGGGAGAAGCTGCTGCCAACTTTGTGCTTTGGGTACTGAAGAGGAAACAATCCATTGAGTGACACATGTGACAGCCCCACCCTGGGGGAATTCCCAAGAACAGATTCCTGGCTGACACTTTTAATGATGGGAGGGAATGGGGAACACATGCTAAATGGCAGTTTAGGCCTGGGGGTGAGGAGAGATTGAGCTGTTTCCAGGTAGCTAACACCTTCCCCTGTGGGTTAGCTCATTATGTAGGTTTCTGACCATTGTTATGGGAACCTTGTTGGGAAGGGAAGAGAGACAGGTAGAGGACAGATTTAGCTGAGGCTGGAGATGGATGTATTGGAGGGCATTCATGAGAGGCAGCTGTGAGAGTCATCTCCTGTCTTGCCCTCCTCCTGAATGAATGACTGTTTCCAGAGAACAGTGAGACCCAAGGCCTTGTCTTCTCTTCTTCACCCTGGGGTTAAGAGCAAGGACCTGGAGCTGAACACACCTCGTTATCTCTGATCACTTACTATTCCTTATCACTAATTCTCCATCCTTGGCAAGGGTCTTGGCCTTTGTGAGCCTTCCCACCATCACTTAAAAAAAATGGAGGCAATGGTAGCATCTGCCAAATACTCGGTGAGAGAGCACAGGTGACCTACAAGCACTAATAAAGTCTCAGGATGTGCTAAGTGACTTTTTTTTTAATTAAAATATTAAGCTGGCCCTTTAAACCTTTAGGTTGATCTGGCGGGACCCACATTGTGGACTTCCACTAATAAAGCTATCCTGTCAACTGAGCCCAGGGAGCGGGACCCCAGCACCCTGCAGGGTACACAAGGGAAAGGCTCTGAAGCCAGTTTGACATGATGGACTGGGTGAGAAGACACTGTATACTGCAGGGAAGAACGAGCTTTGGAAGGCAGGTAGAGAATGCGCCACATGTGGGGAGGTAACGGATGGATGAAGTGTGAGCAGAAGATTATGGGCTGCTGAGAGCTAGCACGGGGCAGCAAGGAGGGAGGAGGCAGAAAGGAGAGGCAAGAACTTGGCCAGGATCGGCTGAAGGATCAGTGGTAATGACATGCCAACTGGGAGCAGACACATGGGAAGCAAGAAAGGGAAATCCGACCTATGCTTCTCAGTGTGGCTGAGAAGCCAAGAAAGCAGGATGGGTATGCGTGCCAGCATATGTATGAGATTGAGTCCCCAAAGCACAGACAGCAAAGGGTTTCTGATCTCGAGGATGTTTCGGTTGCCATGCCATGGCTTTAGCAGTTGAGAAGTACAGGTGAAAATGATACTCGGGAACAACAAAAATATGTCCTTGGTACCTGCTCATGTGCTGGCCCCTGCGCCGGAAGCCTCTGATGTACACCTTGATCTCAAAGCACAGGCTGAGTCAGCACCTTGACGCCCCCATTTTAGATATAGGAGTCACCACTCAAGGCCACGGAGATGTAAGAGTCAGTGTCAGAATGCCCCAAACCATCCAAGGCAACAGGCATTCAGCCAGGAACCCAAACTCCCAACTTGACATTGTCACAGAATAATTTGTTATTTGAGACAGGGCCTTGTTCTATAGCAGAGGTGGACCTGGAAGTTGAGATCCTCCTGATCTGATTTACCATGTCTGACTCTCAAAATGCTTTTTAGTGGTTCTACAGGAATATAGGATAAGAGTAATTGGTAGAGTTTGAGAAAAGTCATCTGGAGGAAGGTGGATAAGGGAGGTTTGGTTTGACCAGTGCATGTTATATATAGAAGTAGAAGTATCACGCAACCCAGTCATGTATGTTGTCAATGCATGTTAACATTAATGCATTATTGTTTAGGTATTATCAATACAAAATGAAGTCAAACATTAATAATTTTTCATTTCTTGGTTGAAAGAAAATAACCAGTGACCACAAGAGACAGCCAAGGTTCACAAGTAAGAATGAATGGCTATTCCCCCAGGAGCCCTAGCATCTCAAAGGGACCCTGACACCCACAGAACATGGTTGAAGAATGAAGCCAATAAATATCTATTGATGACATGTGCCTTAGTGCAAAGGTAGTCATTACCATTAAGCATGAGACAAAGATACCATGTTGCAGTGTTATGATGCTCATTTCTCTGACAGGATGTCCTTAAGGGTTTATTGCACTCTGAACATGGAGCAGTATTCTCAGCCTCCTGTTAAAGCATAGGAAATCGGCTAAAGCAACCTTTACAATACACAGACCTTGCAAACTGAATCAGTTTCAGATTGCCCCTGACTGTGGTAACACTTGTTTCCTAACCTCCACCTATCATACACATTGTTGACATTGGACTCGTGGTGACCAGACACTCCTGCATTGTGACACTTGGTTGATGTAAAGCACTCTAACCCCAAATCTTACATTTACCAGTGTTTATTAATACCAGCCCTGGTCAGTTGTGTTGAGGGCTCCCCTTTTGTTGCCATTTCCCAGTTGGGGTGTCATATCTCAGTGTTTTACCTTCCCTAGGTCCTTTGAGAATCGTAGGACACAGGAGTCAGGATATGAGAATAATAGGCAGATTGGAAGACAGAGAGTCTGTCATGTGTTGAACACTGATTTGACCATGTGATTTTGAGAAGCCAAGCTCACAGGGCTGCTGCAGGCACTGAATGGGATGGCCTATGTCCAGAGTCCAACAGAATGCTACATGGTCACCAGTGTGTGCATATGGGGCTATCCTTCTAACCTGCTTCCTAATGCTATGGTATTGGCCCAGTCTGAACTCAAACCAGTGTGTTTTGATTTCATTGTTCTGCTGAAATATTTATTTATTGTGTGTAGAGATGGCATGTGAGCTGTGTGTGTGGGGGGGACACCTAACATGGGGGGGACACAAGTACAGGTGCGCTTGCTCATGTATACTCTTGCGGATGCTAGAAGCTGAAGTCAGGTGTATTCCTCAATCACTACCTTGTGTTTTGGAAAAGGTCTCTCACTGAACATGGAGCTCACAGATTTGGTTATATTGGCTGTCCACCAACCCCTGGGGATCCTCCTGTTTCTGCTCCTCTAGATCTAGAGTTACAGGAACATTCCACATAGGAAATCCAGACTTTGGGCCTCATAAACTATCTCCCTAGCCTCATGCCGCTGTCTTTACAGAACTGGGACAGAGTTATTTGTCTGAATCCAATAAGGAATACATTCCTACTAAATGGTACATACTAACCTTACACAATCCCTGGGATAACTGCATATCAACTGGCAGTTAAGGTCCTAAGGGGTAGGGACCATGAACATTGACACTGCCTCCTCTGGGCCTTTAAGGAAGCTAAGTCAAATGTTCAGCTCTGGTCTTGGGATCTAAACACTCCATTTATTTTTCTATTGGCCAATGCTATTCATTCAGTTATAAGGAGGAGGCAGGGGAGAAGTGTTTGTCCCCTTTCTCGTATCCACTCTGAGAACAATGTGTCTCCAATGTGGATAGTACCCATTCACAGAGGGAATAATTGCCAAAAAATTGGAGACATTTTTGGTTGTCACAAATGGGTGGGGCTGCAGCTGGCATCTGGTTGGAAGAGGCAAGAGTCGCTGGGAAACATCCACTTGAGGACACCCAAAGTCAAGAATAGCAAAGCTAAGATACCACTAGTGTCAGGAAACACTGCTTTAAAGATGGAGCTGAGAGGCACCGAGGTACCAGCAACTTAGACATGTTCACATTTAAAGAAAGGCAGAGCCCCCAAAGAGACCTCCGTGGTTAGTGTGAACTGCTCGAGGCTGTGGACTGTAAGAACTTGACCAGCCGTGGGCTGTTCTGGCGATCTCAGGCAGCTGCTGCTACCAACACTCTACACATACACTCCCATCTCAGGATTCTGATCCCCGGTGCAGCCAGACTAAACACATCAGGAAGCAGGTCAGGCCTTTGGACAGTTCTCACCTACAGCTACAGTAGCAATCAAAGTATACTGTTGTGTCCAGGCCAGCCTGTGCTACCATGTGAGACCCTGCTTCAACAAAATGATACCAATGTGCCATGAGGATCCAGGGAGAATGGGACAGGCCCATTCTTGGAGAATGGCCCTCCAGGTTAGTGTTAAATGCATGGGAAGACTAGGGAAGTCACACTCTCTACAAGTGTTTAGTTCCGAAGGACATGGGTGAGACCGGGTGCTTTCATTTCATTTGAGCTGCCACCTGTTTTTCCAAAAATCTCCAACATTAAACAGGTTTCTTATAGGGTTGTCACTTATTTGGATATAATTTCAAACTTTAAATATCAGCCACTAAGACACTCCTGTAAACCCACCCCCAGTTTTACAAATTGGATGCATTTTTACTACATTTGTCCTGTTAGCCCCCTGCCTCGTCTCCATTAGTAAACTGCAAACAAACACTGGAAATCTTTTGTAGGTGAGTGACAGGCACCTAGAGGGAGTGCCTCACCATCTACGGCCCTTAACCTTGATAGATTTGGAAGATTCTATGACTTGTTTGGCAAAATGACCCTTGATTTGGGCTTGTCTGTCATTTCCTGGGCACTAGACTCAGGTTGTGGGTTTAAAACAGGAACAACATGTAAGTGTGTTCTTCTAAGGCATCCACTGTCTTTAAAAAAACAAAACAAAACAAAACAATATAAGGCAGAGAAAGCAATGGAAAAGATCCAGTTTGACCTTTATGTGGGGCTCCCTCAATGCCAGCCCTCTCAAGTCTCATTTCTACCAACACAGGAGCTCGTTTCTCTCTCCCTATCCTGTGTTCTGTCTGTATTGAGAGTTAATCTATTTGCCTTTATCCCATCCCCTTCATTTGGGAGCTGTGTCTGGAATACTAGCTTGGGCTGTGACTATACCCCAGGCATAGGAGGCAATTAACTTCTTACTGAATTGAATTATGGCTTCCTGCCTCATCCTGGCACATTCCTGGAACTTTCTGGGGGCCACACGCAGTCTTTTCTACCTCTCCCTAAATGCTCACAACACGACGCGATATCAGAATATCAGTTGCGCTGACTGGTGTCTCTTTTCAGCTCTGAGGAGGCCTGTCCAGTGCCCAAGTCACTGTTGGTTCACCCTTTCAGAACTCATGACATTTGCACAGCCACTCAGCACAGGTTCAGGGTTGGGTGCATTGCACCCTGAAAGAGCTTCTTGAGAGCTGGCTTCTCTGAACTAAACAGCATAGGATATAATTCTGAAGAGGCCAGTTGCCACAGTAGAAACCTGTAGTCTCTCAGTCTGCCCCTGTCTCTCTGTCTCGGTCACTCCGGACTTGGTGGTACCACCTAGAGCACATGTTTTAAATCATACTGGCCCACTGTGCCCAGCCTAGTAAGCTCTCCACCTCCTGCATCTAAGGAGTGAGGCTTCATATTGTTTCTTTTTATTTGACTAATTTTTGCTTTCTTGAAATCTTTGTGTGTGTGCATATTTGTGTATGTGGTTTCAGGTACCAGTGTTCTGTGGAACAAGTGTGGAGGTCAGAAGACATGCAAGGGTGTCAGAACTTACCTTCTATCTTAATAAAGCATTGGCTTTCATTTGATGCTAAGTATGACATTCCCAGCCTGTGAGCTTCTGTGGTTTCTCTGTCTCTACCATCCATCTCTTCATAGGAGTGCTGAAACCACAGGCATGTGCAACTAGTTCCTGTTTTTATCCCTGTGGGTTCTGGGGGCTTGAACTCATATCCAAACATTGTTTAGTGTTTACTCACTCACTGGTGTGTGTGTGTGTGTGTGTGTGTGTGTGTGTGTGTGTTTGAACTTGCCTGTGCATGGTGGAGTAGATACTGAATGTCCTGCTCTATTACATTCTGTCTTATTCTTTTGAGATAGTGTCTTCTCTCCGGTGACCAGCAAGCCCCAGAGATCCCATTGCCTTTACCCTCTTCAGTATGTGCCCTGCTTTTTATGTAGGCACTGAGATTTGAACTCAAATTCTTACCTTTGTGCAGAAAGCACTCTTACCCACTGAATCATCTCTCTGGCCCCTCTCTGCTTGGCTTTGGAGAAAGGATCTCTTATAGCTCAGGCCTGCTTCCAACTTCCGGTAGCTGAAGCTGGCCTTAAACTCATGGTCCCCCCACCTGCAACTCTCCAGTGCTGAGATCACATGCCTGTACCACCATGAGTGACAGCAGCATTTCATTTAGTCACAGGAATTTGAATGTGGCCATTCTTAAGCTATCTCTGGCACTCAGAGCCTTGCATCTTCATTTTGTAACTACTGGTTTTTCTGGTAACATTCTTCACTTTTAATTCTAAGCCCATGCAAAGTAAACGGGAATGAGCTGCTTTAAATTAAAGGGAAGAAAGAATTAGATTTTGACAGTTTAATTGCATTCTTTCTCCAGCCTAAGTTTCTAAACAAGGCATTGTACATATCAAGTACACCAACTGTATTTTTAGATTCTCTTACAATTAACAAAAGTCCCCAAAGGAAACAAATTAGACTTTGTGTCCCACTCTTGGCTCCTCAATGGTAAGGCATGGTCTCAGAAGGCTCCAAAGAGCAGTGCACACCCAGTGGTAACTGTGGGATGGTGGGTGGAGCACTGAGTTTCACTCCTTCATCTCTTTATAACCAGAAAACACGTATTTCTATAGAGTCAAAAAATGAAATAGCACAGTTGTGCAAAAGTATCAGACTCTCCAACCACTAGAATTTGAACCAAATACACCTCTCTGTGTCACCTAATCTCTGGTATTTTGTTAAAACAAATACAAAATGAGCCAACAATTCAGCATTGATTGAATACCTCCCGTATACAATCACTTTGCTCCAAGGTAATGAACTGAGCTCAGATCTTGCTTTGCAGGAGTAGAGCTGAAGAGACAGGAGATGACCTGCTCAATGTTCAGTGCAGGGTCAAAGGGTCACGGGAATGATAAGGAGGAAGTCTGCTCGGTTCAGATAGCTTCATATCCCACCCCTCACCCACTCCAGAAACAAGGGAATTACTGGTGTAAGGCGTGAAATGCTGGTCAACAACAGGCTTGAACCCTGTTTGCTACCTCCTCTTTCTACAAACTCCTCACCACTGCCAGGAGCACTCCATGTGATTTCCCTACAGTTAGCACAAATGCCAAGGGAATATTGAGCAGGTGCGTGTTGTATTCACACCTGGGGATTAGCGAAGGCTGCAGGTGCATTGTGAAGCAATTTTAAAGGCTTATGTTTTCAGCATGAGGCTCCTGAGTCACACAAGTAGAATAGGGGTATGAGCACTGAGCCAACAGGGCAGGGAGCACATGGCCAGAACTAGAGCTGCCTGACAGAATTGCATTGGCCCTGGATATTTTCAATCACATTAGGTGTGACCGTGTCCCTGTCTGTCTTAGAGCTGCATGGGCATCTCCAGGAAAAATAATGCCTCTGTGTGTGTGTGTGTGTGTGTGTCTGTCTGTCTGTCTGTCTGTGTATCTGTATGTGTGTGAATGTGTGTGTATGTGTATGCATATGTGTGTCTGTGTGTGTGTGCATCTGTGTGTTTGTATGTATGTGTGTGTGTATGGTGTTTGTGTCTGTCTATATGTGTGTATGTGGTGTGTGTGTGTGTATGTGTATCTATGTGTATGTCTATATACGTGTCTGTATGTGTGGTGTGTGTCTATGTGTATGCATATGTATGTCTGTGTGTCTGTATGTATGTGTGTGTACGGTGTGTGTCTGTGTATGTATGTATGTATATATGTATGTATGTGTCTATGGTGTGCATTTGTGTGTCTGTAAGTGTGTGTACAGTTTGTATCAGTGTATCTGTGTATGTGTATATATATATGTCTGTCTATATGTCCGTATATATGTGTCTGTATGTGTGGTGTGTGTGTCTGTGTGTATGTGTGTATGTCTGTCTGTATGTGTATCTGGATGTGTAGTGTGTGTGTGTGTATGTGTGTGTATGTGTGTGTATGTATATGTGTGTGTAT
>NW_021604568.1:19028984-19066298 GCF_004785775.1 Grammomys surdaster | reverse complement strand
CTTTTTGTTTTGTTTTTATGTGTCTGTGTGTCTATGTGTGTGTATGTCTGAGTATGTGTATCTATGTGTGTATGTGTCTGTACATGTGTGTATGTGTGTGTCTGAGTGCCTGTGTGTGTCTGTATATATAAATTTGTGTATATATGTGTGTGTCTATGTACATGTATATATGTGTGTGTCTATATGTGTATCATGTGTATGTGTGTATGTATGTGTGTGTGTGTCTGCCTATGTGTATGTCTATATGTGTGTGCCTATTGGGAATGTGTCAGTGAGGGAAGTTGGTGGTTCTTGTTGTTTGTTTTGGTTTTATTTGCTTACTTGCTTTTTGGATTTTGTCTATTTTGGGTAAGTGTTTCTCACTTTTAATGGAAACTCAGTGGTTAGGCCAGGCTGACTGACCAGTAAGCCCCAGGGAGCCACCTCTCTGCCTCCCCAGCTCTGGGATCAGTACAGTCCACTACACCCAGCTTTTAAAACCTAGATTCTGGGGATCAAATTCAGGTCTTCATGTCCCCAGCCCTTTCATCACTGTTTATATATGTGCACTTAATTGTTCTTTTTTACTTTTGACAAAATAACTGATACAAAGAGAGTCTACCTGCAGAAACTGTAATGAAGATAAAATTCAACTAAAGTAGGAAGTCGACCATTTCCTTTCCATTGATAAGGACTGATAAGGATTGATAAGGCCTGCTGACTGTGCTACCCCTCCACTCGATGGTCTGGTGGGTTTTGCTCAGTATCCAAGACCATCTCCTTCATTTGCCTCAGAGAAGTTGGGTTCCTCCGATGTCTTTAACCCTGTTAGATATGGCTAAGTGGTAGGTAAGATAAAAATCTTACCCTGCCTTCCAAGCAAGTGAACTTTCGTTCACCGAAGCCGTCCGCCACTGCCTACACTAACCAATCCTAGAATCGTTTCTCAAGGAATAGCGGCTTCCTGCACCCCGCTGGCCAGTTCAACACCATTCCACTTACACATCAAACTCACTCAGGCCTGTTAGTCTGACCGCCCCACAGGCCATCAAAAAGAGGTACCAGACTCTATTATAATGTCTCTTAGCACTTTCTGCACTTCTGTGCCTTGCTGGTGGGATACCTGGCTGAGTGACAGGGGACTGCAAATGGGATTAGAAGCATAACATCACCTTGTCTCTCCCTCCAGCCGGGTGAGGGGGAAGGCAGTCACACTGAGTGATCATACACATCCTTAGCTTTTCCCAGAGGTCTCATGCCAGGTCTACAGCCTCCATAGTTCCACTCTGGTGGATAAACCAGCAATCCTCAACTCGGGGCTGCCACCTAGGGCTGCTTAGCTTGGATAGCTGTGGAAACTGAGTCACATGCATGAATCAGAGCATTTCTGTGTACAAGGAAGATTCCGACATCCTTAAATCCTTATTTCTTCTATGAGTCATGGTGGTGGTATTTGTGCTTGGGTGAGGGTTCTTTCTTTCTTCCTTTCTTTCTTTCTTTCTTTCTTTCTTTCTTTCTTTCTTTCTTTCTTTCTTTCTTTCTTTCTTTCCAGTGTCTGTAACAAATATATGGTAGTCTAGAGAGAGGGCACTTGGTGTTCCTGTAAGCTGAGTCCAGGCTGGAGGGAGGGTGGGACAAATATCTTAGAAATATAAAAGAAAAAACAACAATAGAGTGCTCAAGTTGCTGGGATTCATCTCTGGGATGGGAGGGGGAGGAAGAAAGAGAAAGAGACCTGATTTGAGTCATCAGCCTTGCCTACCCAAGTTCACCAGAGTTGACAACTTGAGGTGTACTTTGTGCCATTTGGACCTTGCCCACAACCCACCCAACTGTCCCAAGCAGAAGAGAATAGGCCCTCAGCTAATTACCCCAGAGGCCAGCTTTCTGCTCCTTTGAAGAGCTTGCTTTGATGTGATGCAGCTCCACTGCCAGGCCTGGCTGTGCCCAGATTAAGCACATAATGAGCAATTATCAGCCAGGCTGGAGGAGCGTGGCTGAGGCAGCCGAGTGGAAACCCGCCCTATGTCTGCCTATTCTGAGGTTCTTCTGAGTCCCTCTGGGCTGGAATAATTCACTTACACACTTCCCCCTGCACCCTTGCTCTTGGTACAGTTGTTACCATCTGCAAAATGGGACCAAGGAGGCTCTGGAGATTGCACTCCTGTGGCTCTCACTTCTGTTTCCTCACAAGAAAAGTGGCATACTGAGAGAAAACCTGCAGACTTGTTTGAGGAGCCCTGGACCTATGCGCAGCCAGTTCCCGGTACACAGTATCTTTACCAGCATTGTTAGGGTGCTGTTACAATCATGCACAGTGTGTGTGTGTGTGTGTGTGGGGGGGTGTTCCTGGGGTCATTATAAGAATAAGACATCTGAGGCACTGGCTGTCTAAGGATCGATCAGGTCTGTCTGTCTTAAAGGCCATTTCAATAGACTTCTGTAGAAGGAATCTCATCAACTCTTTTAGGCCATTAGGGATGGGGTCTGGGGATCCTTATGTGGCTCCTGGCCATTCTGATTGCTTACCTCACGGAGTGAAAGGCCCAGGCCTTCCACCCTTCTGCTCCTGAAGTATCATTTGTCCCCACCAGATTGATAGCCAGAATTCCCTAGCCCCAAGTACTACCCCTGTCTTTCAGTGCTGACCAGTGTCCAGGCCTCTAGCTTATCTAATCTATCCATAACTCCCATCACCTTGTCCTTGAGCTCTGTCCTGTCAAGGCCCACAGATGTACCTCTGGGAAAAGTTCGGAGGCTCTGAGCATCTTGGAACAAAGATCACTTCTTGTCCCTATGCTGTAGGATCTATCTGGTGTTTAAAGACAACAGGCTGATATTATCCCTCAGGGGCAGATCTGGTAATGAGGGTTGACGACAAAGGCAGGCACAGGGGAATCTAAAGCTAGGCCACCTCTCAGTTCTGTGGAAAGCCAGCTTTTGCCATCTTGGCAGGTTCTAGAATGTTCTGTCTGCTCACCCTCTAAGGCTCTGCCTTTACCCCAGCCCTCCTTCTGGACCCTCAAGTGAAGCACATGCTTCCCTTGGCCTGCTTCTCTCACAAATCCTGCTGCTGTTTTCGTTTACTTCCAGCTGAAGTCCTTCACAAAGAACCCTCTCCTCCGGGCGGCTACATTTCAGGCTGCCTCCGTTTCTCCCCATACCCTCTCCTTCTCCCTTGTGGTCCTCAAACCACCCCTCCATCTTGTTTACTCATGATACTAACCAACGGATCTGTGTCTCTGAAGCCCTCTACAGGTACATCATCTACAGCAAGGGAGTAGCCTGGCTTAGCTTCCCTAAAATTGGTGGTTGATGGCAAGAGTAGATTGCCACCATAACTTTGGGTACAGCTGCTATTGTTACTCAGAAACCCAAAACATGTGTCATAAACCAGAAAGAAAGGACGGGACTTTTATCTGCCCAGAGAAGAGCACCTCCAAACTCAAATGAACCCAGCCCTTCCCTTCTAGTTGTGATAAACTCAGGTTTATGCTCTAGTGGAATTTTAACAATAGCCAACACAGCAAGTTTTTTTTCCTAAAACTCCTCCCTGTCTTCTGCAAGGGGACTGGATTTTTTGACATTCACTTCCTTTGGGGTCACATCCCTGTACCCCAACTCCCAACTATCTTCGCTCTGACTAAACCCAATGCCCCATCTAGGAAGCCAGAGAAAGGGGGAGGGAGGTAAGTGTGGGGGAGAGAAGGCAAGCAGGTTTTCACATCCTGATCTGAGATGATTGCCTTTCTCTCCTTACTCTGTGGGTGGGGAGGTGTGTTATGAGCTGGCGACTTCAGGCTGAGCCTAGAGACAGAACAGCCACAAGCCACAGCAGTAGTCAGAAGCGGTTAGCACGTTCCCTCCACACCTATCACAACTGAGCCCCGGATCGATCCACAGCCCATCAGCAAGTCTTTATGAAGGCTGAGCTGGGGGCTACAAGGGGATGGTCAGTGGGTGCCCCCAGGGAAGGAAGGGGCCTGCTCCACAGAGAATGTACGGCACTGGAGAAAGGAAATGAGACCTGCTGAAGAAAAGTGTCCCCGCTAGAGCTTCCTAATGCTTTGAGAAGGCACAGGCCCCTCATAAGAAGTCATCCTCATGTCTTTTCCCTCCATATCCGTGGAATCAGATACTTGCTATAACACATGAAAGCTTCATCCATCAATGAACATAATGGAGTTTAAAGGACAGTTCAGGGTTCAAATCCACACATAACCACTAGCAGCCAGATGATCTTGAGCAAGCCCCTGTTTTCTCTTAGCCTGTTTCCTGTGGTCACATGCATCCTCTGTGAGGTTGATGTGATGGTTATGAGAGTCCAATCCATGTGGTTAGCATAAGAAAAGACTAGGCAGGTAGCCATGGCCTTGACTGGGCTCTGTTGTTGCTCTCCATGCCCTTCCTCCTCAAGACAGAACTCACCTGTCCTTTCCCTGAGCCTGAAGCCTGCTGTTGTTCATCTTAGAATTCACTGTTCCTGTGCACGCTGGTGTTAGCACACAGAGAGAAATACGTGTACATCACACCACTGGATCCGAACCTAGTCAGTGCCTGCATTCTGAACGTGCCTCGAAGCTGACAGAGCTCCTCACAGATGAGTCACTCAGATGAGCAAAGCAAGGGGTTTTGTTGCAGTAAAGGTACAAAAGAGGTGGGAGAAAATCAGTCAGAAGTCCTGAAACAAAACACAACTGAGAGAAAGCCACTCCCACAAACTATGAGTGTGCCTCTGATTAGAGATGTCCTCAGAGCGGCCTGTTTTCTCTGGCAGCTGCATCTAGGGGGCCTTTGGAGAGGCTAGGGTACAGGCCCTAGCTGTCAGGTTGTCAGTGTTTCCATACCCACTCCCAGCCTCTTTCAGAAGAAGTTGGTATGACCTACTGAAAATAACGAAATATCCACGGACACGTGCCTCGTGCTGTTTTCAATGGCAGCAGGTATGTCTGTGACAATGGTCCAGAGGATTATAGTGGAGATGAAATACCACTACTGTCTCCTGACAACATAGACCCCACAATGTAGCTTAAGGCTTTCCTCACATCTTTGCAATTGTGGTGGTAAACGCAAACACACGCCACTGCCAGGCATATAAAGGCTGAGCATGCATGGTCGAGTGCCTGTGGGATACTGGATATCAGTAACTGCTACTGGTCCATGTGTTTACTATGCTGTCTGCAGTTACTATAAAGTGTACTCCTGCTTTAAGAGGTATGCGGGGCTTGGCCAGCTGCAGCCATACCTGGCTCCCGCTGGCCCAGTTTATTTGTCACCAAGAGGCCAGGTAGGGTGGCAGGCCCGAAGTACTGAGGCTTGTGAAGTATGGTGTATGCTGCTCCCATGACAACAAGAGTCACCTGATGACACATTTCTTAGAATATGTCCTCAACATATGAGTGTACACGTGAGAGAGTATGAGGAGGGGGAGGAAGGGAGAGTTCGCAAGCAAATGAAATGAATAAATAAAGAAATATTAAGGACACATAGAACATTATTTTAATCCTGGGTGAGCCTAAGGATTCAGGTCACAGAATCCAGAGGCCTGTGTGAGTTCCTCTGGATATAATGATATGGAGAATAGGCTTCCCAAATCCCATGGACAAGAGCAACTGCAGGTGGACATGAGCCACAAGTCTCCATACAGCTGGGTCTCACCCCACAGTAGCTCTTTACAGTGAATTTGTTTCTTGACTTAAAACCCAGACACTAGCTACCTTTAGAGCCAACGGTCTCGGGCATTTAAAAAAAACAAACAAACAAACAAAACCCAGTAATTTCCTAATGCAGGTTTCAGACTGCTTCTGGCCCTGGGGTGCAGTGTATCCCAGCTTGTGGAAGAAAGCCAGACTGAGTGTCTCAGATACAGTTCAAGGGAATATTGTTACTCAGGTATCCGAAGTTTTGCAGTGAGCCTGCGAGCACAAAGGCACGTGGGTAGGTTCCTCCTGTTTGTAAGAGGCTGATCTTTCAAGAACAGAAGACAACTCACATGGTACGTTTTTTTCCTCTTTTCCTTTTTAATGTGGGAACAAGATGACTCTGTATGCTAACAAATCCTCAAAGACAAGTTTACAGTTGGGGGAATTGGAAGGGAAATGGTACAGTTTCGTCGCTTCATTGACATTTTTAATTCTGTAGTCATATCTTTAGTGTGGGAACTTCTTCAGCCCTCTGTGGACTTCCATGCCATTGCATCCAGACTTCCTTCTTTCATAAAATGGAGCAATACTGATACTCATATTCGAGAGTTAGCGCGTCTCGTTAGAAAACTAGTGCCCAGTTTTTCACCATGATGTCACTCAGTAAGTGCTCAACGTGGTCATTCAGACTGACTTTGTGATGATAAAGAAAATGCTGGTGATGATACAGCTTTCAGGCAGTGTCTGTGAACCAGGGGCAATGTAGCCTTCAGGGGGTCATTTCAGTTATCGTTAACCCTGAGAAAGGATGCTACCAGCCAAGGATGCCGGTAATAACATACAATGTGCAAGAGAGCTCTCACTACAAAGAGCTGTGGGGATCAAACTACCAGGAAAGCAAAGGTCGAGAAACCCTTCTGTAAGGCATGAAGCATATAAAAGGCTCAGACCTAAACACTCAGATTTCCTTTTTTTGAAAGAAATCCCATTCCGTCACCTAGAGAAAACACACTCTTAAAAATTAATTGGTTAATTATAATTTAATAATTAATTTTAATTAATGTTTAATTAAAATTAAAAGGTAGATGGGCTAGGGAGATGGCTTAGCCAGTTAAGTTCTCACCTTGCAAACAAAAGGACCTTAGTAGATGTCTAAAACCCAAGTGAAAGCCAGGTGTGGTAGCACAGGCTTGTAATTCCAACACTAAGCACGTGGGGACTGGGATGGCCCTGAAGTTTGCTGGGCAGCTAGCCTAGCCTATTTGGTGATTTTCAAGTCATTGAAAGACCTTGTCTCAAAAAAGGAGGTGGATGGTACTAAGGAACAACTGAGGCTGTACTCCATCCTTCACACGCATACATGAGCCTCCATAAACACACACACACACACACACATACACACACACACACACACACACACAAATGGGGTTGGAATACCATTGTCAATGCACTAAATGGCTATGTAATTTGACTTATTCTACTCGTGACTCAGTTTACCAACTGTAAAGTGGTCTGGTAGTGTTCATCAATTTCTAAGTATCCTTCTGGCCCCAACTCACTCAGCCTCCCTGATTTTAATTTTCAACAGCCCTCTTTGGAGCACGAAGGAAGAGGGGCCGGGCAGAATCCTGCCACACTCAGGAAAAAATATAAGCTCAATCGAATTCCTCCTGGCAATAAATCATCTTTCCATATAAAATCTTCTGAAGACCATTTCGAGAAGAGTAATAGGGCTGCCAGTTCAACACCTGCAAGGTGGGTCATAATTTACTTAGCCCACTGACTTGGGGGCAGGTCTTTCTCTTGATAAATGGCCCAATTAAGTGTCTGTTAATCAGAGCCCTATCTCATCGGAGGGAAGAATACCTACATCTCCTGAAGCAGTTTCTCAGAGAGATAACATCACAAATTCCCAAAACTTTGAAGGGAAGGGGATGAGCAGCCTTGGGAACCGTCGGTTGATGCCCCTGCCCTCTCCAGGGCTTTGGCCCCTGCAGGTTCTGGGAATAGCCCAGTGCCCAGGCCTAGCCCTTCCCCCAGCAACCTCCCCATAACCTCGGCTCCTGAACCCTTGTGTTCATCTGAGGCCTTGATAATAAAGCGACATCTGCAAAAACCTACAAGAACTTTACTGCACTTAATTGAGTAATTGAAGCAAGATGCAGGGAGGGGTGATCTATGGGCCTGAGCTGAGGGCCGAGAAAGGGAGACAATAGATTTATTGCAAAGGCCGTGGGCGGCCTTGGGTCCGGGCCCTGGTTCACGGGAAGTTTGAGGTCATGTGGGATTAAAATATCTTTAGAAACAAATGGAATAATTTGACTGAGATATCAGGAGTGCTGTGCCAGTTCATGCCAGGAGACTAGATATGATTTATTCTCTCGTGCTCAACACTTTTTTTTTTAACATGTCCCTTTAGTTTAAATGTATAAATTGGAGTCCTTTGTGTCTGTCTGTCTGTTTCTGTCATCCTGTTGGTTACATGAAGTCAAACTTTGTGGAGTTCAAGAGAGAGTTATGCCTTAAAGGGACTGAAGTCCTGGAAACCATAGGGGGTAGGTAGAGCCAAAGATATTTACAATCTAGCAATTGGATTTGCTCAAAGTGTCTTATTAGAGTGAATTGGCATTGGTGGTAATATCTTCTTGTAATCTGAATAAATCCATAAATCTATGTGTAAGCATAGTTCACCACCTTGAAGTCATTGGGAAAGATGTAATTGACTTGCCTGCCTTACGAATGCCAGATAAACCCGTTATAGATACATTAACTTGCCGGTGTGAACACCTGGAGTAGGCCCTGGCCAGGCAACCAGCCTGGGCGCATGACCCCAGCACGCAGGGAGACTGACTTGGCTGAAGCTTATTGTTCCTTTTGTAGTTTCTCTGCTGTTTTATTAAATCCCAAATTCCTTGCAAAACTGTACAATTTTAATAACTCAAATCCGTGTGGATCATAAAGCTGTCTAAACATAGCTCACGCCCGGGGTATCAGACAAATCCTAGGGCGATGATGTCACAGGGCCTGATTAACCAGAACAGGTCACCCGACAAGATTTTATTACAAGTGTCATTTAGGTTTCTGACAGCTTTACAAGGCTTAATGGCTTTTTATTAAATACATTGTGTCCGAGGAAGCTGACAGTTGGGGATGCCTTGTAAATACAATACAATGGAATTTCCTTAGAAGCTTCATGAGAGAAAGCAGAAAGGTTACGGGACATCCCTCCCTGTCCCCAGTCCCATTGCTCAGGAGGCCCTGGGTTCACTGCTTCCTCAGACAAAAAACAAATGACCCCCTGATACCAACTCCTGACAGCTCTCTAAACCTAGTGGGTCTGCCCAGGTCAGGCCAGCCCAGATGTCTGTATCAGAAGCACATCAGAAAACCAAATTCCTCACTTCAGAAGGTAACCCTCACCAGCCCCTTCTTGCCTTCCTCCCCAGAGACAGGCAAGCTCCGAGTAACTGGATTTCCTGAAAGTTTTTCATGAGTCACTTGGCTAAGTTGTTTCAGCCTCACACCTGGAAGGAAGACAAGATGGATGAACTAAGCTGTGCCCAGACTGTCACCCCCAGGTGCTGGATTCTAAGCTGGATGCTCTGGGTGGGTGTCTTTGCCCAGTGTGTACACGTCAATGGCAGTACCCTCCACCAGCAGCACCCAGAGCAAGAAACTGCCCACAGTGGCATGTAATAAGCCCATCTGTGGCAGCTTCCAGGTGAAAGTGCCTGTGGGATGCTGGAAATGGTGAATCCACATTTGGTGAATCCTACTGATTGGTAAAAGGGAAGTGATGGCGTTTGCCACCTTAGGTAGGGCCATCGTATCATGACATGTCTGAATATGTGACTTCAGTGATTGCTGCATGGGTGCAGTACTCCAGCCTGAGACATAGTCATTCTCCTAGAGACCTGCCCAGAGATGGTGGCAGCTTAATCAGGAATTTACTACCACTTTACATGGAGCTGTCTCTAGGAACCCTGGTGGGCACACATGCCACCCCCAGCTTTCTCCTGTTTTGAAGGCAGGATTAGGAGAGAACAGGGAAAAACACCATAGGGCCCAAATATTTGCTCCCTGCTCAGATCATCCCATAGCCCGTGGGGCTGAGGCAGAGAGGCTATGCCTCTCCTTGTTATCTTCCCTATTTCTGATCTCTGGAGTAGGTTACTATCATTTTACTATGTTTCTCAAACTCTTGAGTTCTAACATTTAACGAAAAGTAACTCAGGGTTCTAGAGATTTCCTTTCAGAACTCACTCACATACTGAAATGTGAATTCGACACCTTCGGTATTCAACATACCAAAATGAAGGTCCTACATAGCGGAGTATCATTGTATCAGAAGTTTACCCAGATGTCTGCTTTAGAGAAACTTTTGTTAGTTTGTTACTGAAGTGAAAACATGAATTTTCAAGTTTGTGTGTGGCTTCCAGACAATCTATCTTTGGAGTATACTTTGAGAGTCAACTTCAGAGGAACCTGGAGTGAAGAGGTCACTCAGAACAGGCCATGACAGCCTGCAGGGATAGCTCAAGCCATGTTCCTGTCACTTATCCATCCCCTCAGGGAAGGAACACCTGGCCAGGGCATCTGTGGCCACCCTCAGACTTTGGATGGCAACTTGGGGCTAATTCCCTTAGCACTAAATCTACCTCCCACATTTGGCAGGCCAGGGCCTGTCCTCTCTGTCACTTGGAGGCAGGTAGAGTCTTTGTGCTCATTTCCTGTCTCCTGCAGAACAAATGCCATCCATAGGTCACAACCTTATGTTTACAGATTAATCAATAAACTGGATGTTTTCAAAAATATCCAATGTACTGGAAATTGTAAAGTTGGTGATTTTACAAATGATGGATCTTCTGAAAGTGTGGGCTTCTAAACCTGTTTTACTATATCTCCTAAAATAAATCACACCTGCCCAAACCCTCTGTGCTGTGTGAGGGTGGGCAACCACCAGCCACGTGGCACCAACAACCAAGAGAGTGACCCAAAAGTGAATGGGCCCCAACTCACACTGAGATTTTTGCACAGTGAGCTCCATCCTGAATCTCTGGATTCTACATGGACCATGCTAGTTATATTAGGTGTGGGGGAGGGACAGTGTTCCTTAAAACCTTCAATGTGTCCAGCAAAGGGACAACACAGAGTTGAGACTCAATGTCCTTTCTCTGTTCCCCTGGAATTGGCTGTACAGGCAGAATAGGGTCTTGATCTGTCCATCTAAGACAGAGCAGTCGATCTGGACAACACAACATCAATTTCATGGAACTTGCATTCATGATTTTGACTCTGGAAGCTGGGTAGTAAGCTCCACATTCTCTGTCTCGGCTTCTCACAAGTCAGAATTGCTATGAGATCTAGCACCTGTCCATACATCCCCTGGTCCTTGGATCCCTAGGAACCACTGCAGCAAAGCTGATGGCAGTGGAAGCCAGTGATCTCTAGACCTCAAGGTATCCTCCAACTTATCTGCCCTCAACTCTTCATGTACAGGAAAAGGGAACAGGTGGCCAGGCTAGGCCACCCTCTCTCCTGCGAGATTGCTCATGCCATGCTGGATCACTGCCTAACACATAGGATTACACACATCCAAGTGAACAGTGTCATCCAGAGGCGAGGAAGGGGTTCAAGACAACACTCTACTCTCCAAGAGGGCAGGCAGCGCCTTCCTGTGATGTAGACCCACCAATGGACAACCCCAGAGCAGCACCAGAAAGCAAGGCCCCCACGTTACCTCCTCACCTCTCCCTGGTGTCCCTTCATGCCACGTCCACAGAGCTGGATATTTCTGTGTTCTCCCAGGTCCTAAAAAAAACAATGGTTCCTTTTCATGGAGACTCAGTTTTTCCACCACTGACAATGACTGTCGCGATGCTTGCCTCGGGGATAGGGGATCAAGGGAGCTAGCATGAGAGCACATGCAAAAGCATACAGTGATCGTTCCATTAGCCACACGAACCTCATAGCAAACACATGTTTTTCAAAAGTGGCCCAAGCTCTCAAAGGGTATAGTGATTGCCTCTTCATACTTCCTAATTTCTCCCATGAAGACATACAGCCTCCAACACTTAGGCCAAGTTGCCACTGTGCTTGGCAGAGTTTGTATTTATTACCCAGGATTCCTACCATGACCAGCCTGTGCAACTACCCATGGCTGCCTGGGATAGCTTTTACAGTATGCATGTCTACAGTCCAAAATTTTTTTCTTGTTTTATAATACCCCAAATTATGCTCTGAGTCCAGAGATTTAGTTAAGATAGTTGAAGGCATACCTTCCAGATATCTTCCGAATTCTTTCTTCCCTGTGGCTATGTCTACTTCTCTGAGTTCTAACTTTAAGGTGTGGTTAATCAAATTACTACAGTCATGTCATCAGGAATACTAAGGGACTGTTATATCCTAGAACCCAGCTGTGGGTGTAGGTATCTCAAATGTCCCTTGGCAGCACATGCATCTAGACTTGGTCCTGATTACTCCAAGTGTCCCTCTTATAAGGCCCTGTCAATGTCAGATTCCAATGTGGTCACCCTGAACTATGCATGCTAGCTAGTCCCTTCTCCAACATGCTTTGACCTCTGGGGTATCAATCCACTTGTGTTGCTCTTTCTTCTCTTAAAGCTCATCCATGCTTTCCTGCTATGTTAAGACAGATTTCAGATTTTTCTCTTCTGCACTTTGCCCAGCTTCCTCCTCTACCAGTTTACAGTTTAAACTCAGACATGACCTCCTCTTGGAGGCCTTCTCCAATGCCCTTCCATCTCCCGCAGTTGGCTGTGTGCCCCACCAAGGTATCCAGGGAGTCCTGCATTCTGTGACTGTTCACTTGCTTGTCTCTCTTGTTGATGGAATTAACCTACTTCTTATGATCCAGTATCGAACCCTGAGTAAACCATCTATAACATGAATAACTTAATAGGTTCTCCATGGCTTCTTCTGTAGCCAGTACTCAAAGTTCTTTGGGCATCTCAAAACAAGCATCTCAGAGTTCCCATGATGCTTTGGGACATGCCAGAACTCTCCAGCCTCTGGATCCAACAGAGGACCGTGGTGGTTTCGCTGCCTATGGAAATTGAGCTGGCAGATCAAAGGCAGCGGTGATTCTGGTGCAGATTGCTAGCAGCCAACATTATCAGAATATCAGCATCAGCGGGATTGGTAGCTCAAAATTAAGTGAGTTAATGATTGATGTCCATTCGTAAAATCTGACCTACCGTCTCACCTCCTGCAACAGGGCCTTTCCTACTCTGCCCCTGCTTCTAGGGATATGCCAACAAGAAGTTCAGTTCCTGCCTGCCCTGCCCTGCCCAGCCCTGCCCTGCCCAGGCTTCAGCCAAGCTTCACCATTCCCCTGTACTCAAATCCCTCCAGCAGCAGGCCTGTTAGATGTCTCAGGAGAGTCTTAGCACCTCCATTGCCTTTCAGAGCGGAAAGCTCACAAATCTGACTAAAGGGGAAAAGCCTGGTGCAACTTTGCACCTGTAATACATGAGTCACTTGATTAAAAAAATACTTCCAAATCAGGTTCATGATCCTCTCTGTGTGGGCAGGAAAGTGTGGTGCAGGTGTAGGTGAGAAATGTCTTCAGCTGCATGGCTTAGCAAATGGTGACCTGGGTCTGCATGTTCTCTGGCTGCCTGCATTTTGGAAAAGAACCCTCTTGTGTCAGGAAGTAGGGCAGGCAAGGCTGTTTCCCCTTTCTGTGAAGAAACCAAGGAAAGGAATCAGAACTTCAGGAGGAAGGCCTGGGACTCACTACATCAAATGATGTCATGAGCACCCCTCAGGGAAATCTGCATAGGGGACTTGGGAATCTGTAGCAGAATGTCCCTCATGAAGACAGCCAGCATGATGGAACTTCTAGTTCAGACAAGGCTCCAGTTCTCCAGCCACATATAGCCCAGCAACAGGGTCCTCTGAAGGCTGGATTAGTCTAGGATGACCCACTGACCTGACACAGTCCTTGGCACCACTGCTGTCTTCTTCTGCAGAATAGGGATGGTCCCTTCAGCAGTGGCGACCATTCGTGCAGTGAGGTCATCTATGTGAAGCCATGCTGGCACCCTGAGGCGATGCCCGGTGCCCAGCCTACTTCCCTCCCTCCTAAGGGGTGGCCACATTCATTCTCAATGTCTGCACTACACAGGTCACCTGGAGTCACTCCAGGAATGTTTTTCTTTGTTGCTTGTCTTAAACCTTACTAAAAAAATGGGCTGAGAACATAGGAAAGCAGGGACCCAGTTTCCTTGTCACATCAGGCCTGAGGGACACTAGGATGGTCCTCCCAAGAGTTCTGAGCAACTGGCTGGGCTCCTGGCCAGGTGGGATGGCAGAGATGTGGGAGGTCAGAGCAACACAGATGGCAGGGAGTGGAAGGTCACCGCTAGCCACCCCCTCAGGTCCTTTAGCTCAACTTGCCTTTTGGGACCACATATTAATAAAACAATGGAATTTTTATTTCTCTTTCTCATAAATTACATAATTCAAACCTTAAAACACCTTTAATGAACAGTGAGTACCCATGTGACACTTAATAAAGCGGGCTCCGCTCAGTTTCTGCTTGACAGGCTACCAGCCGTGAATGTGCCTTGGGAGTAAATGATTAAGAGGTAGAGGCCTTTCCCGGGCTCTACTATTAAACACTTCAAAGGTTTCCCAAGCCAGAAAAAATGGAAAGCAAATGTGTCCACCGCCTCTCAAATGCCTCGAATGTTTTAGCAGGTGCAAGCAATGAAGCCTTCCATGGCGACGGCGGTTTGGGGTCTGCAAAGTGCACCCAACTGGATTCTGGGAATTCTGGACCAGCTTCATAAAAATTCATGATTTCCACTGAGGGGAGATGGTCGTCTTCAGAGCCCATCTGCATATGTGGCACAGAAGGAAAATATCACAGGGCCCTCTGGGTCATAGTTCAGCTAAACCTCTTGGGTTCCTGGTTGGAATGGCCAGCCTCATTTATGCTGGAAGACACGGAGCAGTTTTTTTTAGTTTGGTCTAGACTTTCTTTTTTGTGTGTGTGGGAGGATGATGCATATTCATGCAAGTCCGTATGTGTGCGTGGTGCATGTGCATATGTGTGGTGTGCATGTACATGTGAAGTCCAGAGAACAGCTTCAAGTGTCATTTTATTGAACCATGTGTGTTTTGAGACAGGGTCTCTCATTGACCTGGCGCTCACTAAGTAGGACCGGCTGGCAGACCAGTGAGCATTTTCTTTCACGTCGGACAGACCAGGTCCTCATGCTAATTAGTCAAGAGAGTGACCAGCTGAGCTCTCAGCCCAGCCCGGGGCTCATTTTCTAAAAGCACATTTATGTTCAGGTCAAAGCCATGTTCTCTTTTATTAGTCTGGGACAGGCAGGTATATGGGGACCCAGGTACATTTTTACATGAGCTAGGAACACACCGCAGACTAAAACCATTTTATCACACAGGACATGATCTAATCCCAATCTACTTCTCAGGATGTGATCTTCACTGGTAAGATTGGGGTAATGGTCTGAGTTTCTCAGGAGTATTAAGTGAGCCACGTAGAAGCCCTGGGATCACTCTGTAGAATTCAGTACTTGTACCAACAGGAAAACAGTATGAAGAGTTAGCCTTCTGCCTCTTTTCCTTTAAATTTTGTTGTAATTTAGCTTTATAAGTCAGTCATCTCTCACATAGACATATAACATTTTATAGTTTACAGTGGACATTCTGAGACATTACCTCACCCTATTCATCAACAGTGACGCCAGTGAAGAGCTGAGGGGAGATGTCCATTCGTGGACAGACGATCTGTCCTGCTTCAGCTCTCTTGCTTAGAGTGGGACCCATGAGTTGGATCTCTGTGTCCTGAGAGCACTCATCTGTGAAATGGGTACAGACAGGCTCTATCTGCCTCTGGCAGTCACACGGGTGTCTGCTCGGTTCTCAGAGCTCGCTGAACCTATCTATCCCTTCCCACGTTTTCTTTCTTATTCGTGCAGGAACTCAGAGCTGTTGGCATATCATCTGCAGGATCTGGCCAGCACCTGTTTAGGAGACCTCAATTTTTATTCTTCCCCTGTCCTAATGAGCAAGGCAATGAAAGGGCATTCCAAGAGTCAGTGAAGGAGAACCCCCTTGATTCTTTCCTCGGGGAATAACTGAGCAGCGATTGCTATCAGAGAACATTGTGATTCCCAAACAAGGCAACGACCTGCCTCGCCTCCTCCCCAGATACACCCACTACTCAGGGCATTCTCCCAGAGTTCATGGAGGCTCCAGGGTGCTCAAAAATTAGAGTGTATCCTATAAGCTCTTCCTCATCTTGTAGGTACAACCTACAGCCCCAACCCCACTGGCTTTATGCTTCTTGAGCACTCTCAGGTAGAGATGCCTGGAACAGGGATATCCTTCCCTAAAGTCTGGGCTGAGGTTTTGACTCAAACTTTCAACCTTTTCTCATCCAATACCAGAGCACACTGGGTCCAGAATCACTTCTGTCATTGGTTTTAGTACATGTCACCCATTTTTGCATCTGTAATCAGGACAATGGAGGACATAAGAGCTGGTGTAATAGGGCCTGAGATGAGATGATGGGAAGACAATCACAGGACTTGAGTTCAATCACCAGAAACCACACTAGGAACTGTGTATTAAATTAATACATATGTGGAAAAATGAATTATCGGGATGTTTTTCACGGCATTGTTTATGAGACAAGGAAGCATAAAGCATCTTCCAGAATAACAATAATGAAAAATGGAGCACACCTATGCCACAGTCTTCAGCCAACATCTAAATAAGACGCAAAGAATTTTACAGGACACAATAAATAAACAGTGAATATATGACATAATAAAAAAGTATGTATACAACAATGCTATACATCTGATATGACCCTATTCTAGAAGTATATATTGTGTTTATTTATTTTGCATGAGTCAAAGCTGGACTAGAGGGGGATGGCTTAGCAGTTAAGAGTTTTCAGTTCAGTTCCCAGCACCCATGATGCATGGAGTGCACAAGCATTTTCACTACAGCTCTAGGGGGTCTCCAACACCTCTGAGCTTAGTGGACAACCACACTCATGTGCACATACCCACATACAGACACAGACACACACAGACACAGACACACACACAGACACACACACACACGTTTTAAAAATAACTCTCTTTTTAAATGAACCAACGCTTCTATTTGTTTATTTCTTGCATCCTAAGAACTCTTCCATGGCACCCTGGACCTGAGATACATTGCCAAATTCCTTAACCGCTTGCTGTAGCCAGCCACTTTACGTGGGCTTATCCCTAGCTTCTTCACATCAACTTGAACAAGAGCAGTTTGGTGTTCAGCACAAAAGGGTCTCCACCAACTTGACATCCATAGACTCACCACATTTGAGTGTAAGGACAGGCTTGCTGCAAGTTCCAGATGCTTCTATCTGTTCCATCTGTTTAACACAGCGCTTGATCTGCTAACTGGATATTTTACATACAGTGCAACATATTTCATTCATAAACACTACAAGTGAGGTATACCTTGTTTTGAAAGCCTATAGGACCAGGGTAAAAGTCTGTAAATAAGATTTGCTTCTCAGAAATGTGAGTTGAGACTTCATATTTTTTTCCCTTCCTAATTTACCTTCATTTCTTTCTGATTTCTCTGCAGGAAACACAAATGCATTTTGTTACATTAAAATATTTTCAGTCGAAAAAGAACCTTTGATTTTTGTAGCCGAGAATGTCCTCAAAGGACATGTAGTGAATGCTTTGTTTCCATAGAAGTAAACAGGAGTGAGGGTCCTATATGTTAATGGCAGAGCCATGACCAGTATACCCAAGTTCCTGACTCGCCTGTGCTTTCTGGGGCATTCTGTAATACCTCTGGGACACACAAAGAGGGACCTTACCCAGGACCAGGCTACATACAGCTACCTCCTGAATATTGTCACCTGGCTCAGAAGCCAGAGAGCCTCAAACTGCATCTGTTGTATTCCTTTACTCCTGGTTTCAGTATACAGGGTTGAGGCCAGGGACTGCAGGGCAGATTTCAACTTGTTCTTCCCAAAACTTCCCCTTCCAAGCTTTGGCAGAAATGCTTGTGCTCCTCTCTAACCATACGCAGAAGCCCTCACTTAGGTGGACTTTGAAAGCGGGGCCTTTTAGTAGCAGATGCAATGCTCACAGGATAAAGCTCCTCCAAATAAGAAGGGATACGTATATTAGACCTCTCTGTCCTCTGGACTCCCCTGGCTCTTCTGAATGACGACACAACAAGATGGTGCTGTCCATGAACCAGGAAGATTATTCTCTTTGGCCTGAGTCTTTTGACACCTCAGCTACCGGAACCGTGAAAAATAAGTGTCACAGCATCCTCAGCAAGTAAGAATGGCAGTACCCATGGACAGGGGTTGGGGCTCTGCTGGCCCTCACCCAGCCTTTCCTGAGGGCTCATTCTGGTTCAGCTATGCAGTTAACGAACAACCTTGCCATTCCATGGGTTGAGATCATAATCGGCCTGTTTCAAGCAGAGTTTGATTTGGTTTGACTTAGTTTCCTGAGTCCTCGGGCACTTACAGTCTGTCTCTAACTACGTGACTCATTCACTTGTGGCCATTAATGTGGGAAGTGGTTTCTCTGCTCAACTGCCATCGTTTCTCCAACAAGAGAGGAGGGAATCTGTGTTCCAAGAGACCACAGTGAGGGAAGTAACCATGTGAGTGGACTGAAGATGAGGGCAACCTCCTGCCAAGGAGGCCCAGAGAACAGATGCAGAGTGGTACTAACAGTGCTCAGATCCTCTCAGGACATAGGACTTCACAGCCTCCCATTGACCCCCTGCTGCAGTCTCTGGAGATGGGGAGTCAGAGCACGCTAAAGGGTAGGGTGAATGCTTATATAGGGGGATGTTTTCCTTTTGAGATATAGTTTCATTTAGCCCCTTTGACTTATATCACTCCTGTATCTACCTCACAAGTGCCGGGATCACAGGCCTGAACAACCACACCGGTTTATTCAGTGCTTGAGATTAAACTCAGGACTTGTACCATGCTAGGTGAGCACTCTACCAACTGGGTCACATCCCAGATCACTCTGAAACAATAGGAGTACTTGTGGGACCAGTTCTTCTGACTCTGACCTTAGAAAGACCCCAGGGATGCTTGTAGCCACTTAGGAACAAAGGCAAACAATTCCATTGCAGGCCCTGCCCTAACTTCAGAGGACTCAGACTTGGAGTTTGTGTAGCACAAACCGTTTCCTGATTTTTTTCTTTCAACCCTCGAATGATCCTAAAGTCTACGAATTTTCACTCCAAGGAATCACAGTTGCTTTAGAGGTAAACACCTCAAAATGGCTAGCCACCTGTGTTTGTTGTAGAAAAGAAAAAATAAATCCACAGAATAAAATTACTGCTTCATGCAGGAACTCATTCAAAAAAAAGTTTAATTCCTTCTCCCTGTAAGAACCTTGATATTTGACTTCAGTAGGATTTCCCTGATCCACTGGTGAGAGGAATGGAAGATGGGAAAAAAAAAACACAAATCAGACATGAATGAAAGGCATGTGTTTATATCATGCATTGGTTCATTACGATACGATACGGTCACAAACTAAAAGGGGACAGGACATGTAGCAGGTTGTCAGCCCGAGTAACAGGTAGAGATCGTAGAGGGAAGCAAGGTTTTTCAATGCCTGTGTTTAAACGCAACTCGTGTAAACACTGTGAGTGTGGCAAGCATAAATGCCAAACCTAGGAAAGAGGTGGCAAAGGATTCGGACCACCAGGCTTGCAGAACTTCCAAGCCCAAGTTCAAAGCAGGGTAGGTGGGGAAAACATATAAAGTTGGATTCTACCTCTGTGTAACCAAATGAGACCCCTAAGGACGTGTCACAGGTTAAAACTGAGCGGGAAACAGAGCCAGCCCTGGAGACTAAGGTGGGATAGAACTTTAGAGCCCCTCATGTTTTTCTTTATGCATCTCTTCCTGTCTCGCTAATACTTTGAAACCTGTTATATTTTCCATTTGCCCAGAAGTATCAAGTTGACAGACGGTTTTGTATGGCATTGTTCCTGCTCTGGTAATTTCAGGGAAACACCAAGTGAGTCTCTGTTCTTAAACAGGTGGCTTGTGGGTCCATCCTTGAGTTTAGAAACAGCCTGAGCTTGGTGTTTTTCATGGCTACTCTGAGCAGCTGGGCCCTGCTTCCAATGACCTGGTAAAGGGCTGCAGGTGTCTCCTGTCAGGGGCGAGGTGAGGCCCGGATGTGGTACTGGTGGAAATGCATTTCTCTTCAGACCCAGGGAAGATAATATGCCCTTTGGGGTCTTTGAAGAGTCAAAGGACTCCAGCTTGGCCTGCTCTAATACTGCAGGCACCTGGAATCAAACTGTAGGCCCTGTCGGGTCTTGTTGCTATGATGGTCCCAGGTGGACATGCCATTTTCTGAGGAGGCAGAACGAAGATTTTGACAGAATTACTTACATCACCTTGTACAGAGTTTAGTCTCAAGCAGTCAGCCTGGGATGTTTTACCATGGTGTGTGCAGAGCAGGCATGAAAATGGCCAACATGAAGGGTGTCTTGATTTCAGGCCTCAGGACATTCTCACATAGAGGAAAAGTTGACAGATAATTCTCCAGATGCAACTCTGATAGATATGAGAGAGATTGATGGAAGACACTCATAGCTACTTCCCCAGAGAGAAAGTGCCAGCCTCTTACAGGGTGCTCTCACAGGAAGTCACAGGAAGTACCAAGCTCCCACAGAAAATGTCAGCCATGATAAGGTAGGATTGGAAGTTAGAACCCTGTGCAGGCCCCAAAACGAACAGGCAGCCCTCCACCACTGTGGCTTACATAGACATATGACCAGAAAAAGCTTAACTGGAAAAATCCTATTTTAGTATCACTATATTTGACCATGAGATATATGGTTAAGTAGAGATGTAAAGGTCTGGGAGCCAGAAGAGAAAGACTGAGGCCCAGTCTGCAAGGAAGACGGTGACTGCGGTCAGGAGAACAACACACACATACCCACCATCCTTCCATCCATCCCTCCATCCCTTTCTTCCTTCCTCCATCTCTGTCTTCCTTCTTTTTTTTCCTCACCCTCCCTTCCTCCCTCCTCTCTTCCTTCCCTCCCTCTCTGTCTTCTTTCTTCTTCCCCCTCCACCCCTCTCTCCCTTCCTTTCCTCCTCCCCGACTCCTTTGAAACAGGCCTCCTAAAATCATAGCTCAGTCTAGCCTATTATTGCCTGTGAAGCCCAGGTGGGCCTCAGACCCCTGACCATTGCCTTCCTTCTCTGGTGCTGAGGTCACAGATATATACTGCCACAAACAACCAGGAGGCAGATTTTTAAGGGTTTGAAGAAAGGACAGGTTCTCCTCAGTCAGATCTTTGCTGTTATAAATAATGATTCCTCAACACAGCGTTCCTTGGATCTAACTGCAATCCCTCCTGCTTCATTTAAACCAAAACAAAAGAAGACCTCCATTATCACTCAATAAGCTTAGTAAGGCTCACTTGTACACACCTCTACAGACTTGTCAGAGGTTAGCTATGAAGGCTTTCCTCATTTCTCCATCTTACCCCCTGCATCCCCAGCAACAACACACACAAAATACAAAATACTTCAGAACACTTCCACAGGATTTGTCCACCCCCCCGCCTCCACAAATCCAGCCTCTTTCCAGGATGTCTGCATTATTGTCCAAACAGGATGTTTAAAAGCGAAAGACCTCTGTACTGTAGGCGTGGCTGAGAGGTAGACTCTGTCTTATAGCCCCTCTCCTGAGCATTTGCCCCCAACAGTGCTGGCTTAGAAAAGAGAGCTTTGCTACTGATAGGATTTATGCAGGATTCTCCAGGGAGCCCACCATTGGTGACTGCCTCAGTTTCCCTCCTTCACAAAGCCTCACAGGGATGATTCGGGGGTCTCTGCTTCCTTGAGCCTAGGGTGGCTGTATTCCCCTGGCCCTTTCTCACGGGGCTTGTCCACTGCTGCTGCCCACCAGAACAGTTGCCACCGGGCCACCAGCACATCCAGAGGGACCACCGTGTTGACCCAGGCCATAGGAGAAGCAGCTTCACCAGTGCTGTCACTCCTCCATGACAGCTGACAAACACTGGCATTAAAAACATCCCGGGAGCTCAGTTACTGCTAGAGTGCTTTTCCATCATGAGAGAAGCCCTGGGCTCGATCCTTAGCCCAGCGTAAACTGAGCATGAGAGCATGCCTGTGGTCTCTGCATTCACGTAGGAGATCAGGAGTTGAAAGACACTTAGGTTATATAGGAAATTAGAGGCTAGCCTGGGCTACATATAACAGAGAGGTTTTCTGTGATGGAACAGGCAGGTCCGTTCAGACATAGAACAGCTGGTTCAGAGTACAGGTCATACACTCTGCTTATTGTTCATTAGAAAAAAAAAAACAAAATTAGGACATGTCTGTGGAGCTAACAGACTGCAAGAGCTTTTTAATAAAACTAATTTGTAAAGGTTTTAGAATGTTAACCCATGACTGGGGAGTTTCATAACTGACATAGGAACATCGTTAGGTACACTGTGTGGCTTCCTCATTAACTTCTGCTTGCACTTCCAGCTGTGCCAAGGGACACTACAGTACTTGTAGGGGAGGGAATTCTTGGGGACATCCAAATTTAAGTTCCCCCTAGGGACCTGTCCTTTTACTGCCTCTAGATGGACACAGAGCTAACCCTCAGCTTCCACTCCAAACCTCCCAGTCACAATACCTTTTCTTATTGGTCCACCCCTCTGTGTATCCATCTGTCTACCTGTCTATACTCCAGTCATTGGGCACCCACTTCATGCCAGGCACTCGCCTGAATAATAAACATGTCACTTCCTATTGTGCAAGAAGAGAGCACAGGCAGTGCCCCAAATGTTCCCACCAGGACTGCCTAGTGGCTAGTGTCTGCCATTACATCCTGTTCTCAGAGCTGTGGGCAATGAGCCCTCAGCTGTGGTGGGTACTGGGCATCCTGCATCGTATCCACCTAGACTACTGTTGATGCCACCACAAGCAACAGACAGCTCTGCCTATCTCAAGGGCATGTCAAATGCCTCTACTTTATTTGCTTAGAATTATGCCCAAAGCCAGGGGTTTCATCGAGACCAATAGCAAAAGCGGTGTGTAGTCTGGAATAATGGTAGGGGGAATCCCAGGCTTGGGGACTGCAGAGTCTGTGGATAAGTGCTCCAGTATCCTGTCCTTTAGCTAGTTCTGTAAGGCAGTCTGCAGATCTCTCCAGAGTTGGAGCAGCAGAGTCCCATCACCTGCAGCAAGCAACATCAACAATATATTTCCACATGAATTGCTTCTTTTCCTTCCTTCCCCACACTCGTGAATGATGTATCAGAATCATCGCTTTGAATTTCAGATTCTCACAGACTATTACAACTTGTATCATGATAAAACGACCAAAATATACCTGGTCAAAATGTGTTTGGTTGGCCAAATGTGAGGTACAATAAATATAGGCTTGTGCCACTAAAGCACCATGGAATGAGGTTGAACAGGGCCGGCCTTTGCTCTGTCGTCTTGTCTTTAATGGACAGACCTTCTTCACACTGCTCATGCTTCTAGGATCAAGTTTTTCACAAAAGGCTATCTGTGTCTTTCTAGATTGTTCTGGGTCTAATCCCAGGATTTGCCTCTCTGGTTCCAGTCAGGTCCATTTGTGGACAGGGGTGTACGATGCTCTGATTGGTCAGGCCTGGGTCACATGCTTACCCATGGTGCATTTGGGGTTAGAGACAACTATACCCCCCAAACCCCGTGAGTGTTTTGAAGCACAAACACAGGCTCTGCAGTGCAGAGCGAATGTTCTTCCTACATAGTTGTTAATATCTATTGCTTTTCAAGATGGTGGTAAAAAGAGATTAATCAACTTCCCCCAAATCACAGAATTCTGGAGAATTCTCCTTGTGGCTAAACCACCATGTTCCAAATAACACCAGAAGAATCACCTGTCACTGTATCCAAAAACATCACCATTTGGGTTTGTATTCTTGAGAGGTTTCAAGAAGCATGTATATAAGTGGGGTCGTGTCTTTATACGCACACCACCTGCCCTGTGGACTAAATAAGCGTCCTATGTCCTTCCCTGTGAACACAGCTCAGAGTCATTTCCCCACCTCATACACTTTTATTCTTTTTTTTCTTCACTGGGCTAGAATTGAAACATTGTAGTAACTATTAGTTTCAAGGAAAGATTGTAATTGCTTCTAGATCCACTCACGAGTTTCAAGAGCGATTTAACCTTTAACTTTCTCAGTACAAAGGGAGGCTTGCTGCGCAGTGAATCTAACAAGACCATCATTTATCGCTGGCAGAGTTCATTAGTCAATCGTAACAGTTTAATTATTAGCATTTTAATGCATGAGCATTTAACCACACAGAACAACAATCTTGGCGCACAGAACAAGACTTCTTAAAGGGAGCGGAACCAGCCTGCACAATTGCTTGTATTGTGATATGTCTATTAAAATGAGATAATTAAAATGCAAGAAACAAATGAGTGCACATATTTAGCCAGCAAACCAGCATTCTGCTTCCTGGTGTGGACGGTGAGGTTGTTTTGGGTTTCTTTTTCTTTTTCTTTTTCTTTTTCTTTTTCTTTCTTTCTTTCTTTCTTTCTTTCTTTCTTTCTTTCTTTTTGGTTTTTAAAGCTTGAATTTTCACTTTAAAATCGTTTTCGTTTTTCTGCTACAGATCCACATGCTGTCAGGAGCACTGGCCATGAGAGGTAGCTTTTATAAGAAAGAGGGAAACCCAAAGCAAAGAGCCTACAAGAGGCCCTGAGAGGCGAGCTAGAAGGTCCTGCTGCTGAGGCACTAGAGTCTACCAGGATATAGGGTAAGATTTTCCTAGAATTCCCCACCCAGACCATACTGTCAGGAAAAGATATCGTATGGGCACAGAGTGGTGCCCAGGAAGATGTTTAAGTTCTTACTAAAACTCTGTGTGTGAGGGGGAGGGTGGAGGGAGGAAGGGTGAGGGAGAAAGGGGGATACCCATGAGTGTGACTACATGCAAAAAAAACTGTGTGCATAAACTGGAACTACCACATGGATGTGTGCAGCCAGGCAAGTGCAGAGGTGAGAAGGTGTCCTGTTCTATCACCCTTTACCTTATTCATGTGAGAGGCAGTCTCTCCCTGAACCTGTAATGCACGGAATAAGGCATTAGATAACACTATGTTATTGGCCTGGTGGGGTAGCCTATAGGATGGGGGTTATCAATCCTCCTGTCTCTACTTCCCCTAAACATAAAGTGCTACACTAACAGATACTAGAGGCCATTACCAGCATTTTGTTTGGGTACTGGAGCTTTGAACTCAGGACTTCATGCTTGCAGGGCAAGCTCTCTTGCCCCTTTAGTCACCTCCCCAGGCCCTGGTAAGCCATTATCATGTGAAGCCAGAGTTGGGAGCTCCCTTCTACCACATGAATTTGTAGCACCTAAGCTATATTGATGAGAAAAGAACACAGTTTGCCGTCGGCTCAGACAGCACTCTTCCCAATAGCCGAAAGGGAGAAAAAGAGCAAAGCATCCACAGAGTTGGAATAGAGGAAGAGCATGCAGCATTCACATACAGTAAAATACTCATACTCAGCTTTTAAGATCAGTTGAAATCCCAATACAGGCTGCAACATGGGTGAACCTTAAAGGCATGCTAAGTAGATATTCCAGGTATGAAAAGACGATTGCCCCATGATTCGTGTATGAGGTTCCTAAAACAGTCAAGTTCATAGAGCCAAAGACTATTTTAGAAGTTATCAAGCTCTGAGGGAGAGGAAACATGGTGTTATCTAATGCCTTATTACATGCATACAATTATAGGCATATCATTCATTATATGCATAACAATGGTAAATTTTACATCATGCATATTTTGCTATAATAAAAATTAGGGAACTGGGGCTAAACCCTCAACATATTAACTTTATAGAATCACTGTACACACCAAATGAGATTGTAGATAGAAGTCTTTTTAAGCCTGAAATGATAACATGCACACACTTGTGGAGGTAGTAGTGTTCCTTAATTATTTGTTTTAATCATATTGTTTTAATAAGAGGCTACAATATAAACAACTGAGAAGGTTAATTAATAATGTCAAACCTAAACGAGTGTAATTAATGTCACTCAACAAAAGCTTTCACTCGACTCAAAACATTTTCCCTCTAGGGTAATCTTGGCCTGATTTTTCTAAACAGTTTCTCCCTTGACTTGGGTGGGAAGCAGTGGAAAGGGGTGTGTTTCATCCAAAGCTAAATAGACCATCTATATCTGTATACCTCCCTTTGGTTTAAGGGTGGAACTGAGGCTCGCAGGTCTCAGAATCACATCTTCTGTGAAAAGTGAATGAGAGAGCACAGCCAGCCATAAGCACAAGAGCCAGCACTCTCCAAACACCAGGCTTCCAAAGGACATAACCATGGGGTGAGGGTGGGAGGACTGGGAAGGAATGTGTGCAAAGGGATAGATCTCCCCATTGAAGAGTTGTCTCGACTACAGACATGTGCCACAGGATCCACTCCACCCCCAGAGAACACAGTTGCCCCCACCCCTTGCTCCTGCTCTCTCTCCCAACTACCATTCGGGATCCTTCAGCCTTTTCTCCCTCAGTGCTCTGCCTCTGGGATTTAAGAAATCTAAACCTTGAAATAATCGAGTGTGTGTGTGTGTGTGTGTGTGTGTTTCAGAGGACAATGTTGGGTGTTATCTTCAAGCACCATCTTGGCTGGCTAGTCAGCAAGTCCTAAGGATCTGCCTGTCTTTACCCCTGGTTCTGGGATCACAGGCACCACCAACTCCGGCTTTTTAAACATGGATTCTGGAGCTCAGGTCCTCCTGCTTTAAAGGCAATCAACTTCAGCTGTGCTCCCAGACCCCTTCTTCTGAGCTTTTGTATAGAGCTTCCAAGTCCCAAGCTCCAAGTTGGAAGCTGTGCACCTACAGAAGCTGCCAGGGCCTGGGGCAAGGCTTCCAGTGCACAGTGGCCCCGTGCTTTGTGGAAGGGCTCAACTGCTCTGCCTTCTGCTATAACTTGGGAGAGCTGCTGCAGAACTGTGACTCCAACTGTCTATAGCACTTGCTGGGATGCACCATGTGGAGATCACAGGGGCTTCTGGGAAGTTGCACCCCTTTATGTTAGAGCACCTGTATGTAACCCCACACTGGGAAATCTGGGGATACCCTACCTCTGCCAGTTCCCTGCCAGACAATCTGAGATGACTAGAGGGATTTTCAGACAAGGCTGCTGTCCCTCTATGGATGGTAGAATGGACACAGAGCCCTGGGAGAATCTATAGCAGAAATGGAATGTCCTGGCTCCTCACATATTTGAGAAACTGAGTCTCAGATCCACCGTTGCCAATGAGGGACACCAGCTGAGAGCTCGGTGACTCATGAGTTCCAACACTCTCAAAGAATCAGTCTTGACTGGCGCTCCAGTCCTCCAGATCTTAAAACCAGAATCTCCCACGAGTCGCCACAGAAAGCTCCAGATAAGAAACAATAATGGCCATCTTCAGCCACCTCCAGGAAGAACTTCATTTGAGTTTTCTAATATTCCTCCAGAAAATGAGGGGCTCTGCCTGAATTAAGTATGTCTTAAAACCACCCTTTGCCATATAGCAGTTCTTTACCACTGCAGCTATTTTTGTTAAAGTAAATAAAAGTTTATGTGCACATCTTAGGCACAGCAGCCCCCTGTGTCTAGCAGCTACCGCATTGCACAGGACATGTGTAGAATTTTCCTGTCGAACTGTTTCATTTGGAGTCTCAAGATTAATCACATGCTTGCCACCCTCTGTCACCTGTCAGCTTTGTGTCCCTCCTGTTTGCTGTCTGGTACCTGTTGCTCTAATGCCCATGTCCACAGGCACATGATTTACCTGTGTGAATGGCAGACAGAACCTCCAGTAAAATGGGTACCACTAGGACACACTCCAAAAGGAGGGTCTGTGCTGATGTTCCATCCAGGAAGAGATGGTGTTACCCAGGCCAGCTTTCCTAAGCATGGGGCATTGACTCTAAACTGCACACACTCTGACAGGCCACAGGGCCCTAAGAAGTCATACCCTGGCACCACTACTTAATTTGACCTGAGCTTGCAACTCACTTATTTTCTTTCTTTCTCTCTTTTTCTCTTTCTCCCTTTCTTTCTTTCTTTCTTTCTTTCTTTCTTTCTTTCTTTCTTTCTTTCCTTTTTCCTTCCTTCCTTCCTTCCTTCCTTCCTTCCTTCCTTCCTTCCTTCCTTCCTTCCTTTTCTTCTTTCCTTTCTTTTAACTTAAATCACAACTTTATTCTTAAAACACCAACAACAGCTCTAACAAACATGTGGCCCGTTTCTGTGCAGTTACTCAAGTGGTGCCAACATGTCACAAAGATGTTTTTCACACCAGTGTCTTACAACATTATGCACGTTTTTATTTTTAGAGAAAAACATAACTTATTTAAAATAAGTTTTCATATAATATATGATCATGGTTCCGTCTGACTCATCTCCTCCCAGATCCCCCCTGCCTCCAGACCCAGCCAACTCCTCTTTTATCTCTCACTTTAGAAAATAGGCAAAGATAAGTAAATAAATAAATAAATAAATAAATAGCCAAGAAAAATCATGGAAAATACATATACACCCACAGGGACTCACATACAACCACACACATAAAATTGATAACCATAATATATGTAAGCCAGCAAGGTTAAAAAATGCCCAAATAAAGCATTATGTACAGCTGGACTTGAACTAATTTGTAAGTTCTTCATTTTTCTTCTACCCTTTCAACCTCCTAACACTAGATAGGAGAGAGAATAAAGGGCAGAGGGGAAAGGGGATGATTAGGGGCATTGAGTTCCTTGGGGCAATTTTGATCTTGGCTGTCAGGGCATCTTAATTTCTTCTTTGTGTCACCCAATCTCAAGAACTATCTGCCTCTGGCAGAAATTAGGTGTCACCTACCATGACTCTGTGTGCTCGTGTTTATACATGTATGTGTGTCTGTATAGAGGCCAGATATCAACAGAAGCTATCATCCTTAACCCATCTCCACCTAAGCTTTTTGACACAGGGTTTCATACAGAACCCGGGGCTTGCTAATTATGCTAGGCTGGCTGTCTAGCAAGCCTCAGGGATCCACCTGTCTCAGCCTCAACAAACTGATGGCTACAGTGTTCACCGTCAGACCTTTGCATGTGTGCTGAGGATCGAACTCAGGACCTTGGGCTTGAGCCACTTCCTGAGCTGCACCCACACCCCCGGCTCTCCCTATTTCTCGTGTGCTGACCGTCTGAGCAGCTTTTTCCTAAGGAATAGCGACGAGTGAATGCCATTCCTGCTAATCTGGAGCAAGCCCATGAGCTATCCCGTGGTGTCTGACTGAGCAATGGGACTTACCACGTGATTTCTGGTCTATTCTGTCTTCTGGATCAGGTTTAGGACATTGAGTAGTAAATGAATGTTTTCATAACTGTTATTCACAAGGGCAAAAACTCACATTACCCTGCTTCTAAATCCCCAGCCTGTCTGTCTTCTATAACTGACTCCCAATTACATATTCATTCTGCCATGCAAAGGCAGGCAAGCCTCCACCAGGATTGTCGGCCCTCCTAACTAAACCAGGAAACTGTTAAACAACCTTCTTTGGCCTAAACAGACTCAAAGAATGTAGTACATTAATGCCAAAAGTTGGTTTTTCTCATATATGAATTCTAAATGTCTAATTCATAAATGTCTTCTAGACCATCTGTCTAGAAGACAGAGGAAGAAAATGACCCACACTCCCACCATCTTCCTGAACATTTATAAACAACACTGTGAGTGTGTGAGTGGGCATCTACTGAAATTGCCCTCTGAATTCTAATTTCTATATCAACAGATTAGGGCAGCTCTCAGACCTCATCAAATAAGGATCTCTGTACAGTTGGCAGTGGTTGACACAGAAACTCATCCCTGGTCAAAGCTCAGAGAGTATAAGACTATGGAGTACTCATCCACAAACAGGGCATCTACTGCATACCCCTACCTAATGCTCAAGAAATATCACAGAAGAGAGCAGAAGCTTATAAGGGCCGTGGTCAAGGAGACACAGAGTGAAGCTGTCCTCTGGGCTGCTGCATTCATGAATGTATAGCAGCTGTGGCTGCCTTTAAAAGATCTATATAGGATCCAGCCAGGCAACATTCCAGGAGAGACCCACCAGGCCCATCCCTAGCTGAAGAGCTACCGACAGTTAATAGCTGCTAGGGGAGAGAGAATCAGTTTGCTTTAGGACTGTGGTTCCTCCTGGATTGCTCACACCCTAGTGGATATGTACAGCATTAACTGGACTCAATGCGATATATGTATGACAGGATATTAAGAGGGAGAGATTCGGGGTGGGGGGAGAGATCTAGGAGAGCTTGCGGGGGAGTAATATCATTGAAATTCTTCAAATGGCTGTTTAAAATCTCAAAGGATAAATATCCCACAAAATACTTATTTTAATTCTTTTTTTCAACTACGCATATAGCATAGTAGTGCTGCTGCCCAAGGAGGCCAAGGTATTGAATCCTCCTGGAGCTGGAGTTACAGGTTGTGAGCTACCTGTTGAGGGTGTCAGGTACTGAACTCAGTCTGGGTCTGGAAAGACCATCAGTGGTTAACAGCAAAAAATTTGTGTTCATGAAAAGGTCCCCTGTGTCATAGGAAGTATTCATGTCCTAAGTGTGTCTTCATAGGGCTTCTCTGGACCACAGTCTGGTTTTCAAAAGAAATACACTGTATCTGGTTTTGAGGTTTAGCAGGCCAACCCATGGCATTCTACTTAACTCATAACATGGCCAAGCCATGCAACTAACTGGACCACAGACCCAAGTGTTCAGTCTGCATGTTGCTGGTTTGGCACACACTGAAATGTCCTCCTGTGAGCACAGCTTCCAGGGAAGAAGTCACTGGCATCTCAGTGGACTGAATGATGATGAAGGAGATGCCTGTTGGGATGTTTGAATCCCAAGCCACCCACATTTGGAGGGGGTTTTACACTATGGCCACTATAAGTGTATATAATTGTCCATCCACAGATGGGATCACTGGTGGTTGGAAAGGGTCTTTGATGATGCTTTTTCTTTTTGATTTTGATTTATTTGGGGAAAGGAACACAGGTTGTGGCATGTATTGTGAAGGGCAGAGTACAGCAGTGAGAATTCATTCCCTCTATCTTGGTCCTGGCAATTGAACTCAAGTCATCGGTGTTGGCTGCAGGTGCCTTTGCTCACTGAGCCATCTCGCTGGCTCCCAACAGTTCTTTCAATATCTGCTGATACTGTCTATGCCAGGACAGTATCCCGTACCATGTAATGCTTGCCTTGATGTGTGTGTTCCATAGTGCACACAATATGTGTTAGTGTGGAAAGTAGTCAAGACAATCCCATCCTGGATACACCCACATCAGGTCATTGCTGTTGTACAAGATATTCCCGTCCACTTTCCTCTACTTTGGATTTCAGCCTAAACTCCTCATCTTTGAGGCATCTTTGAGCCCATGCAGCATCCAGGAAGGCTAACAGTGTTAGTGTCAGGGCTCCCTGGTCTCTGCTGTATTTGTCACACCTATGATCTATCTGGTTGCAAGGACCATGGACAAAAGGATTGTAGGAGGAGCTAAGGTGGGAGGAGTAAGGAGAGGAAGAGGAGTTGGGAGAGGAAGAGAAAAAAAGAAGAGGAGAAGCTAGAGAGGGGCAGAGATGTAGGAGGATGGAGAACCACACAGGTATGGAGAGCACTTGTGGGGACAACTTATAAACTTATAATTAGGTTAGCTAATTGGGATACAACTCTCTTTGTATGGGCATCTTGCTATTAATTATTATCAAACATATAAAGCCTTTGATTAATCTATAAGAATTAGAGTCTCATTCTCTTACTGGGCCCACATGCATGGCAGAATGGTCTGGGCAATGCCCTGCCTTGTGGAGACAGCGTGGAAGATTGGCAGAGCCATCTCTCATGCTGGCATCTATTGGGTGGCAGGGCTGGTGTTTCTGGCAGGCCGGTTCTAGCTGCAGCGCACGTGTGGCCCCAGGCTGAGAAACATGGCGGCTGAGCTAGGCAGAGCCGCGGCAGCTTAGATAGTCGGATGAACCAGAGGCCAGTTTTAAATAATTACCACAACAAGGGATGGTGTCTTCAAATATTCTAACACATTTGAAAATCCCAATAAATCAAACTGATTTTTGGAAAGGAAATTGTCAACAATACATTTCTATGAAAATATTGTATTTATGTACATGTCTTTTTTTTCTAGGATTGTATGTGATTTGTGTTTTCCTTTTAATATCCATTTTCAGAAGTTGCATTTTGGTTTTGCTTCCTTTTCGTGGTGTCAAGAATAGACCAGGACCTCACTCATGATAGGCAAGCATTCCCAGACTTCTAACTCTACTATCTTTGGCTTAAAGGCTTTCTCTGATAAATCTGAATGAAACTCACAAGCATAAATAAAGCCAAGAACACAGCTGTGGATTTTTGTACCATTGGAATATGGAGCCTATGTGACTCTAGAGATAGCTCACAAAACTCTAAACCAAAAATACAGAATCACTCCTTTAAGTCTTGCTCGTCCAGATGTCTGTCTGTATACACTCTTCTGGCAGCTGCTACTTTTATCGGCTCAGGAATCTCCATAGCTGCCCACTGAGGTGCCTTTACTCTTTGTATATATAACACTTAACAAAAGCATTTGCCTTGAGAGGTCAGTCCCTATTTAAGAAGGCCCAGAGAAGGCTGAGAGAATAAGGAATTAGAATTCAGGTCTTTCTGGGTTTGTAAGCCCACACGCTTTCAGAGCACGTGTAATTCTGTATTATCCTATCCCAACCCTGACCACCAAATGTTGCTGTAAGCTCTCCACAGCACGGTGCAGAGGGCCTCCCTCAAGATAAATTCACTCTGGGTGGAATGCAGCAATGTTATTGAAAAATAGTACTGAAATCAAAGGACTTTGCGCCACTTTATTTGCTGGTTTTATGGTCCTTCAGGATTTTTGTGGGATTTGTTTTTCATTTTACTTCTGTAAGCCTGCCAATGCTTTAAAGCAATATTTCAATCAGGGAAAGAGAAAAAAAATAGTCTTCCCTGCAAAACTCCACAATGGTTTCCATCCCTCTTTCATAGGTTTTGGGAACTCCTCCACTGTTGTACTCACCCTCCTCCCCAGTGCCCTCTAAGCACAAATTGAATACTTAAACTACTGTTTAAAGGGCCCCCAGTGTTCAAAAGAAATTCAATTTGCCATTGCAAAGTTTGGAAATGATGATCGTAACCCCAGCACCCTTGCCTGACAAGTCACAGATCACCCTGGGGCAAACACAAGAAAAACTCGGCCATGTAATCCCAGGAACATCTCTGTCACTCAAGCCAATGAGCAAGGAGGGGTGTCCAAGGACCCAGGAAGCAGGGCTCCTGAATCAGAACTAACTTTTAACCACATCCACTCATTGGTTTCCTATGATCTCCATTGGTAAGTGGCCTCAGGTCTGACATGCTCTTGATCAGTTGATTCTTGATCAGTTGATGGTCCGGGTCAGGTTCAGGACAGCAAAGTTTCAAACAGTGATTGAATCCTGCATGTGTCCATCTGTCCTGTAAAGCTGAAACCCTTAGGGGTATCCAGAGGTGCCCTAGCCCCAGTGATATGAGAAAGAAGTATGAATTCTTCACACACAGTCTTTAAGCAGAGTAGCTATGCCATGGTCTCTTCTGTGTACCCGGACCATCTACACATATCATTTCATTCTGAAGACAGGACAGTGCATCCTAAGGCACAGTGTTTGGGATCAGAAGCAACTACACAGGAAACTCTGAGATAGAAATATGAAACGGTTTCATGTTCATGAGATCATAATAACAGCAGAAGTGTTTCCAACCTGAAGTGCCCAGAAGAACCCCCCTTGGTCCAAATGCCTATGATAACAGGAGAAACTGAGGCCAGAGCCAGGGCCAACCATGCACAGGGTCACAAGAGTATTAGTATCTCTTGCTTACCAGCAAGGAAACTCAGCAACACAATCTTCACAAGAAAATTTCATTTCCAAAATGCATTCCTTCATTTATTTCTGCTTCATTTCAAAACATAGTAAATAAATAAAAGAGCTATCACACCCCAAGGGCTGATATTACTACATGCTTAAATTTGCTTTGAGCTTTCTATTATTCCAGGTAAAAAGAGAGCCCACTGTGCCCCAGAGTTCTCGTCCACTTGTAAGGAAATATAAACTTTTTTAAGCAGGGTTATTTCAAGGGGAAAAAAAATGTCCTAATGTAACCCCATAGAGAAAAACAACCCAGAATATTATTTTGAAAGGAAGATGCCAAGTCCAAAGATGTGAGCTTTGCCATCTAAGCTGACTCATTTGGTCAGTTTGCACGTTAACACATGAACTCACCCCACGGCTGCCTCAGCTGGCATTAAACATGAAATCATTGATTTTGTAAAAGGAGAGGTTGAAAATTCTTTGCTTTTTTTTTTCTTTCCCCAGTTTTTTAGGGCTGCCATAAACTTTGCAATATCTGCTCCCAGTAGTTGTAAAAGCATCTTTCTTTCTTATTCCCTCCCTCCCCTCCTCCTCTCCCTCTCCCTGTATCATGTGCTCAAACACACACACACACACACACACACACACACACAGAGAGAGAGGGGGGGGGGGGGGGGGGGGGGGGGGGGACAGGGGGAGGGGGGGGGGGAGAGAGAGAGAGAGAGAGAGAGAGAGAGAGAGAGAGAGAGAGAGAGAGAGACTCCATTCAGAGAACAGAGCAGAGGAAGAAAGAATGGAAGCTTGTAACTTGTAACGTGGGTGACTCCACTGTTCTATATGCTATCTCATGGCATCAGCTTCCACTGTGAAATTCTTGTCCAATGTAGATTGTTCCCTCCCTAGAGCTCTTTCCTGATGACAAAGTTCAGAGTGGACATGGAGATTTCATGGATGCACAGCTGGCCCTAGAGACAAGATTCCTACCAACAGTGAAGCCAGGCGTATTCTTGCTCACTAAACAATCACCTCCAAGATCCTGTCCTCAAGAACCTCTGCCTCTAATTCCATGCATTTTTCTGCAAATTTCATGATGTCCTTGTTTTTAATAGCTGAATAGTATTCCATTGTGTAGATGTAGCACATTTTCTTTATCCATTCTTCACTTGAGTTCTAGGTTGTTTCCAGTTTATAGCTATTATGAATAAAGCTGATATATATAGTTGAGCAAGTGTCCCTGTGGTATTGAGGGGCATCATTTGGGTATATGTCCAGAAGTGGTATAGCTAGATCATAGGGTAGAACTGTTCCCAATTTTCTGAGAAACTGCCAGATTGATTTCCAAAGTGATTGTACAAGTTTGCACTCTCACCAGAAATTGAAGAGTGTTCCCCTTTCTCCACATCCTTGCCAGCATGTGCTGTCACTTGAGTTTTTCATCTTAGCCATTCTGATAAGTGTAAGGTAGAATCTTAGAGTCATTTTGATTTGCATTTCCCTGATAACTAAGTGCACTGAACATTTCTTTAAGTGCCTCTCAGCCATTCAAGATTCCCCTGTTGATAATTCTCTGTTCTGCTCCCTATTTTTTTAATTGGGCTATTTGGTTTGTCAGTGTCTAATTTCTTGAGTTCTTTATATATTTTGGATATTAGTCCTCTGTCAGATGTAGAGGTGATGAAGATCTTTGCTCATTCTGTAAGATGCCATTTTGACTATTGGTGGTGTCCTTAGCCTCAGTGTTTAGTGAGGTAACCCAGACCCAAAAAGACATGTATGGTATATATACACTTATAAGTGGACATTAGCCATAAAGTACGGGATAATCATGCTACAATCCACAGACCCAAAGAAACTAAGTAATAAGGAGGTCCTGAGGGATGAATCTCACTCGGAAGGGGGAAACTAAGTCATCGGAGGTAGATGGAGGGAGGGACTGGATGGGAAAGGGGGTGAGGAGGGGAAAGGGAATGGGGATCAAATGTTTGGATGGGGGAAGGATAGGGATAAGAGTGAAAATGGAAATTGTTGGAGGTCATCTCTGGGACTGTCTGGAGATCTGGAACAGGGGAGGCTCAAGGGAGTCTACAGGGGTAACCCTACCTGAGATTCCCACCATTGGGGAATATGAAGACTGAAGTGGCCACCTCCTGTAGCCAGGTGGAGCTTCCAGTGAAGGGAGGGGGACAGCAACCCATCCACAAAAACTTCCAACACAACCCAAAATTTGTCCTGCCTATAAGATGTGCAGGCATAAAGATGGAACAGAGACTGAGGGAATGGCCAACCAATGACTGCCCCAACTTGAGATGCAGCCCATGTGAAAAATCCAACCCCTGACACTATTAATGATATTCCGCTATGCTTGCAGACAGGAGCCTAGCATAACTACCTCCTAAGAGGCATCATTGAACATGAGATGGAAACAGATGCAAAGACCAACAGCCAAACATCAGGTGGAGCTTTGGGAGTCTTGTGGAAGAGTTGGGGGTAGAATTGAGCGATCTGGAGGGGTCCAGAACACCATAAGACCTACAGAGGCAACTAACCTTGGCCCATGGTGGCTCACAGAGACTGAACCAGCAACCAAAGAGCATGCAGGGGCTGGATCAAGGCCGTATTTGGTGCATATGTGCAGCTTGGTCTTCATGTGGGTCCCCTAACAGTTGGAGTGGGGGCTGTCTCTAACTCAGTTACCTGCCATTTTGTCCCCTTCCCCTAACTGGACCACCTGGTTGGGTCTCAGTGGGAGAGGAGGTGCTTAGTCCTTCAGGGACTGGATGTCCCAGGGCAGGTTGGTACCCTGAGAAGGGGAGGGGGTAGTGAGGGAGGGATTTATAAGGGGCTGGGAGGAGAAGAGGGAATGGAGCTGTGATCGGGATGTAAAGTGAATGAATGAATGAATGAAAAAAAAGAATCTCTGTCTCAGTCTAGGGCAATGATTCTCAGTCTTCCTAGAGGTGTGACCTTTAACACACCTCATGCCGTGGTGACCCCAACCATGTTATTCATAACTGTAATTTTGCTACTATTATGAAGTGTAATGTTAATATCTTTGTTTTTGGATGGTCTCAGGCAACCCCTATGAGAGGGGTCATGACCCATAGGTTGAGAACCAATGGTCCAGGGGTGCTAAGCAGTCAGCAAATGTGAGAAAAAGCAATGAAGAGCATCGTACACTGACACATGCTGGAGAAGCATCAAAACAGGGTATGAAGTGGAAGGCTACTGGAAAGGGCAGAGCAGGCCTCTTGGAGGTCTAGAGAGCTCTAGCTGGTCAGGAATGGTCACTTGGAGGAGGGGACAGGTCTGGGGAAGTCTGTCCTGCTTCCTGACTGCTTTCTCTGACAACCCTGAGATTTCAGGCTCTCCCACTGCTCATACTTACATTCTGCAGCTCAGAGAGGTGGAGTGAGTTGTTGGACACCACACAGTCTATACTGATAACCTTGGAGCATCAGGCTCCAGGCATGCTCTTGACACACACGCTTTGGTTTGTCCCACTGGCTACCAGCACTGGCAATTCAGTCTGTACTGAACCATCCTTAACTACTTAGCTGTCTACACAGGTTCTCTCTCTCTCTCTCTGTCTCTGTGTGTGTGTCTGTGTGTCTGTCTATGTCTCTGTCTCTGTGTATGATTAGTCTCTGTGTATGAGTCTCTGTGTATGATGAG
>NW_021604568.1:19003001-19028974 GCF_004785775.1 Grammomys surdaster | reverse complement strand
CTCTGTGTGTAAGTATGAGTGTGTGTGTCTGTGTCTATGTGTATGAGTGTGTGTGTGTCTGTGTATCTCTGTATATCTCTGTGTATTAGTCTCTGTATGTATCTTTGTGTGTGAGTCTGTATGTGTGTCTCTGTGTATGAGTCTGTATGTGTGTGTGTCTGTGTCTGTGTGTGAGTCTGCATGTGTCTGTGTGTCTGAGTTGTCTAGAGGTCAGCATCAAGTGTCATTTCTCATATGCCATCCATCTTCTAAGTGTTCTCTCACTGATGTGGGGTTCAGTAAGTAGTCTACACTAGCTAGACAACAAGCCTCAACCTGGCTATGCATCCCTGATTCTAGAATCACAGTGGCTGCCATCATGCCCAGCTTATCATGAGACACTGGTGATCAAACTGTATTCATTGTGCCAGCTCCTCAGCCTCAGTCTATACATTCTTTTCCCTTCCTGCTCAGCCTCATTCTAAAAGGATTTCAAACCCCAGGACTTCCTGCATTACTGAGTCTTCTTTAAACACAGCACTCCATACCTCCAACTGGGCTGGTGGTGCAGAAATGCAAGGAAGATAAATATTTCCAGAGTGCAGGTTTTCATACACAAGGGTGCCTGGCTTTGCTTCTTCTGACTCTCCAGGTACTTGGGACACTCTGGTCCTCTGCTGAGACCTAGGGGTTTCTACGGAGTAGGAGCTTCATCAAATCATATAACCATCATCAATTTTCCAGTTGACTTACATGCCTTGGGAAACTCAAGTTTGCCTTCCATGCCAATCTTCCCAATCCCTCCTCCTCCACCACACACAAAACCACCCACCTGCTTGGTGATGTATCTGATGTCCCCCGAGGAATCACGTGAAGACTGTGTGCTCCATGGCTGCATCTGTCTCCATGAAAACAGGATGGCATCACCACTCAGTGTACGCCCTCTCCCCATCGCTGAAGAAGCTGCACCTTAGAGATGGCAGTTCACAGTAGCTATGATTGTTCCTTCTGGCTGTGGGCCAAGGTTGTGGGTTGATGAAATGCATTGTAACTATCTAGTGAGATGCAAGTAAATGGGCCACTTCCCAAACCTCTCGCATCTGCCAAAAACAGGTATATTACATCAGGGACACCCAGGACCTGCTCTTTTCTCAACCATATTTGAAACTTGGGACCTTTCCTGAGTCATTTGCCAGATGCAAAAAGAGGCTGCTGTCCTGGGAACTTTTGTGGGATCAGTGTGTTTGTTTAATTTTTCCAAAGGCCAGGATCTCTTCCCAACCATTTCATGTTTAGAATCTCTGCACAGGTGCGAGGCATGGTCGTGAACATTTAACAGCTGAGGAAAAGAAGACACAAAGAGCTGGCATGACTAAACCAAGACTAGAGACTAGAGAGACTAAACCAAGACTCTGGCTAGAGAGAAGGAGGAGGAAAAGTAGTAAGAGAAGGAGGAGGAGGAGAAGGAAGAAGAAGAGGAGGAGGAGGAAGAAGAAGAAGAAGAAGAAGAAGAAGAAGAAGAAGAAGAAGAAGAAGAAGAAGAAGAGGGGAATCTCAATGAAACTCGGGCATGTGCACACACACACACACACACGTACTGCTGCTCATAAGGAAAGCCTCTTCTGTGTCAGCTCATAAAGGTATACACACAAAGATGCCAGGATCAAAGACAGGTATCAGTAGTTTCCAAAGGGACTGGATATAAAGTCTTAACAGCATGGACTAAGGACAGCTCAGATGGTAAAACATTTGCTTTCCAAGCATGAAGACCTGGGCTCAGACATGCAGAATCCATGTTAAAATGCCAGGCATGGTTGTGTGCATTTGTAATCTTAATGTTGAGAAGGCACAGACAGGAAGAACTTTGGAGCTCATTGGCCAGTCGGCCTAGCCTACTCAGCAAACTCCAGGCCAGTGAGAGACTGTCTCACACAGAAAAGTAGACAGTACCTGAGAAAGAACACACAGGAGTGATCTCTGGCCTTCACATATATACCACACATACACACACACATACACACACCATACACACATACATCTGCACATACCTGCATACACACACACCTGCACATACATATCTGCACATACCTGCACATATATGCCTGCACAAACACACCTGCATACAGACACCTGCACACACCCTACACACACACACACACACACACACACACACACTCAGACCCAAATGCAAATACAGTCTTAACAACATCTGACTTACAGTCTAATTTGTGTTCTCAATTATCCTGATGGAGTTATTTCTATGACTACAGACATCTGAGGTACATAAAAATGGTTATTGGTTCTCCAGGGCTGTCCCAGAGAATTATAGTATCTATACCACTACCCTAGTTCCTTCTTGAATGATGCACACCACTATCTAGTCTGGCCCCACCCATTTATCTATCCAAGTGGGTTTGAAGGTGGGAACAAAACCTCAAGAATGAGAGTCCAAGCAACCAAACAGGGACACAACCAGTCCATGTCACCTTGTATCCTCAAGACCTAAGACTCTGAGAATGGACATTGAGATAAACTTGTCAAATAACCAGAGGCATAACACCTTCTGAAGGTCCCCACTTGTTGCCAGTCACCTTTCTGTTGATTGAAATGATCTTTGTCCCAGACAACATTAGCACACCCTGTATCCTAAGAATATCAGGAGTGTGGCTATCACACCTATCTTAGCACAAGGGAATTAAAGCACTAAATTCAGTATCATGCCCTGTACCCCTGCATTCCCCAGCTGGAGTAGAAAGCCAGGACTCAAAGCCAGGTTAGCCAGCTTGTTCCTTTCCAACCACCTATGTAAGACAACACAAAAATTTTTGTTGTATGTCTACAGAAGCCAGCAGGGACCCAAGGTGCATATCCAGGGAAGAAGAGAGACCTTTGGCAGCAGGGACCCTACAGTCACTCCTAGGGTCTAAGTCTCTTGCTCCCTCGGAATCTGCACAGCCCTCTGGCATTGAGCCCCATGCACTAGGAACTGAGCAACAGGCTCACAGATTCATCAAAACGTGACACTAAAATGGACTGAGTTCTGCCCTGCTCGAATGGCTGAGCCCAGCACTAAGAGGGTTATGGGAACATTGCAGACCCTGTTTGTCCTTAACGGCTCAGAAGGTGAACAGTCCATGCTGGTCCCCAGTGTATCATGGAGACCAAATGTGTTGGAGACAGATGTGCAAAGGCTATGAAATCACTGTGTGGTGATGTCATTGTCACTTCAGGAGATGAAGGCAAGACAATCCCCTCCAGGGCACCCTGAGTGTCCCTGTCATGTCTGAGTGTTCTGTGGGGCTCCCTCCCAGATGATGGGTTTTTAGAAGGCCTGAGACGGGAATGCTCATCATGGCCACATCTGTACAGCAGCAGCCCTAGGCTAAGGAATCCCACGGCTGCCTCAGAGCTTTAATTTTGGTTAAGGGATTTGGGGAGCAGGACTAGAGAGATGGCTCAGTGGGTAAAGTGTTTGTTGGGTAAGCATGAGGACTATACCCAATTTCCAGCACCCATGTTGAAAAACTGAGAATGGTTTCAGACACCTCAAACCACAGCTTCAGAGAGTAGAGAAAGATGTATCGATCCCTGGGTCAGCCAGCTTAATCAATACATAAATGCCACATCTAGTGAGACACCATCTGGATAAGATAGGTGGCTCCTGAGAAATAATACTCTAGGTTGACCTCTGGCTACATAAATATCATGTTCACGCACATGGGCACACGCACTCACATGCACTTGTATGTGAACATACACACATAATTTTATATATGTGTGTGTGTAATTAATATATATAAAAATAAATAAAATTGTGTATGTTCATATATATATATATATATGTATGTATGTATATATATATATTCCCCTATTTTATACATATATATCATATACATATATATATAAAATAGATGTGGTGATGTCATTGTCACTTCAGAGATGAAGACAAGACAACCCCTTCCAGGGCACCCTGAGTGTTCATGTCATGTCTGAGTGTGCTCAGAACACATGTGCCAGACCCTGACTGTTACTTGGGTTAACTGTGGTTCAGGGGTTAAGCAAACTCCCTGAGTCTGGCTGTGACTTGCTCCTACCTGCCTGAGTAGCTCACACCCTAAAGGAAACCTTCCTAGAGGCCCGTGCTGGACTCTCCCTGTAGAAGAGCTACTCAGCATACATACTCACCTCTCCCAGTCGTGGCTTGGTCTCTGGGGAATAAGCCTCAGAGGAACCAATTTTCCGAAGTGCTGTATAATTAAAGTCTCCCAGAAGTAAATCTCTGCTCGTCACCAGGAAGGGAAAACAGCAGCATTCCTGTAACTACTTCCTACCTTGTGCAGAGCAGATTCATTCTAGAGACAACTCAAAGTGCTGGGCTGTGGGTCTAGTCCAATGGCTGCTGTTTGCAGAGGTGGCTTGCCGTGGTCCCTGCAGGCAAGCGGTGGCTTTTTCAGTGTGTCAGTCCAGTGGATACAGGTTCCACCAGAAGAAGTGCCGCTATTAATAGAATATTTTGGGCAGGCTTGGGGCTTTGTTTTACTCTATTTTGTTTTGTCATTTTTCTGTGCAGTTTTGTGAGAGAGTGACTAATTTAGTTCATGAGATGCCTGGCAGTCTGGACACTCTCAAGTATAGTATGTTTCTACATGAGGGTTTATTTATTGACCCACTAACTATTTGGTGATGCCCTGATGTCCACAAGACATCTGGATAAGTGATGGAGAAAATAATTAAAATCCCTTCCTCTTGTGGAAGAGAGGAACAATGCTAAAGTAATAAGATACGGCTGTTAAATATGATTAATAATAGATGCTCTGTTAAAAAGCAAGGTCTAGTGCTATAGGGATAGATTTTGGAGGCATGAATTTAGCTTGTGCAAACGTCCTGGGGCAGGACTGAGTGCAGCTGAATTGGAAATCATGAGACTTCTTGAAGCAACAAGGCTGGTGGACAGGGGTCCAGTCAGTAGCCCTGCTCTGAATGTGGCTCCTCCAGTGTGGCTTACTCAGCAACTGCACTGTCACCTCCATCCCCCTGGCGTACCATCCTGAAACTTCTAAGAAAAATAACACCCTCTGGCCACCCTCTGTTTTTCTCCAGCAGCTTCCATGTCGATGAAGAGACTTCATAAAAAGAGTTCCCTGGGTGAGTGCGTTCTTCCCACTCCATCAAGCCAACCCAGGGTGGCTGCTCTCGGTACACCGCCTCAGTCGTTGATAATAATTGTTGCATTAATTGGTGCTGTCCGGACCAGACAGAACGTAAAAGATCCCACTGTGTCCAATAATTAATGTTTCTTCCCTCACTGCAACGCCATTAATAAGGGGGCTCTTCCAAGAATCGGGTAATTGGCTGGCTAGGCGTCATTAGAGTATTTATAGATAAGCTTGGGTCTAGAGAGAGAGAGGAAGGCTGACTGTGTTTATTTAGACACTATTATCTATCGCTAATGTGCTATCTGCGTGCCGATCGTCCCCATTCCCTGGGCTCTAATGATACAGGGCACACTCACAGTGTGACTTCCGTGACCTGCAAGTTGCCTTTGTCTCTCTGCTCTCCACAGCGGACAGAGAAGGAGACAGAGGGCTCTCACACAGCTCCCGTAACTCTTATTCCTTCCTGATGAACTTCTTTCCTCTGAGAAATTTAGAATGAGGATCTCAAACTAGCAGAATGACAGTTTCTCCTAATTAAACCTCGGAGGAGGGGAGTTTTCTGGGCTTTGTGATTTATCTGAAGGGTTTTTGAAAATGGAAATCTCGTTGCTTTGCAGGAACAAGAAGAAGAGGCAGCTTGGATTTCAAACTGTCTCTAGGTGGCCTCCAGCAATGAGGGACTGGAACATGCTGATCAAGTGAGTGGAAACTCACACACACATACACACACACACACATATATATATACATGCATACACACAAATCACAGAAGCACACACACAAACCTACACACACGCATATATATATATATATGCATGTGTGTGTGTGTGTATGTGTGTACATGCATGCATACACATGCTCACAGAAACACACACACATAAAAACTTACACACATACTTACAGAAGTGCATGCATGCACATATGTGTGCATGCACACACACACACACACACACACACACACACACATCACTGACAGAGTATGGCTTCCTGAACCCTAGGGAAGGGGGAACCATCACCATCACCAGGACAATGGTGAAGGCACATTGACTGACATGGACACAGTGAAATCATGTCCATGAGAATACAATTCACAATCTGAGTCCAAAAGTCGTTTTTAAAAGTTAAAAAGGAGGCAGGCATGGTGACACAAGTCCTTAATCCCAGCACTCAAGAGGCAGAGGCAGGCAGTTCTCCATGGTTCAAGGCCAGGCTGGTCTACATACCAAGTTTTAGGCTGGCCAGGGCTACATGGTAAGACTCTGTTTCAAAAAAATTAAATAAATAGATAGTTAGATAAATAAATGATCTAACTTTATTGACATCTAATATTAGTGTTGAAAAAACAAAGTTCTCTGTAAATTATCCCTTTGGTTAAAAAAAATCACTCAAAATCATACACACACATACATATACACACATAATCATTTTTTAAATGCTGAAATTGGGACTTGGAGAAGGCTCAATCTGCAAAGAGTTTGATGCATGAGGACTGAGTTGGGCGCTCATCACCTCCCCACACAGCTGCATGTGCTGGCACACAATTCTAGCACTGAGGGGGTGGGGACAGGGCACTGCTATGAATTGTTGGCCAGGTAGTCTGGCCGACTCTGTGACCTCCTAATTCAGTGAAAGACTTTGACTCAAAAATAAGATGAGAGAGAGTAATTGAAAAGAACACACACACACACACACACACAAATGGACACTTTGTAACAGCAATCTAATTTTAAAAAAAAATCTTGCTATGGGGGCTGACACTCCAGCTGCACAGTGACTTGATCCGTCTCACCCACTTCCGACCTGGCTTCATCTTAAAGCTGTTCTCTCTTTGTTGTTTGTTTTGACTTTTCCTTTGTGTGTTTCTGTGCATGTGTGTGTACATGTGCATGTATTTGAAACAAGGCTTCTCAATGGTCTATAGCTCTAGTTCATCAATTGGTTAGGTAGTCTAGACAGTGAGCCCTGTTTCTACTTCTCAGTAAAGGGAACCCAAGGTGACACCACTACATTTTTAACATAAATTCTGGGAACTAAATCCCAGTCTTCATATTGGCAGGGCAAGCACTTTACCTATTGAGCCATCTCTGTGGCCCAGATTTGTTTGTTTACAACTGTGGATTCATTGTAACCTGGGCTATCTTTGAACTTGATTTGTAATAGAGGGCAGCCTTAAATGCCTGTTCCTCCTGTCTCTGTGTCCCAAGTGCTGGCTTGGATTAGAGGTGTGTGTCCCCACACCTGGCACTAAAAGCTCTTCTTTGTATGGTCTGTCTCTAACCTCATATGGCTTCTACCGATTTCCCTTACAAAATAAAGCCACCAGATTGTAGACTAATGATTTCCTGGAAACACGACTGGACAATATATACATGTGGTGTCAGCATCTATAACTCACCTCAGCAAACACTGCATGATGCAAAATCCTGTGCTCAGGGTTAGGCACTGCTCTGTGTCATAGGGAATGGTAGGGAAGAGGAATACAGGAGACTTCATGGCCTCAGCTCCTGCCTCTGAGATGAGGCTGAGGCTGATAATGCTCATGTTGTGGGACTGGACTGGGGAGGAGAGGGCAGCAGGTGCAGAGAGGGGACTCTGCCTACACATCTCTCTCAAGCAGGAGCACACTGGCCTCATCTCTGAATGTGTCTGCCCAGTAGATCCTCTCTGCTTCTCTCCTGTCTCGCCTGCCTTCTCTCCACATGCACAGTCAAGAGCTTGATTTGTCTTTTTTTTTTTTTAAAAAAAGGCTCCCAGAACATTGACCTGTGTATGAACGTATGATGTAATTTGCAAATTAAGCATGTAATGCTTTTAGTAACAATGTGGCCTTTCCTCCTGTACACCCCACCACTGGGACCAGCTAATTTGCAGGCACATCTGCTGTAGGTGTTGGGGAATACTCTGGGAGATATTCTTAGTTCCTGGCCTGGGGTCTAAAGGTTGAGAGGCTGGCTCCTGAGATACAATGATGCCTGAGGCAGCAGTCAGGTAACAGGACCAATCAGAGATTTACAAGACATAGGCAAGTGGCCTGAGTAGATCAGAAAACCAGAAGAAGAATCCTACCATTACAAGCAGGTAACCCATAGCCACAGTAAAGGAAGGGAGAAAATTATTTCACCGGGAAGCAAGGGGTGAAGGTGCTCTTCTGGTAGCACATTAATTTGCAGAGTGGCAGCTGTGTAGGTGGCTTCCTGCAGCTGCCGGAGAGAGGGATGCAAGGGAAGAGAGAAGGAGCTCTAGTCATCATGCTTGCCTGAAAGAACCCCACGTTCTTCAGATTTAACCTTGGCTCCTCAGTTTGCCTGGAACAACATGTAGTCTTTCTTAAGTTCTACATGTGATTTGGGGGCCCAGGTTTGGGGTTCAATCAGACGGCACCTTATTGTACCCATCTCTTAAGCTTTAAAGCTCAGAGATGGCATGGCTTGTGTACATTTAGAATAATTTGAGGAACATAGCACCTTAACCATGACACAGAACCAGACAAAATGACACGTGGCATACTTCCATAAGGGTATGTGCTGACATGATGTCACCAGTGCACCCCAGACACCATGTAGGTGCATATATTTGGGTATGAAATCAGAGTGCTGTGATACAAACTGATAAGTGTATTGCTTTGAGTGAGGAGGCAAGATAGTTGCTATTTAAAGTGCTTGCTGGTAAGCCTGATCACCTGAGACTCGTGCTCAGGACACACAAGGCAGAAGAGAAAACTGAACCCTGCAAAATGTCTCCTTCCTTCCACACATGTGTCATAGCATGTCCACTCCCACTCCAAAGACATATACACAGAGACAGACAGACAGACAGACAGACAGACACACACACACACACACACACACACACACACACAATGTAACAACAGAAAAAGTCGCAGATGCCCAATATTCCCAACACAGTGACCTCAACTTCTCATAACTCAAATGGAGAAGCTTCCTTCTCTTCCCCAGACCACGGACATTGTACACTGTAGCACACCTTGAATCCTTGAAATGGAGCAGCCTGAAAAAAATGGCACAGAGCCAACACCCTATACACACACACACATACACACACAGAGAGAGAGAGAGAGAGAGGACAAGAACAGTATACTAGCCCACACTGATCCTATCCCAGAACAATAAATGGGAAGAGAAACACCCTTCTTCTGACAGAGACCTTGGGAATACCTGCAAGTGGACTGTGTAAGACAGAAGTCCCTTCCATAGGCCAGAACCTTCCAGACCTTTCTGAGGCTCAGCTCAGGCTTCCCACAAGGACCAAGCCTGGTAGCGTCCAGTGACTCACCCAGAAAAATCCCAGGTCTTTTGAGAAGCAGAAAGACCTTTCAGGAGCTGACAAGAGAATTCATTTCTCTGCATGTATCTTGATCTAGCACCAGGCCAGGGGGGTCTAGGAGGAGAGACCAATAAACGTGATAAACAGAAAGGGTTTCTCAGCCCATCTGTGGTCCAGAGACTTTCCAGATCCTCACAGACTGCTCCTAACCAGAAATCAGGGTGCCTGTTTAGGGCCTGTGAGCAACGTGTGGCACCCAGCCTAGCAGCAGCGATAGACTCAGGGAAGCTACTCCACCTCAGCATCCTTTTAATGAGTCAAATCCTCTAGCTCCTGCTGGGGCCTCAGAGACCAGCTATTAATGAGCGCTTGGAATAGATGGTGCCTGTTTTATCCATGTACGGTGGCCTGGGAGAGACACTTCAATTTCCATCCCCCCATCTGCTGCCATCTTCAAGTATCTCCTTAAGGGCAGGAAAACACTTTGGCAATTTTGTCTTTAAAGAGACAAGCTCAAAGAGCGCCATGCCTCCGCCTGCCCCATTCTATACGTGAGCTTTTTTTTTTTTTTTCAATTTTCAAAGTATATATTTAGATTGTATACTGAAGCCTCTGAGACACATGGCAGGCAGCAGGGCCTCAGCTGTACACAGCTCTTCCTGCCTGCTGGGACTGTGTGAACTGAGTGTACTCATTTCTCCTTAGCTGCAGGAGCTTCGATCCAAGATGGAGACAGGTATAGGGTGCAGGGGCTACCGTGCTGGGATCCTACTCATAGATCCTGTTATAGGTCAGCTGGTCACATAGTTCTCGCTTTGAGTCCCACACTTGGCATATATGACCCCTGAAGTGTATGTGAAAAGATGCCTGGAGAGGTGGGACCAAAAGCCTCCAGAGAACCGTGAGGCCATACAAGGGGTGTCTCTGGCACAGGTCATAAGAAGAGTCAGGAGAAAGGACTATATGTAGGCTGTGATTTCCAGAAGACCTGGTGAAACTAGAGGAATGTCCTGAGTTGAGAAGAAAAAGAAAAACAGAAAAAGAAATACAAGAAGAAAAAAAGAAAAAAGAAAAAAGTGTTGCTAGGATGTCATAGGACAACCCATGTTGTTCCGTGAGCCCGGCGTCTAACGTAGGAAGTGAGGGTAGAACTAGTGAGGTGACAGCCCAGTGGTGTGATACAGGGTAGGGTTTCTGGCTCTGACATTTGCCAACTGTGTGGTTTTGGAAAAGTTGCTTAGCCTCTCTGAGCCTCTGCTTTTAATACGTAAAATGAATAATAATTCCTCTGTCTACAGAACAGTTATGAGGATACCCAGCTAGCTGGGTATAGTGTGTGAGGTGAAGTGAGGTGAGACTGTGTCACACTGTGTTCATCTCAGCGGCCTGGTCATCATCAGAGAAGCAAAACACTTCAATCTCATCCACCCGGGGGCTCAGAGTGTGCTACAGTGGAGAGGTCCCTGTCCACCCACTCCTGCTTCCCGCTGCAGTCCGTGTGAACACGGCCCCTCACGCCTACAGTTCTGCTCACACTCGGTTCTCTGTTGTGGGTCTCCCAAGGGATTAGTCCACAAACATAATCTCCGTAGACAGCGACTGAACCCAAGGACCTGGACAAAAAGAACTGTAAAAGAGTTTTTTGTCCAACCGTGCACAAAGCACTTGTAATTAATCAGATGTGCAAGCAAGGTGCATCAGAAGGTGCTTGGTAACAGGCTGTGTAACACTTTCCTCACGCTGCTCACCTGAGAGTCCCACATAGAGGATGGCAAGGGAATAGTGAGGGATCTTGGTGTCACAGTCCAAACTCTGGACCAGATCGTTAATGTGTATTATTTAACTCAGTCCTCTCCATCAGGGTCCATCCTTACCTGGACCACAGAAAGAGGGACAGGGAACTTAGCTCTTTTGCTCAAGTTCATACAGAAAGTTCAGTTAGGAAGATGGTTAAATCGGTAGAGCAGGGCTGTACAACATGAGAACCTGACTATGGAGTCCTAGCACAAAGATAAAAGACTGGACAGAACAGCGTGCATCTCTAAGACCAGAGCTGGGAGGCAGACACAGGCTGATGCCTGGAGCTTGCTGGCCAACTGGTCTAGCCCATCAGGGACCTCCAAGGATCTCAATGAGAGCCCTTGTCTCAAAGAATAAAGTGGAGAACAGTCAAAGAAGACACATTGATTCGTGGTCTCCATACACACACACACACACACACACACACACACACACACACACACACACACTACCATATCACATCGCAGTAACACACTAAACAGTCACAGAAAAGAGTGAGTTAGAATTATAATCTACACAGAATCCTGGTTGTATCTGTTATAGCATCATCCTGAGCCTGAAAGAAAAACAGCATCATGGTGACACACCTGTAATAGACCACCACAGGATGCCTCAGTCCACAGGGACTCATCATGGGCTGGAACCACAAAGGGGTTTCCGTGTAGAGCTTTTTATGAAGGCCTCTTCTGCGTCACAGAAGGCTAAGGGTCTTGCTGTCCTTCTGTCCTTCCTTGATCCTTTCTGCCCGTCTCTAGATCCACAGGCTTTCTCTACCCAGTTTGCCAACCCGGGGGACTTGCTTGTAGCCCTGAATTGGTTTCACTGGTCTCAGGATCTACCAAGGTACCTTCAAGGATCTGTCTGGGGTACCTCCTGTTCTTAATGCTTACTGATGTGCCCCAGGCCACATCAGGCAGTATAACTCCTCACTAACTTCTTATTTACTACAATTTTTGTCACATGTAAGCAGTCTGGCTTGTGGTGGTGGCGGGGTGGGGCTGTGGGGGTGGTGGTGGTTAAGTAATAATACAGCAAATTGACTGTTGAAAGTTTCTGGATTTGACTATAAGCCCGATGGCCACCAGTTGTCCAAAGCTTCTCTGGTCTCCTAATTTGATTTGCCTTTCTCTATACCACTCCCAGTGCCTACAAGTAGAGGCAAAGTGGTGGAGGCCTCCAGATGCCACGAGGCTAATAAAGCTTGCTTTCTCCCAGCATGCTCTGTGCTGTCAGAAACCGGCAATTAACTTAATAGGGTTCTTGAAATGGAGTCGATCCGGGAAATGTGGCATGTGTTGACACTCTCCTGCTGATCCAAGCTGCCTCCCACCATTGACTCACAGGGTCTGTTTGCTGTTTGAATTATTTAGGAGCTTGTTATGTGAATTAAAAAGCAGCACTTTGCAGCGTTAAGTCTAATATTTTATGATCTTCAATTGATTAGGTAGGCTTGCAGGATTACAAGCAAAGGTTAAGGGAAAGCTTGCCTGAGACAGACAGCCGGCTCTCCCCAGCGTGGCTTGCATTTCAGAAACCCGCACGTGACTCCAGAAGGAGCCTGCTTCCTTCCCGCCCCCCCCCCCCCACCTCAGAACACCTTCTGAAACCCTGTTTCTGAAGGTCAAAGAGCTGTGCCATGCTGAGGACAGCAAGTTCCCTAGGTCTCAGGACTAAAAGGAAGCTGGTCCCTATGTCTCCATATTGCTACAGTGGTCATTGCACAAAGGAACTAAAGCCCAGGCAGGACCTGCAAGAATAAAAGTTGGCTATGGTAGACAGTTGCCCAACTGGACATGGTATGCATGCTCCCACTGCATGGACTCTCACCAAGGGAATGGACAGCATCTCTGTGCATCATGAACTCCACAGACTGCCAAGTCCACAGAGGCTTCTGTCCATGAGCACCCTGCATGTTCTCCTCACCCAGCCCGCCAAAGACAGCTGCTTGCTGTTCTCTACCCTATACTCTGCAGCTAGAGGGGTGTTTTTAGAATAAGTCAGACCATGACTTTCCCCTACTTAAAAACCTCTGCATATTAAGTAGCCAGGGATCACTTAATGACAGAGATACGTTCTGGGAAATGTATCACTAAGAGATTTTGTGGTTGTGAAAACATCATAGAATATACTTATGCAAATAACATGGTCATGACACCACCAGACGATGTCATGCTACAAGACCGCCAACACACACACTACCGGTCACTGAAAGAATGAGTCAAGACAAACTCCCCTAGCCAGCCTTGCCTCTCTTTCCAGCCTCATTTCCTATGGACCCCATATGAACCACTCTTCAGCACTCTGTAGCCCTGAAAGCTTTGTGTTTGCATGTCTTTTGTGTATCGCGACTCATATTTCCTGCTAAAATCCTTCCAGTTCAAGATGGTAATGGTCAACTAAGCACAGTGTAGAACCTGCTATTTTATATACTGTTGATGTATTTTATCTCCGTCTTAGAGGTGGCATAATAGACCCAGAGAGGTGGAGTAAATTGCCCGAAGTTACACAGCTAGAAGGAGCAGAGCTAATGTGCAAATAGGAAGAGCTGAGGCCATTCTGATTTCACTTCTTCATGATAAATGTTTGCTCCTGCATGTGTGGCTCCTTTCTGCTCTAAGTCAGCAGAGTGTGATGGTCCGAAGTCCCCATTCCATATAATGGAGGTCAGCCCCCTTCTCAGTCTGGGGGTTTGAGGATAGGGCTCTTTGTTTTCGCCCCTTTGTGTGCACATTAGATGTTGACTCCAACAAGTAATCCTTACTTGTTCTCAGGAGGTTTCCATAGTCACCGTTTGGCTGATTTTGAGTGTCAACTTGACACAAGCTGGAGTTATCACAGAGAAAGGAACCTCCCTTGAGGAAATGCCTCCATGAGATCCAGCTGTAAAGCATTCTCTCAGTTAGTGATTGATGAGGGATGATCACTGTGAGTGGTGCCTTCGCTGGGCTTGGTAGTCCTGGGTTTTATAAGAAGGCAAGCTGAGCAATCCAGGGGAGGCAATCCAGTAAGCAGCACCCCTCTGTGGCCTCTGCATCAGCTTGTGCCTTCAAGTTCCTGCCCTGTGTGAGTTCCTGCCCTGTGTGAGTTCCTGTCCTGACTTCTTTTGGTAATGAAGGCAATGTGGAAGTGTAAGCTGAATAAACCCTTCCCTCCCCAACTTGCTTCTTGATCATGATGTTTTATGCAGTAATACAAACTCTGACTAAGACATCATCCATAGAAGAGCACACAGCTGGTACTATTGCTCTTTCCAAGACAAGGAGCAAGGTTGGTTGAATCAGGGACTCAGGGAGCACCAGACTCCCTTCTTAAATCATGAAAACTCTGGAGAAGAGTGAACCTTTCTGAGGTATGAGTTCTTATCTGGAAAATGCTGACCACAGTCTCCACTGTGGAAGAAAATACAAAACTAAATGGAATCATTCCTCCAAAGCACTAGCACATTGTGTACAGTCAGGAGCCTGGGAATAGCACACAGCTTGCACCGTGTATAGGCTGGAGCTGCCTGCTGATCTGGTACGAGAACTACCCAAATCAGAGTTTCCATGTCCTATGTGCATGCCAAGTCCCAGCCTGGCATCTCCTCACCCAAACACTTACCCGGAATCTCACAGTGGCTGGATACAGGTGTTGGTTTATGAGATCACAGAATCATTCAGAGTGACTGAGAACCATTCCATGCTGAATACTTTCCTCACAGGACTGATACAACTGAGGAGAAAGGTCTCACTTCCCCATGACAGCTGGTACATACATTCTCTGGGCCTGTGTCCCTACACATAAAGATGAGACAGTACTAGATTTACTTCATAAGGTGTTTGGGAACGGGGGATTACTTGATATGTGGCATATTACAAGGGAGGATAGTCCAAGGATACATGTAGCTAAAAGGCAGAAGCAGGTAGGTCTCTGTGAGTTTGAGGCCAGCCTGATCTACAAAGCAAGTCCAGGACAGCCAGGGCTATCACACAGAAAAACCCTGTCTTGAAAAAAACAAAAAACAGTCAACAAGAATCATCCTACAGATCCCCATGAGATATATCCAGCTACCCTGTTGCCTTTATGCATGAGAAAATGGCACAGAGAAGGCATGTCTTTCCCCAGTGACTACACCACCCATACAGTGTTCACACATTTCCATTCAAAACCCAGGGCATTTAGCATGACATTTCCCTTCCTCATCTGCTGAGTTTGAGGCAAGCAGAGCACATGATCCTCTCACCTGCACCCTGAGTCTAAGGTCAAATCATTTCAAGGGAGTATTTGACCTCAGTAAAGTCACCAACCACTTATAACCTGATAACACCATGAAGAACCTGCCAAGCCATTTAGGGTAGTTCTATAAACTCCAGGCCATCTTGTTCAGAACACGAAGCATGAAACACCAAACATGAATCAATAGTGATGTGGTGGTTTGAATATGCTCGGCCCAGGGAGTGGCACTGTTTGGAGGTATGGACTTGTTGGAGTAGGTGTGGGTCTTGTTGCAGTAATTCTGTTACTGTGGGCGTGGGCTTTAAGACCCTTGTCCTAGCTGCCTGGAAGTCAGTCTTCTCCTGTTTGCCTTTGAAACTAGATGTAGAACTCTCAGCTCCTCCTGCACCATGCCTGTCTGGAAGCTGCCATGCTCGTACCGTGATAATTATGGACTGAAACTCTGAACCCGTAAGCCAGCTCCAATTGAATATTGTCCTTTATAAGAGTTGCCTTGGTCATGGTGTTTGTTCACAGCAGTAAAATCCTAACTAAGACAAGTGACATTCCAATCTAAAAACATCAAACACAATCAGTAGTGGCAGTCCAGTCCAGTCAGCAAATACCAAACACGAATCAGTAGCAGCAGCTCGATCCAGAAGAAACCACAAGGCTCCATTGGATCAGCACACAGAAGTGGCAGAAAGCAGCCAGAATACCACAAGAAGTTCTTTGACACATTTTTCTCTATGAAGTCACAACAAGCAAAGATCAGTGATGACCAGCAAAGTGTTGCAAGGTGAGCGTTGTCACTGTCCCTTGGGTTCAACTTATATTCTTTCCAAACATCACACATCCTCTCAAGTGTCTGCCTCAGCAAAACATCCTCTCATAAGACAGCTTCCAGAAAAACATCACATAACACAACTGAGTCTCCAAAGAAATCAGAAGTGTCCACCTCAGGTCTATGAAAAGGGGATCTCCAAAAACATGGAGGGAAACCAGCACAGTTAAAGTTCTGATCCAAGAGGGCAGGACAGCCCTGTAAACAGGTCTCCTGCTAAAGTCCATGAGACTGCAGCAAGGACACTCAGACTGGAGCCAGGCAGACTTGTCTCAGAGCCTGTGTCCACTATTCACTATACTGGATTGCTGCTCTTCAGTTTCTTGACCTGTAAAATGGGTGGAAGGTCAGGGTGACTACAAGAGGATCGGAGTTCCACCATGAAGCAGCCTTGGAGTACAACTCTCTTTTTTTAAAAACTAATGGTGGTGATGATGGTATTCATGATGGACATAATTTCCTGCTATCTGTATCATCCAATGAAAATTGTCTCTTATAGACATTCTGTAACTATTTTGATCTCCTTTCCATCTGCCAAGGCCATGTGTCCTAAACTAGGGGTTATAATTTTGGAGGCAGGTCAATTACTTGACCACCCTCATACTGTGCTCATCAGAAACCAAAGCCACAGAGCAAAGCACCCGAGGCCACAGACACATGTCTGGTTCTCCCTGTACCTGGTCTTTAAGATCAAGCTAGACCTGGAGGCACAGGCCCCTAACTCTAGCCACCTAGAGAGGCTGACTCATGAAGATTTCAAATTTGAAAACTGCATGGGCTACAGAGCAAGTTCAAGTCTGGCTTACAAAAAAAGAGGTTCTCTTACTGAGAACCTATCTCAGAATAAAAAAAAAAAAAAACACAAACAGTGTTGGCTATGAGACTCAGGGATACAGTGTTCACCAAGCTTGAGTGGGGCCCTCAGTTTGAACCCAAAACTACAACATGAAGAAAGGGTCTTAAAAATGGTAGAGCCGAGAAGAAGATGGCTTTGTCATTAAATTGCTCCCCACATGAGCATGAAGACTGCCTTTGATGCCTGGAACTTGTGTAAATGCCAAGTGCAGGGGTACATTCCTGTGATCTAAGCAGATAAGGGGATCCCTGGATTGGCCAGTCAATCTAGGCAATCAGTGGACTCCAGGCTCAAACACTAGGTGAAGAGTAACAGAGGAAGACAGCTTATGTGGACCTCTGGCTTATACACACACACACACACACTCACACACATGCATGCACACATATATGCACACATACACACATGCACACACACATACACACATGTGCACACACAAATGCATGTACACATTCACAGACACACACACATGCACATACTCGCACCATACATGCACACACAGAGATACACACAGACACATGCATACACACACACACACACACACACACACACCTCTGCCATTCAGAGCCCCTGAGACCACAGATGAGTAGCTAGCCCACCACATCCATATTGCAGATGATACTTCTTCCTACCACCTAAGCTACTCCAAAGATCCCAGAAGCAGGGACAGCAAGCAAAGCAGCTGGAACGGGGCTTGGTACATAGTGAGAGTTCTGGGTTATGACTGACCCTCATGCATGAAGTTCTGCCACCCACCTCTCTCCTCACTGCTGAAGTCCCGAGCCTCTAGAGAGCAGCAGCTGTGTCTCGTGCTCCTGGAGACTCATAGGGACTGAACATGGCCACTTGTTGAATCACAAGACCTAGAAGGAATCTTAGATCTCAGGCTTTGCTTCTAAGGCCAGTCTCTACCACATCTTGCCTGGGCATCTTTTACCAACCTTTTAGTATATTCTGTGCCTCAGTTTCCTCCTACATGACGAGATGATAAAAGGCCCACTTTGACAGCTATGTATTACCCAAAGCACATGGAACAAGTTAAGGGTGGTTCCTGGCAAGGAGAAATGGAAGCCTGTGTCAGCTGTGATCATATTTATGTCCCCAGCTCCCACCACTGAGCTGGATGCTGCTAAGCAACTGGTATGGGATACATAAATGATCTTCCTATTTGGACTTACGGGTCTCTGGATAGATGGCCAGAGATCTTCCACAAATTCCTTCCTCAAATAGGACCTCAGGATGGGAGGCGCCACCAAGGACGGCCTTTGTCTGCAGTGATCCCACGGAGTAATAAATAGCATGGCATGTGGAGCCAGCCCTTCCAGAAATATGCAGGCCCTGGTTCTAGACATGGCATTGAGACCCAGAGGCTTTGGCCAGTATGTGCATTACCCCACCCACTGGGCACTAGGCTGCTATGGCCCCACTGGGCTCTGATTCCATAAGCTGGCAGCTGATGCAGGCTTCTTGGGTTGGCCTGACTAGCCTGGCAGGAGCCAGTATGGGACAGCTGGCTTCATCGAGGAGGAACAATAAGCATGACTCTGTGACCAAGGTCAAATCAAGCAAAGCCAATCAAAGATCAAAAGAAGCTTTGGCCACAGAGGTTAAGGACTGAAGTCTGGGGATGTATCACTAGGGGAACACTTCGAAGTGCACAGTAGAAAAGTGAGGATTGTTGATCTGGGGGTGGGGACTGGGTTCCTAGATCCTATGAGGCTCTAAAGGCTAAGGGCTGGGCTGACCCAAACATGGAGGAAGACAGGAGAACACCTAAGAGCTTCCGTAGACACCTGTCAGGACAATCCTCAGGCTCAGCAAGCAAAAGGATCCTTCACAAGATTTCATTCTCATCACACGGTGGAAAGAAGCTGGCATCGTTCTGGAGAACCCACATCTGCTAAGGAACTGTAGCTGTTATTGTTTTAAAATACCTGTTCTCCAAGCTGCCGGTTTCATGTGCAACCTTGAATGGCAGGTCTTGGTGCTTAGATATGGTGCTGTTCACCCAGTCTGGTGTGTGTGCTGCAGAGGAAGTGATTTCACCTATCCACCTCTGTGATTTACTGAGTACCTCCCACATATGCAACATTAACCAAAGGGCTGATGACCCTTGGCGAACCTGTCCCTCTCAACATACCTTCCGGGGGTCGATGGGGGAAGACATCATGCTAAACAAAGAAAAGAGGCCATTTATCTTAGAGAAAGTATTCGGAAGGCAAGGGCCTCACCACACCATGGTTAGGGGTGGGATGGAAAGTGGCCATGAAGGACCTCTTGGCTTGTGATAACTGAACAGAAACAATACAGAAGTAAGAGAAGTATGTCTGGAAAGACAAGGTTCTGAGACAGGAGCATGCTTGGGAAAGTCGGTGACAGTGGAAAATGAGTTTTCCTAAGTATGCCAGCTGCTTTATTCCAATCAAGCACTATTTGAAGCTCTCCATGGCAAATATTTGGGCCTTTAAGTGCAAAGTCCTGTTGTCAGCATCCTCTGGTTGAGCAAACTGAAACCAGAGTGGGCAAGTAAAATATTCAATACCACTCATTAAGAAAACAAAGGTCGGGCTGGTGAGATGGCTCAGCGGTTAAGAGCACTGACTGCTCTTCTAGAGGTCATGAGTTCAAATCCCAGCAACCACATGGTGGCTCACAACCATCTACAATGAGATCTGATGCCCTCATATGGGTGTCTGAAGACAGCTACAGTGTGCTTACATATAATAAATAAATAAATCTTTAAAAAGAAAAAAAAAAAGAAAACAAAGGTCAGTGACCTGCCATAGGGCCAGCAAGGGACCATCTTCAAGTCTGTCTCCTGGGTTCACCAGGGTATCCCATACTAACCTCTTCAGGGACCCCAAAGATGAACAACTTCTGGATTCAGGGTCCCAGTTCTGTGATACTAGAACTTTCCGTCTCCAAGCCCAGCATAGGCAACTGCAGAGCACTCTGCCTGGTGATAGCAATAGATGAACAGTTCCTCCTCTGAGGGAGTACGGGACCCAAGGAAGGTTATTGGATATCTTGCTATTTTTATTCCTGCCAATGTTAATTCAACTATTGATGGAGAAAGTAGGGTCCCAGTTGGCTATGTTTTGTGTCACGTTCTCTTTGTAACTGACTTGACAAATATTAAGTTGCCACTGCTTGTCATTTGTTTTGCATAAAAGCATCTGAAATGGCAGAGTGCTCCCAAGGACAATGGCCCCATTGTTTCCACATTGGAACAATGTTTTCCAGTTTGAAACTTTAAACATCCGAATTAGCAGCTTTGTTTGACTGCAGAGGCCATGGAGAGCCAGACTGACACCCACCCTGGACTCCAGACGACAGCCGAGGAGCATAATTTTCTCTCATTTCAGTCTAGACCCATTTTTTTTCCAAATCATTATTCTTATTGTACAAATGTACCCCCAAAATGTTGGAAAGGAAAAACGTAGTCTTTTACCTGCTGCCTAGCACTGGTGATGAATTATCCAAATGCCATGAAAATTCCTTTAGCTGAATTCAAAATCAGACCAAACTGTCATTAGTCCACTTGAGATTTGTTCAGGTGTCCAAGGAAATCAGTTTCTCAAATAAAGCTACTTTTAATTTCATTGTCTCCCCTTTCAGAAACAATGTCATCTGAGGATGACTGACGAGCTTATAAGTCAAGATTTCAAGTGTATGTAGGAGGTTTGTTTCTGAAATCATACCATCACTGTCAAGTGTGGTGTTGAGAGCAGTCAGCAAGGCTGATATATTTTAACACCATGAAAGTAAAGCAAAATGGTGTTTTGAGGAACTCTAGTTTATATGATTGCTAATGAGTTTTTTGTTTGGTTTATTTATTTATTTTGTATCAAAAATGTCACTGGTCAATCAAGTGAGAGTATTCCAAAGGACCCCATTCCTACCGGTGAGAATTAAGAGGAACACGTGGAAAGCAGCAAAAATACCATTGACCACACAGGAAGATGCAGCATAGCGTGGTTTTTATATTTTAAAAACTGCAAATAAATGGCTGGGAAAAAACCAGGAAAATTAAAAGAGGGATTTCTTATTAATCTGGTAATCTGAAGTTAATTAATTATAAAAATCTGAAGTTTGGATCCAGTGTAGAGAGTAATTAAAATGAGAACTACAATACCGTACAATGAGAATAGCAAGCCAGGGAAGGGGTGAGACAACGCATGTCTGCTGACATCAGGATCTTCCAACTTAAAAAGTGCAATTTTATAATCGATATGTTACTATGTTTTAAGGGATTGATTTTTCTCTACAAAAAAAGAGCAAAGACTACTGATGAGGAAAGAAACAGAACAACTTTCTTTTTCAAAGAAGAAAATACTTTGTAGCAAATGTCTCTTACTTTTAAAAATGCATGTGATTATATTATAATCTCAAAAAAATTAAATGTTTTTTAAAGAAAAACCAAAGTGATACAATAAAGTGTAAATTCAAATCACCCAAAACATGTATGTGAAAATTTTGAAAATGTTAATTCTTTTAGTGACTTTAAATGTTTAGCATGACTTTCCACTTAACTCTCCAGGAGAGACTAGATGTTGGTTTCTGTAGAATGCACATTCCGTGTGGAACAAACTGACACTACTTGGGGCTTTCTAGCCCAGGGTTTTGAACAATCATGTGCAGAGGAGCAGCAAGTAGCATCCTCAGACAGAGATAACAATGTCCCTGATGTAGATTCCTATTCTGATGTCACCTCCTGAAATATTGGAGACATTTTTAGTTCTAGCTGAAACCACGTATTCCTTCAGAACAAATCAAATGTCTTTATAGAATATTTCTGTTTGAAAGGGAATTAAGCTCTCCTGAAAGAATTTTAAAGGTTGTGATTTTCACAGTCTGATAAAGCAGCACCTTTAATGAAATTCTAATTAGCAATTTCATGCACTTGCTATTAGTCATATCAGATTAGTGCACATTTTCACAGCCTTCCTTTAATTAAGTGCACTTATTCCAAGTTTCAAACACTTTCCTTATAAGATGAAAACTGTGCTGAAATGTTATTTAGTAAACAGAGGAAGTGTGAACGTGTAGGTGTGCGTGTGTACAGGGGCGGACATTTTAACTGCCTACAGCTTTTTATATCGAGAGTTTGGTGACGTGGTTTCCGTGCCCTGTTCCCTGGTCATCTCAATGTTGTATTGTATTTAAAGAGAATTGTTCATGTCTCCATCCCAAATACATGCAAGGAGTTTGTCTGTTTGTTTGTTTTGAGTTTTGTTTTAAATCTTTCATTTTTCTATGTGTGTTTTATTGTGGTCATTACTTAAAATATTTTTGTTGGCAGGGGGAAAATCTGAAAGAAACTGTCTCCTCAGAAAAGCAATTCTTCTACTCCTGTAATAACCCTAACCTTAGCACCTCTTTCTTGCAAGCACCTTCTTTCCTTTAGAAAACAGCCATTAGATCCATAACACCTCCTCTATGAAAGTGCAAGGAGCAGCCAGACATTATTATGAGAAAGATCCCTGCTATATCTGGACTTCACTTTTCCAGCATTTCCAAGCAAGGCAAAGCCAAGCTCTGAGAGCACGGCTTGCAAGCTCCTGATTCTTCTTGGCTCACCCTGTCCTTCCAGCTTACTGAAGGCCTTCTCCAAATCAGGGAGATTGTATTGTCTGGGAATCTGTCCTATCTTATCTGTAGCCCTTCGTCAAAAGAAAATTGTGTTACCTGTTTTACTTAGAGGTTTGAAACTTGTAATATATTAACTAATAGTTTCACATCTCAAGCATATGTAGCCTTGTTGGTGTCCTTCCTTTATACTGTAACATTTTTGACATTTTTAGATGGTCTCTTGGGAATCCCTGGGCCTCTTAACAGGGCTCTCCATGAAGCATGTTTGGGTAATGGTTACTGACTGACATCTCAATAACGTGCGATGTATAGCTCTGGTGCATCGGTTGAAGAAGGCATGCATATGTGTGTACACACACGTGCACACACACATTTTAATTCATGGTCCATTTTGTCATGTGTGAGCCATAATTTCAGCTAATAATTACCAGACACGGATTCAATGAAACATTGGTGTCTACACTACAAAAAAAAAAAAAAAAAAAAAGTCCTGAATTTTAATGCATTCGGAAAACATTTGCCTAGGGCCAGCCTGGGTCCAGCACGCATATGGAAGCACTTTAAAAGTGATAAATGGTTCGGAATCTACCCTGTCTACTGGTGTGCTACTCAGGAAAGAAAATTAGAGCTAACAGGTGTTAGATAGGGAATGCTGGGGCATTTTAATAGAATTGTCAAAATGTTGGTACCAGATGTTGACATTAATGCACGCAGCTCGGAACGTAATGCTGAGCTGCCATTTAAATGATTATTTGTTTAAATTTCAAGTTCCCGGCAGGAAGCCCTCACTTTGGTCAGCACCTTTCCCTCCACACCATCCTTCTGCTCTTTCCCCTACGATTTGCATCAAAGTGTAGTGGCTGTTCGGCTCCCATATGCATGCTTTAAATAATCCATGCCTGTCAAATTTCATTTTTTCTTTTCAGATCATACTCATGCCATTCCTGTCCTAGGCTGCCTTGAAGTCGACCTCAATGTATCCGTATATGAGGGGAAAAAATGATTTAAATACTGCCAGTTACAGGATAATTAATCTTTGAACTACTCGGTAACTTCAAATGTATATCCCAAGTAATCTGCATGAACTTGTAATTACTGTGTATTTATACGATATTTTCCATGTAATCACCAAGTTGTTACATGGTGATGTGAGCCTTGTAAATTACAGTGATAGCAGAAACTAATCTCACCCATGCCACCGCAGAAAGCTAGTGAAGGAACTGCCCGCTGTCGACTGCAGTCAGCTCGTGGAAGGCTCTAGAAAGAATCTGGGCTCTGCAGGACTATGGGAGCCTGCAGTATCAGCCAGCTCTAAGAATCCCCAAGAACTGAAAGATTGGAGATAGCACAAAAGGTAGCGTTTTTTCATCTAGTGTGTGCAAGAAGACTGGGATTGGTTTGGACCACATAGTGCTGCTGGAGTTGAAAGGCAGTGGTGGAGATGGAGTGGAGGGGTATCTGAGTAAAAGCCGCTATCCGGTCCTTGCTCAGCATTCTCTGGGTACTTAGGGAGGATCCTGAAATAAATTCCTATATGAGTTTCGAAAGCAGACCCTGAGGCAACTTTTCTTTGTCATCTTTTAAAACCCAATTAAAACGAAAGCAAACCAGTCAGCTTTTCCACACTAAGGCATCACGTCTCAGCTCTCCAAGAACAACTTCTTTCCTAAAGTAAGTGTGTGTCTATGTAAACCAATGTGTGTGTGTGTGTGTGTCCATGTGCATGTGTACATGCTCATGTGTGTACATGTGCATGTGTACATGCTCAGATGCTTGAGCTGCCATAATGTCACCCAAGCTCACATTTGGACCATTTATTTGCAAAGCCACTATCCACACAGGGAGGACATGGAGTCTTGCCTTTGTACTCAGGGAGACCACTAGGCTGTTTCTCTTTGACACCTGGAAGAATAAAGAAAAACACCTTTCTGGAAGCTTTGAATAACATGGAACAGGCAAGGAGACAGAGAAGCTGAGTTTGCCTGGATTTTGAAGTATCCTGGGGTTTTGAGTTTTTCTCTTTTCTCAGATGCTTGGAAACAAAAATGAAAAAACAAAGTAGCAATTCTGGAATCAAGAGGCCCGCCACTTTCTGAGCTGAGTGGCTGCATCCTGCACCTGGGTCCCACATTGCGTCCAAGACAAGGTTCTCAAATGTTTCAGGCTGACGGTTGGCAGTAGAGGTCTGTCTAGAGCTTATCTTTTCCACATAGGACCCTACTGCCCATGTGAACCTGCACAAATGATTTATTCCTGAATAGAAAGACCTTTTTAAACTAGCCGCATCTCATAAGCTCAATGTTCATGTGCGTCTGGGAGTCATCCTATTTGAATGTTTATATGTAGACTATTTTCTAGATTATTGGACAAAAAGTCAAATGGATTTTCTAGTTACCCTCCTGATAGTTCCTGCCCAGAGACACTAGAGCTTAGGGAACAAGTCTAGAGTGGCTTTCCTGAGCCTGGAGAAGGGCATCCTTACTTCCTGGATGATAGCTCTTCTCCCTGGCTTAGCCTTGTCAGGGTCAGGGTTAGAGCTGGAGATAAGTGTGCTATCCACAACCTAACAGAGACCTGTGAGACACGTGAACCCAGGAATGGGGGCTCAAGTGACCAGTGGCTAATTCTGATGCTGAACTTACTTTACCAGACTAATTCTGTGATACTATTTGCCTTCCAGGAGAGAAAAACCCCAGTCCATTTGCAAGAAGGAAGTTCTATTTTCTCCTTATTATGTATGCTGTTATTTTCTACTTGATAGTAGTGATATTTTATCAATGTATCAGAAACATGCTAGACTCTTGGCCTCACAATTATCCTCCGAAACAATGTATTAGCCCCATCACTGTGGCAGACAGCTGAGGTAAACAAGGAGAAAAGATGAGGTTTGTTTGGCTCTTGGTGTCAGAGGACTCAACCCACTGTTGAGCATACTCTGTACAACAGAACATCATGGTGGCAGGAGCCTGTTCCAAACACTTAATGGTAATCAGGAGGGGAAGAGAGAAAGAAAGGGGGAGGGGGACGGAGAGGCAGGAGAGGGAGAGGCAGGAGAGAGGGAGAGGAAGAGAGAGGGAGGGGGAGGGGAAGGAAAGAGAGGCAGGAGAGGGAGAGGCAGGAGAGAGGGAGAGGAGGAGAGAGGGAGGGGGAGGGGAAGGAGAGGGAGAGGAGGAGAGGGAGAAGGAGAGGGAGAGGGAAGGAGAGGGAGAGGAAGAGAGGGAGGAGAGGGAGAGGAAGAGAGGGGGAGGGGAAGGGGAGAAGGACAGGG
>NW_021604568.1:19000389-19002901 GCF_004785775.1 Grammomys surdaster | reverse complement strand
GGTGTGGGTGGCGGGGGGGTGGGGGCGGGGGGGGGTGTGCCCGGCGGGAGCGAGGCCGCGGGCGAGGGAGGGCGCGAGGGAGAGGGAGAGGGAGAGGGAGAGGGAGAGGGAGAGGGACCCAGAAAAAGAAATAACCACCACTGGAGTGCTTACTGGCCTGCTGTACTTGAATGAAGATCTGAGTTGGAACCCCAGCATACACATTAAAAGCACAGGATGGCAACCTGTAACCCAAAAAGTGAACCCAAGCTTCACTTTCAACTTGAACACTCGGGTTCCAGTTTGCCACTGCCACGAGAGAAGTCCTTGATAAAATTTCCTGCTGCTACAAAATGATCCTCTGCAGAGCCATGCCTTTCTTGCTGGAACAGACGGTGTCCTCTATACAATGTGCTCAAATAAGTCTTCCCCCACCCCAAGATGCTTCTAACAGACATTTGGTCAGAGGCTGTACCTCAGAGGCATGGCATTCTCTTCCTGTCTTTGTCTCAGACTCTTGTCTCCTGCCTCCTCTTCCCATCACCAAACCTGGTGAGGCTGATCTGTCAGATGACATTCAATGGTCCATTTATCCCTTGCTCATCTGACAGCTGATGGGAGCAAAGTCTTCTGACCCTTCAGCTAACTACAGGTAGAGAAAGGTGCTTACTCAGGAAAGATGGCAGCCTGTGTGAGCCCAGCTACTTTATCAGCCCACAGAGTGAGGCACCCAGAGGAAAGTGTCAACTCCTTTCATACCTGTCAGCAGCCAGCAGGGCTGAAGGAGGCTCACTAGACTCATCTCCAGTGTTCCTGATGGATCCATTGATCCCAAGGATGTCCAGGTGGTCAATGGGCCTTATGGTAGGAACTCTGAGACCTTGATGTCAGCAGCTATGAGTGAGGCAGACCCTGCATACATTCTGTGGAGATGGATGGGACAAATAGGGGTTGGGTTGTGACTAAGCTGTACAGTAACAAGACCCTCCCAGGGGCCTCTTAAAGGTGGCCATTGTGATCACTTTGGCTTAACCAGTATGCAAATGAGTACCTGGTATCAAGACTGCCAAGCAACTTACAGTCAGCATTCCCTCAATACATAGGTCTCATTCCTCTAATGTATGCAAAGAACTCAAAGGGACATAGGGAGGGTTGGGGTTGGCTAACAACTCGCTGATGGAAGGTATGAAGAAGCAAAGGAATGAATGATGCCCACTAGAGAATTTCAAAGAGAATAACTGAAATTCACAGGCACTTGGCACTTTCCAACCCCTTTGAATTCCCCAGCCTCTCTTCATCTTCACACATCTACTATGGAGGCTTTGTTCCCTGCCCCACAGAGCTGAGACTTGGTGAGATTAAATGATACACAGGTGTTCTTGAAAGCATACATGAAGACCAAGCGTGTGGAAGCTGAGCAGTAGGGCTGACATGTTGGTAAAAAAAAAAAGTTCAATTCAGTGACAGGGTTATTAAATGTCGATATTCTGCGAGACACATCTCTGATGTTTAATCACTAAGATTCTTAATGCATCAGAATGATCAGAACATTAAAAGATTAATTAAATGTAAAGACAGACAAAAGCTTTGCTAAAAATAATTCCTTATACCAAATTCCGGTCTTTCTGACTGCCTTGAAGTGACTTCTGTACAACAAAAGGAGCCCATTTTCATTTGGATGTAGTTTTCATCCAGAAGTAGCTGCAAAGAATGAACTGGAGGCGAAGGAAAGCTCAGCTCTCAGTACAGTGTGTGTGTGTGTGTGTGTGTGTGTGTGTGTGTGTGTGCGTGTATGTGTGCATGTGTGCATGTATGTGTATGTGTGCATGTGTGTGTATGTGTATGTGCATGTGTGTGCGTTTGTGTGCATGTGTGCATGTATGTGTATGTGTGTGCATGTGTGTGTGTATGTGCATGTGCGTGTGCGTGTGCGTGTGCGTGTGTGTGTGTGTGTGTGTGTGCATACATTCACACATGCAAGGGTTCTGGGCTCTGAGAAGTCTAGGAAAAATACTGACAACTGGCTGTATTTTGACCCCTTTTCTTTCCAGATGCAGCTCTTTATTTCCAAACATTTTCTGTGTTTTGCTTGTCTGCTCAAGAACCAGAAAAATAACTCCATGTTTGCCTTTAGCCTCCTGCAGTGTAAAGCTCATGAGTCTTTGTGAACAGAACTCCCAGGGTCACACCGTGAACTCAGAAAAAAACACAGAACTTGATGGTTTGTAACTCATGAACTTCATACAGTCAAGAGAATTACCTAATCCTGTTTCTGTGAGGACCAGCAACTTGGGCTGTATCCCATGATGGGACCTGTGGCCAAAACTTTGCACTATAGCCCAGGATGTGAGGTAGGGAAGCTGCTTTTGCCTGCTGGGCCAGCTTTTACTGTCCCTTATTCTGAAAGGGCCTGTCTGGGGGAGCAGAGGAGGAAAAGGGGAAGGGGAGGCAGAGGAAAGGTGAGGGAGATGGGGAGAAGGAAGGAGGGAAAGGGAGGGAGGGGAAGGGGTGAGGGAGGGAGGGAGGGAGGGGG
>NW_021604568.1:18999896-18999989 GCF_004785775.1 Grammomys surdaster | reverse complement strand
TGGTTAGTTGGTTAGTTGGCTGGCTGGCTGGTTGGTTGGTTGGTTGGCTGGTGGGCTGGTTAGTTGGTTAGTTGGCTGGCTGGCTGGTTGGTT
>NW_021604568.1:18945704-18999886 GCF_004785775.1 Grammomys surdaster | reverse complement strand
GGTTGGCTGGTTGGTTGGTTGGCTGGCTGGCTGGTTAGTTGGTTGGTTGGCTGGTGGGCTGGTTAGTTGGTTAGTTGGGTGGCTGGTTGGTTGGTTGGTTGGTTGGTGTTGTTTTAATGTGGGTTCTGGGGAGTATGTTAATCCTCCAACTGTCTTCCTAGCCTTGGAGAAGCATAGAAACCTTTTCAGTTGCCATTAAATCTTATCTGACCCTTAAGTTTCAGCTGGACAGCCCCACGTCATCTTCTTTGCTTAGGAAAGGATACTGTCATTATCCCACTACGCCCCCACTCCTTGCATCTCACTGACACCATTCCTGTGACACTGGGCATGACCTCTATGACTTGGGGAACCCCTAGAGACATTATTTTCCCCAGATCACCAATTCAAATTCATCTCTAGAAATGGAGGAGTGGAGGGGGGGAATGAATCAACCCCTCTGCCTTTTTCTGTTTTTCTTCTGACTTTTTCCCCTTCCACTTAAAACAAACTTGGCATTTTAAGCAAGATACCAGCACATATTTATGGGAGTTTAATAACTTCTTCCATTAATAACATAGACAAACTAATTTACCCAAACGTGTCTGTTTTAAACTCTGGGAACAAAGAGTAGGAGGACGAAAATCAATCTTGCCTTTGTACTTGAGCCACTGACCCGTTAAAGCTTTGAAGATCATTTCTTTAAGAAATTGTCAGGAGTTATTTAACCACAAACAGCAGCTACCTTCCCATTCCAGCTGCGTAATCAAGCAGAATAAATTAGAGGGTTTTTTTTTTTTCTTAAAGAGTTAACTCTATTTTTTTCCTCTCTGTATAACTGAAAGTCCTTTACAACAAGTTGATAAATAGGCACCATGGCCAACAACAGTAAGCTCTCCTGGTGCTGGATCAAGGAGCCACATGAAAGCTGCTGCAGACAGCCTTGCAACAAAGGCCCAGGTGGTACCTTTAAAGCAGGCTTGATGAAGTTACTGTCAAGAGAAGCAAGCACAGCCTTGAGATTCAGGAACTTTTCACTGGGTAGGAAGTCTGGCCTAAGCTCTGAACACCCACTCTACCGAGGGACCCAACATTTAGAAAGTACAAGTCAGTCTGGCCCGAGGGCCAGCACAAACAGTCCTTCCTGAATCTAGCCAGCATTCCTCCATACAAACTGTTCCAATCCACACTGATAAGAATCAGTCTCCGTGGGTCTTGAAAGAGTCAAAGGCCCTTCTTAATCAAACGATCAACTGTTCATTTTTAAAGCTTGGCTGGTTCAATTAAGACCACAGGCAGGAGACAGGCCGGTCATATTACCCTGGCCGGTCGCCGGTCCTGAAACCTACCTCTGACCAGCCTGCTCCTGGGCCCGCCTGGAATGCCCTGGGCCCCAACCCAATGAAATTCAACCACCCTTCAAGGCCTTATGCTGAACCTACCCCTTTGCAGAAGCCCTCTGACTCCTCTTAGCAGTGACCATTACCCCTGCAACCCACAGCCATACATTATAGTCCTATATATAGGTTTCCAGCCCTAAGTTGGTCTTCAGTTCCTAAGCTGATGACTCCTGAGGAGGGTAACCACAGTATACAGTGTCTGTGGGAAAGACTGCACTGGCAGCCATGCCATTTGTCCACTTCAGGGTTAGCCTATTACCAGGCATCCCTCACTTCATGCTGTGTTAGAAGATTGCCATGAGTCAGCTGCCTGGAATCTAAAATGTAATCTTTCCATTCTTCCAGAACAAAAATATCTCAGATAGCATAATGAAGCCCCCTGACAAATCTATATTATGGCAGACACCAGGAAGGTATCAGGTGGACTGGCTAGAGCAGAAGGTCCCATCTCGCCAGCACTGTACCTGCCACAGAAGCCAGCAGTGGTTATGTACCTGTCACACAGCCTAGGACTGCTCATAACCTGGACATCCCAGCCAATAGATTGAAGGAAAGAATGTCTTCCAATCAGGCTAAGAACTTAGTCCCAACCTGAACTACAGCAATGCTTCATTGGGAGGCACAATTGTCTCCCCTCTGCCCCCCACTTCTGTTTTCTCACCTGATTGCACCTAAGTGAAAATACAGGGGGCCCAAAGATGCATGAGCTCGGCTGATATCAACCCCATGGAAATGGCTGGGAATAGCTTGATGACCAAGGAGCTCTATGGGAGTCATGAAAAGCAGTGCCCTCATTGTAAAGTCAGTGGGGAAGAGCCATCCTTCCACACACACCTGAGTCTGGCCCTTTGGGTTAGCTCTAAGCACCCACTTTAATGTGGAAACAGAGCACAGACATTCTTGTCCTCCATATCACCTTAACATGGGCCCTCATCTCTCCGTCTGTCCTTGGCACTGGGCCACAAGGAACAACACCACCCTCACAGCCTCAGCCTCAAGTTACCATTAGGCAGACCTCAGTTCTGATTCTACGTTCTATTTATCCAGGGTAACAACTAGACAGACATGCTGGGGTTTTTTTTTCTATTTTGAGACTCAGAGCTTACGACACAGACGGTGTCCTGGGCCGCCCATCTGCTATTCCTCTCCCTCATAGCTCCTGCCTCCCGACTGGATACATCCAGAACCCTGTGATATCTGCCCCATCAAGCAACCAATCAATGATGCTTGTCACCTCAGATTTCAAATACAGCAAGTCACTAGTCCATGGGACTCTAGTCCTCCGTTATAACCTACTTACTGACAGCAGGCCAATTGACCTGGGGAGAAACATTGGAGGGAGCCTGCCTGTCGAGCATGTGGGGACATTCTCAAGGCAGAAGCCTCCAGAGGGAAACTGTCCTCAGAGTGCCTTACCTCATCACCGCCCCACTCTGCCGCCGCTGTGTTAGAACCCATTTAAAGCATTCAAGCATATAATCAAATTTCAGTAATGAGTTATTAATTAAGCAAGGGCAACCAATTCTCTGCTAACTGCCTCATAAACAATCGACAGGAGATTTGTGAATTTTGACTTCCTGACACTATTAAACAAATCAATATTAGGCTTCAGACACAGCGATTCAGACAGTTTTCTCTGTTATTCAGCTGCCGGCTGCCTGGAATACTAATGAAAGAATTAGGAGCTGGGGATTCTGCAGGCGTTCCATCAAAAAGATCCTTATCTGTGGGGAATTGGGGCCTGATTTGCATGGAAGAAGACGTTGCTTTTGTAGGTACAATTTTTCTCAATATGTCACTGATAAGTATTTCTCAAAGTGCTGGGCAGTGGCACAGCCACCAGCTTCAGAGGAGCAGCTGGCGCCCTACTGGAGACGTCTCCGAACAAGGCAATTCATTTATTTATGTATTTTGGAGACTGGTTAATTTATAGCTAGGCTAACTCTCGAAAAACTTGAGGCTAAGAATACAGCCAAGCTTTGTACTCAGCTTTTTAAAGCTCCTGTGTGCGGGTATCAGAACTCAAAGGAAGTCAGTTTGCCAAACCTGACCATGACGCCATGGAAGGCACATACCTTTAATTTCCTCCTCTCCATACGCCTCTGGAGTTCACTAGATAAACTCCATCGCTGGTCCTGTTAAGTGTTTAGGGACAATGGCGGAGATGTTCCTTTGTTTATCTAAAGAAGAAATACAGCACAGTCGTTGCTGGGCTGATCGTCTCTCACAAAAACCACCCCCCAAAGTGGTAGATTTATGTCAGGGGTCACTCAGCATGTGTAATCCATTTGCTCTGTGCCCTCCTGCTTTAGCCAATTAGTAGTTGACCTGAAGATTTAAGGACTGAGATGAACATGGTGAGGGTACCCTCTCCAGACTCCGGGATGCTAAAGGTCACCTGCCTATCGCAAGGTCACCAAAATTCCTTGAGGCTAATCACACAGATAGAGTTCCTTTCTTGGATGTGTGTATGTATCATGCAGAAGTGAAATGTTATAGGCACATATGTGTGTGAAAATACACACACACACACATACATACAATTCTAATATGTAAATATGGTATATACATCCGAGTCTGCACTGTGCTGGCACTGATGAAGGCTGACTCTCAGTTTTCTTCTTTGTGTATCTATGCGTGTGATGTGCAGCTGTGTATCCATATTCCCTCATGTGTAGATGTGTGTGTGTGCATGTGCCCATGGAGGCCGGAGGTAAGTGTTGGGAATCTTCCTACACCACACTCCTACCTTAGATTTCTTGAAGCGTTTCTCAATCAAACCCAGAGCGCGCTAATATGACTTGTCTTACTAGCCAGCATGCTCTGGGATTCCTGTCTTTGCCTTTGCAACATGGCTGCCACATTCACCTAGACTTTAGTGGGTTCTGACGAGAATCTAAACTCCAGTCTTCTTGTGCTGCAAGCACTTTAACCATTAAGCCTCCTTCTTGGCCTGCGGTTAAGCCATGTGCCCCTGTACTATATACCTAATATGCCCCTGTACTATATACCTAAGAAATTTCATGAAGATGTACTTGCAATCCAAAAGAAGCTTTTGATTTTTAAAAAAGCCTTACCATTGGGGCCCTAGAGGACCTCCCTGGCATAGATCAAACACAGCTGGATATCCCAAAAATCCAATTCACACACAGTATTTCAGAATCACAGCAGCTGGTTGGCTTAAACCTCTCTGTGGAGTAAAATAGGCAAGAAGAAAATCAGAAGGATCCTTTGTCTCAGGTTGCATATTTACTTTGTGGTGGTCTATCGATGTAAGTTAATCTCATTAGATTCCACATAACTGTGAAGGTCACAGTTATGACTTATATGAGAAATGTCCCTCTATAGCCTCATATATTTGAACAAATGGGACCCCGAATGATGGTGTTGTTTGGAAAGGGTGTGGAAGGTTTAGGAGGTGGGGCTGGAGGACATATATCATGGGAGGTATGCTTTAAGGTTTTATAGTGTCCTCCACTTCTTCCTATTTTTTTCTTACCGCTTCCTGGTTGCCAGGACAGACTCATGCTTCTACATGCCTGCTGCTATGACTTCCCTACCATAATAGACTCTATTCCCTCTGGAATTGTAAACCACACTAAGCCAGTTCTCCACTAAGTTGTTTTTTTTTTTTTAATCAGGGTTTACATCACAGCAACAGAAAACTACTAATATAGACACGTGAAGACCAGCTTTAACTTGTCCGGGATCACTCAGCAAATGACAGACTGAGATCTAGATGTGTTGTCAGGTTACTTAATGTGTGTGTGTGTGTGTGTGTGTGTGTGAGAGAGAGAGAGAGAGAGAGAGAGAGAATCTCTGTGTGTGGTAATCTGTATATGTAATAATCTCTGTGTGTGATGTTTGTGATAATCTGTGTGTCATAATCTGTATTTGTGCATGTGTGTGTCATAATTTTTGTGTGTGCTCATGTGTGCATGTATGTGTGTGTAATAATCTTTGTGTGTGATAATCTGTGTGTCATAATCTGTATGTGTCACAATCTCTGTGTCTGTATGTGTGTGTCATAATCTGTGTGTGTGCGCATGCATGTGTGTAATATTTTCTTTGTGTGATAATCTATGTGTGCATGTGTACATTATAATCTCCCTGTGTGTCATAAATGATGTGTATCTCTGTGTGTGTGTCATAATCTGCGTGAGTGTCATAATCTCTGCATGTCATAATCTGTGTGCATGCTTGTGTATGCATGTGTGTGTGTTTCATCTTTGTCATACAGAATCCTATTAATTCTGTGTAACCATTATATCTTCATTTTCCATTACCCACTATTTAGAGCAGTACAAATTGCTAGCCATAGACATAGTCTAATGTCTGGAAGCATGGAAGTTTTCCTGCTTTTCAGGGTCATAATCTGGTTATGAAGTTTAAATGTCCTTGTTAACTTAGGCAATACATTTTGGCACATTGAAACTATCATTTAAAGTGACCACAAATAATTAAGACGATTCAGAAAATAAAAATTTAGGAAGTATCTCTGTTTCCCTCTATGTATCTGCTCCTTGTCTTGATGGCCCAATCTGAAATGCACTAGGTATTTAAAACACATTGGTTCAAAGAATTGGCCACCCACTGAGAGATACTTTGAATATTCAAAGAGGGTGTTTCCAGTTCCATATTTCTGGGTGAGGCAATGTTGGTCTGTGAGTGCTTTTTTATCAAACCACAGAAACTAGTCAGTTTAAGTTAAAAAAGAATTTATTAAGAAAGATTATATAGTTAGTAGACTTTCTAGGAGGACTAGCAAAATATATTTGGGTACTAAGAAATGCACTGTACTGTTCTACTCAAGTTCTTTGCAGCCCACATATCAAAACCTCCAGTACTAAATAAAGGACTCTGCAAACTTCACTACAGGGAGCTCCCTCCTCAAATACTCTGCTAGCCCTACCACAATCTGATCTTCTTGTGTTGGCAGTCCATCTCCTGCTCCTTCCACTTGGCCTGGTACGTCCATCGGTAGAATTCAGATCAGATGCAGATTTCTGACTGTATGAGAAGCTGAGAAATCTGTCTCTGTTGAGCTTGTATCAATGGGTTGTATAAAATACTGAGAGATGAATAAAAAAGGTGTGTGGCAGTTATGGAGGAATCTAATCCACAAACCATCCATAGACACATTGCTCTGGCCATCCTCCTCTGCCACCTTAACCTATATATAGCAAGGCTTGCAACGCACTTACACAGGACCCAGTGGTGACCTAAATACATCATGGCAGTAATTTTCATTTCTACAAAAGTCTCCTCGGCTAGGTATTTACAGCCAAATCTAAAATAAAAATAAAATAAAATTAAAAACACCTAAGGTTGAGGCTTTACAAACCTCATCTCTGCTACTTCCTGATGCTACAGAACAGCTACATCAGAGAAAGAATCAAATCACTGGCGTGCCCCATTTATGCACAAGCTGTGAGACTGTATAAGGTTTTATTTGATTTCTCTAAATCTTCACTTATTTATTCATCCAGAAAGAAAAGTGGAAATCATTGTGTCATGACTAGAGTCACAGCAACAGACTGAGGTGACATTTGCCTTGTCTAGTGTGGAAGCCAGAAAAAAAAAATAGTATATTAAACAAATGCACACATGAAGAAATTTGGAAAAACAGACCAAGAAAGGAGGCTTCTCGGCATCTCTTTGCCATCACCATTCTCTTACTGAGTAGAATGTGAGTTACTTGATATCTGCTTAATGCAAGAAGGTCTCATGGCCAATTGCACAGTGTAAAAATAGGATTATGTACCCAGGGAAAAGGAACCTTTTATAGTAGCAGTGACTTGCTTTAAAAACAGAGCTGTTGACACTCAGGCTTAATTAAGCTGTTTTCTTGATGAATCTAGTGTGGCAGGGACCTGCCCCTTCCACATGCTCAAACTCCCAGGGCTGGGCTCTCTCTGGTGTGCTCCAGTAAGTTACTGAGAAATCCTGGTAGAAGGGGAGAGATAGGTTTCTTTGGGGGCTTGTCTCAGGGCTTTTGTTTGTGTGACAAAATCAGGAATCAGGCAAGTGAAAAATAGAGGTTAAATTGATACAGGCCTTAAAGAACCTGAGGGGGAATGTAGAAAAAAGAAAGGCCTTGCCCTCAGCTGAGACGCTCAGGCAGGTTGGAGGGTGAGGAACTCCAAAGCAACTGTGGTCTGAGAAAAACTGGGAGGAAAAGGCAAGGACATTTTAAAAAATTATAGTTGAAAAATATTAATACTAAAGAAAAAAAGGTCATAAATTTGAGGGATGGCAGACGAGAAGGGCTGGAAGGAGGAAGCGATGTAAATACAGTACACAGATACTTTAATTTTTTTTTTAAATTAAAAGAAAAAATAACTGGGCCGTTAGAGGAGGACCTTCATGGCGAAATTATAAATGTGCCTGTGAAATGCAAAAGCTTATGTGTGATCAGCGCACCCTCTATGCATAACTGCTGTTATGGCAATACTCTGAGATACCGTTTTCTAAACTTTAAAGGGTGATGTGTAAAACGGAGAAAAAAGCTGATGAGACTGGAGACACAGTTCAGTTGGTAAATGGCTTATTATGTGGGTGTTCAGACATGATTTCTACCCCTAGAATCTGTGGGGCTGGCTTTGCTTTGCTTTGTTTTGCTTTGATTTTTGAGTTGATTTAACGGAGGAGAACCTGAACTTGTGATCTTAGTGCCGGAAAGGTGGAGACCGGCACATTTACGAGATTTCATGGTGAACCTCCTCACCAAACTGGCAAGTTCTAGATAAAAGTAATAGATGCTGTCTCAAAACTAAAGGCAAAAATAAATAAATAAATGCCACCAATGAACTTTTCTGTATTACATGCTGGGCATGATCTGAAGTCCTCTCTGGGCCTTCAGTGTATTCTTCCCAGATAAGCCGATTACTGTCCACATTTTCCAAAGGAGAATCTTGAATCTGAGGAAGTTAAGAATCTGCACAAGGTCCCACTGCCGGCAAGCTGGAAAGTGAAATTTCAAGCTATATTTGTGGCCTCATAGCCTTCCCCTGTTCTTTGTCCCTTACTGGGATGATTTCCATTCTGTGACCTCCCCCAAAGAAGGAGGCTACTGCCTCTCTCCTGAACTCTCCTCAGATGTTTTCTCATGTTAACAGATACAGATAACCCTATATCAAGATTTAAAAGCCTGTGTATTTATCAAGGTTCTCCAGAGGAACAGGATTTATGGAATTGTAGAATGAACAGGCACGCACGCGCGCGCGCACGCATACACACACACACACACACACACACACACACACGGACGTTCATTAGAATAGCTTACAGACTGTGGTCCAGCTAGCTCAACCATAGCTCTCTATCAAAAGGATATCCAAGAATCCAGTAGATGTTCACTCCATGAAGCTCGATGTCTCCATTGGTTAGCAGTGTATGCTGGAATCCCAGAGTAGGTTCTAATGCTGCTAAAAAGAATGCACTTAACTTGCCAATAAGAACAACCAGGTAAAGAAAGCAAGCTTCCTTCTTCCGTGTCCTTTATATAGGCTATCAGCCGAAGACATGGACCAAATTAAAGGTGGATAGTCCCACCTCAAAGATCCAGATTAGAAGCGTACCCAGCCATTTAGATTTTAGTTGGTTTTAGACTTTTCAAGTTGACAACCGAGAGTAACTATCATAGCCTGTGTGTTGGGCTATGGAGAAAACACAATGGGTAAATGTTGGCTTCCAAGCCTGAGGAGCTGAGTTCTATCCCTAGAACCTACATGGTGGAAGGAGAGAATCAATTCCTCCAAGCTGCCCTCTGACCTCCACAGAATTGATGTGCCACGTGCATATCCCCAACACATAGATACACTATTATGTGTTTCACACTAACAGAGACCTCTGAGACTATAGTGCTTTGCCATTGGCATCAGATGGAAATTTGTTGAAAAATATGAGTTTTCATGACAGCCCAGAGAGTCTCTCCCCTGTAGCACAGGTTACCCTGATAATTCATCTAGATGGCTGTGCATCATCCCATTGTGTACTTATCTCATTGTTTGAAAAAAAATCCTTCCATGTTCAGGCAATTAATCTGTGTTTTTGGTATTTTAGACTCAGTATGTGTTTTGTCTTGTACACTTCAAGAATTATCAGCAACAAAAACCTACTAAACCCTGGTATGTGTGCCTGTTGTTTTATTAGTAACTCCCATATTCCCCTGCAAGCTAGCCATCTTTTTTTGTGGGTGCAGCAAACTTTATTGATGGTATTCAAGAGAGTAGGAAGGGCTCCCTAGGCCCCTCCTATTATTATGGGGGTCTGGGATGGAAATTGTGAGGGAGATGCTCAGTGTTGGGGACAGGGACTCCTCAGCAATTGAGGGCCTCTCTCTTGCTCTCAGTGTCCTTGCTGGGTTGAGTGGTACAGGGCTCCTTATTCCTTGGAGGCCATGTAGGCCATGAAGTTCACAAGCCTGTTGCCGTAACCATATTCATTGTCATACAAGGAAATGAGCTTTACAAAGTTGTCATTGAGAGCAATGCCAGCCCCAGCATCAAATGTGGAAAAATGAGAGTTGTTGTTGAAGTCACAGGGGACAACCTGGTCCTCAGTGTAGCCTAGGATGCCCTTCAGTGGGCCCTCAGATGCCTGTTTCACCACCTTCTTGATGTCATCATACTTGGCAGGTTTCTCCAGGCTGCATGTCAGATCCACAGCAGATACATTGGGGGTAGGAACACAGAAGGCCATGCCAGTGAGCTTCCTGTTCAGCTCTGGGATGACCTTGCCCACAGCCTTGGCAGCACCACTGGATGCAAGGATGATGTTCTGGGCAGCCCCACGGACAGTATGCCACAGCATTCCAGAGGAACCATCCACAGTCTTCTGAGCGGCAGTGATGCCATGGACCATGGTCATGAGCCCTTCCATGATGCCAAAGTTGTCATGGATGACCTTGGCCAGGAAGGCTAAGCAGTTGGTGGTACAGGATGCATTGCTGACAATCTTGAGCAAGTTGTCATATTTCTCGTGGTTCATACCCATCACAAACATGGTGGCATCAGCAGAAGGGGCGGAGATGATGATCCTTTTGGCCCCACCCTTCAAGTGGACCCTGGCCTTCTCCATGGTGGTGAAGATGCCAGTAGACTCCATGACATACTCAGCACCAGCATCACCCCATTTGATGTTAGCAGGATCTCGCTCCTGGAAGATGGTGATGGGCTTCCCGTTGATGGCAAGCTTCCCATTCTCAGCCTTGACTGTGCCACTGAATTTGCCATGGGTGGAGTCATACTGGAACATGTAGACCATGTAGTTGAGGTCAACAAAGGGCTTATTGATGGCAACAATCTCCAGTTTGCCAGATGCAGAGCAGAAGGCAGCCCTGGTAACCAGGTACCCAATAACAGCCAAATCCATTCACACCGACCTTCACCATCTTGTCTATAGGACGAGGCTGGCACTGCACAAAGAGATGCAGCTGTCTCTGGAACAGGGAGGAGCAGAGAGCCTAGCTGTCTTGATTTATATCCCTATGAACAGAAAATAGAAAAAGATATACATTTCCGCTACCCTAGCCACCATCAGTTTCTTGGTTAGGGTTTTACTGCTGTGAACAGACACCATGACCAAGGCAACTCTTATAAGGACAACATTTAATTGGGGCTGGCTTACAGGTTCAGAGGTTCAGTCTATTATCATCAAGGCAGGAATATGGCAGCATCCAGGCAGGCATGGTGCAGAAGGAACTGAGAGTTCTACATCTTCATCTAAAAACTGCTAGGAGAAGACTGGCTTCCAGGCAGCTAGGATGAGGGTCTTAAAGCCCACACCCACAGTGACACACTTCCTCCAACAGGGCCACACCCACTCCAATATGGCCACATCTTCTAATAGTGCCACTCCCTGGGCCAAGCACATACAAACAATTAGATAATATCCAACTTGGAATTTCTGCCTATCTGATGAATGTAAGCAATGTCTTATTGCTGCTCTAATTTGCATTTCTCTGATTGCTAGTGAAAGTGATTAACTTTCCATATACTCATTGGCTCTATGTGAACTGCCTATCATATATGTACAACTATTATCAGCTTACATAGATGCTTTGATGAATAACATGCAGGCCTGTTTCCATATGTTACGAATTGGCAATAGTAGGTACTGTTTGTTAATTGATTAGATATTTAAATACCCTTTTCTCTTTTTCATGTGTGCATGGTGCATAGGTGTGTGTGCATGTTTCTGTATGTGGTGTTTGTGGGTGAAGACACATATGTCATGGTTCACCTGTGTAGGTCAGAAGATGATCTCATGTGAATCCTTACCCTCTACCTCTCTGGAATCTTCTCCACTACATACATGTATTCTCCTGTCTTCATCTCCCAACTCACTGCAGGAATTCTGGGATTACAGACATGTGTTACCAACTTTAGGTGGGTGCTGAATATCCAAACTCCTGTCCTCACACTTACACAGCAAGTACCTTATCCACTCGGCCATCTCCTCAGACTCCAAAATACTCTGAATGTCTTAATGATTCAGGGGCCCTTGTACAGGGAAGGATTAAGAGCCGGCATAATCTATGGGTTCCGGTCTCTGAACACGCCAGCATGCTAATGCTGGGTATAAAATGGCTGAACCACAATTGTCCAAACCAGATTTTCAGCTAAATGAAGATTCCTCTCAGCAGGATACACTCCAACTATCCCAGAATAGGGTGTCTGGAAGGGACTCTCCAAGGGATGTGGCACCAGCTGAGGGTTATCTAAGGCAGAAAGTTTCCCTCCCCAGCCCTTTGGATCCAGTCTCCTAGCTGTGAAGTTTAAACGATGTGGGACTCAAACGGGAGTCCTGATCCCACTATTTGTGCTCAGGCAAACCCAGATTCTTCCCAGAGCCTCAGCTTCCAAATCTGTAAAATGTGCCCATTCATTCCTAGAGCCACAATGAAGTCTAAATCTAGGATCAATCCAGCGATGAGCAGGAGATTGCCAATGAGTAGCTCTGTCATGACAGCACTTTGTATTACTGTCTTCAGCTACCAGAAAAATAAGAGAGAGAGAGAAAGGCCAAAACACCTCCCAGGCCAGCTTAAAGTACACCAAAGTTGTCCTCATGTTCAACATAAGATCCTGGGCAATAGCTCTTCTCAAAACAAACGTTTGCATCCCATCTTTAGGGATAACCAAAGCAAGACAGGAGGCCAGAGATTCAACCCAGCGTTACCCTCACAAAGCCTGTCACTGTCCCAATAACTCAACCAGACTGAGTTCACAACTGGCTCCTTAGTTGGGCTGCCTGCATTAATCTTAAGAAGTCAATTGCCTTTCCTGAAAATCACACGAAGAAACTGAGGGGTGTGGACATACAACTATGATTTTTAACCAGGAGTCAAGGACAGCCTGAGAGCCGTGGTGATGCCCAGGTAGGAGGAAATGCATAGCTTTTCCTTCTCTTCTGTCTTCTCTGGGTTAAAGAGGATTCAGCAAACTCAAAGAAAATACCTCCTGAAGCAGAGGTTTGAACTGTGCCAATTCTGTGACACAAAGGAAGCCGTTTCCAGAGTGGACACACTGATGAGGGCCGACAGCTCTGTGGCCACTCCCGAGGGTCGGGCAAGCATTTCACTTGGACAGGTACAAAGGCCCCACCCAACCACCACATGAACCTCTGCGGGGGTGGGGGACACACCTGACTGCCAGTGATGGATGCCCCCACTTTTAGTCAATTACCCTAATTCCTCACACATGCAGAGTTTCAGAACTCGAAACACACCCATTATCTTGCTTCAGCTTGTAACCACCCCACAGGGGAAGTGTCCACGTCTCTATTAAGCATGTGAACAAGATAAAACTCAGAAAGGGGAGGTGGTGGAACTCAATGTGGGCAGCACATGACAGCTTTATGTCCTGCTGGGCTCCTCGAACACTTCCACAGGCCATGGCAACACACCTTTGGCAGAATAAGAAACTAGACACCCATCATTACAGCCTCCTGCTCTTGCAGAGCTCTTACATGCAAGCCTTTGCCTGAGGGACCCTTCTAGAAAGTCTTCACCTCCTCCAAGATGCTACCTCAAGATTTGCCAAGAGAGATGGCACACACCTTATGTGAGCTCCGCCTTCAAGGTTACATGTTCCATCCAAATCTTGTCCAAAATATTTGTGGCTGGGACCTTTTATTTTTTCCATATCCTTGACCACACCAAAGGTGTATAATAATAATAATAATTCATATTATTTTAACATTCACCCTAAGAATTTCTTTGAAATTGTTAAATAATAGCTCCCATTTCTCAAATTCTGGCTGTGTGTCAGATCTTAGGCTTTGCCTACAATCCCGATTACCAATGCACGAAGCAGCTCATAAGATAGCTACCTGTCCATCTGAGAGCCAATTCCCTTTCTTCTATAAAGACTTGAAACTTCCCAGCCTCCTTTGCAGCTAGGCTAGCCATGTGACTACATTCAGATGGAGGAGATGCTTTTGCAAGTGATGTGTACAACAGAGACGTCATATTTCAATCCCCAAAGCAATCCCTTACTGTGAGCCTTCCCCTTTTGCTTTTCTCAGACATGGGGATGAGTTGATTGTGACCAGGCATGTGAAGGCCTCAGCGGGGAGGCAGAGCCACAGAATGGGGGGGAGGGGAGATTCTGGGTGCTCAGAAGTCTTCCTGAGTAGAACTTCCCCAACAACCTGGCTATTCTCATGCTTCTGGTATGTGAGAGGAAAAGAGACTTACCTTGTTGAGACCACTGTAACATTAGAGTCTCTTGGTTAGGACAAGTTTACATTTAAAGAGTGTGGTATTCTAGTATTCATTTTAAAACATCTGTTCTCTGTGAAGCTGTAGAGATACAGATGGCTCAGACGTGGACCTAAATCTTTAATGTAAATACATCAATCGCAGAGGACATCCAGAACTGGCCAAAAAAGGAAAAGGCAAGCCAGAGCTACCTTTGCTGCTGGCCTAAAGGTTTGTGTCAAGAGAGTTGGCATTTGAAGAGCAGAACACATCTAAGAGAACATGTTTTTCCTTAGTATGAACTATACAATTTCTCTGAGAAAATTTGGCATTAATAGATGTACATACATGATTCTGTATGCTTCCTCGTCGCACATGTTTGTGCATAGATGCCACACTGTGTTTGTTTGGGTTTGGGGGGATCTGTAAATGTGGAAATGTGTGTGTGTGATGTCCAGGGTATGTGTGTGAGTATGTGTATGTATGTGTGTGGTATATGTGTGTGCATGGTGTATATGTATGTGTATGTGTGGTATATGCATGTGTTTGCGTGTGGATGTGTGTATGTGTGTGTGTGTGTATATGTGTGCTTGCATGTGGGTATGTACATATGTGATTGCATGTAGGTGTATGCAGTGTGTGTGCCCATGTGTGTGTGCATGTATGTGCAGAGTGTATGTGTGCTCAGTGTGTGTGTGTAGTGTGTATGTATGTAGTGTGAGTATAAAGTATGTGTGTCTCAGTGTATGTTGTGTGCAGTATGTGTGTGTACAGTGTGTGTGTGCAATGTATGTGTTTGTGCACACACATGTACATGCCCACACATGCACAAATTGACCACCTCTGGAAATGAGCCGTAGGAATAGTAAAGCCCATAGAGTAGCTATAAAGGGAAGTAAATGAGTCCCTGGGACAGGCCAAGCCTCTGAACAGGGAGCTGAGTTTCCTGAGCAGGGCTATAGAGTCTCTTCCAGAAGGCTCAGTGGAGGATTCAGGCTCTGGGGAAGAGAGGCCCAAAGGACAGAGTTCCTCAGTTAGGGACTCCCATATACATGGAGGTTTACCTCATCTCTGCCCTTCTGCGTAGAGTGTGTGTCCTGTGAAAGGTGCAGCCTTGTGTCTTCCCATTGCTGCATTGCGATTTCTCTTGTTAATTATGTCTGTTCAGTAACTCTGACCCAGCCGTGCAGCAACAAGTAGCAAAATGACCGTTTCAGATAAGCTGCTTCTCAAATGTCAATCACAGAGGTGCCCAGGGTCCAGCCCCCTCAAGGCTCACAACCCAAGAGTCCTGATTAGTGGTCATCTTCAAGGTACAAAGGGTTCCCAAGGATAATGAGCACATGTCAACAGATACTGGTGGAGAGACAGACACTAGGCAGAAACTCTAATGGGCAGAAGGTACTCAAAGATAGAAGCTGAAGCATGAGGCCTGGGCTTGATGCTCCTGATGCAGTCACCAGGCATAGAGTTCATTATCCACAGAGGAAGACTAAGGTCAGACAGAAAGGCACATCATGAAGAGGTAAAGCAATAACCAGGGTTACTAGTAAAATCACTCAGAACTCCCCAAAAGCTCCCTGGAACTAGCCTGAGGGGCTCATGGGGTTTGAACTTTAATTTCTATATCAATCCAAACACCTAGGTAAAGCATCTTTGCTCTACAAATGGGGAAAATGAAGGCACTGAACACACATGTGACTCAGAGCAGGCCATTCATCTAGTAAGAGTTAGTCTAGGGTGCTCAGTCAGGAGGCCAGCGAAGGATACTAGAAGAAGTTATCAAATAAAGGAAGTGGAGACAATCTTGGTACCATTGATGATGCTAAACTGACAAGTTTTCAAAACTCTGACCCCAGAAAGAAATGCACATCCCTTCATAACCTTAGACACACATAGTAGCTGTCACCTTAATGTCTGGAATCCACTGTCATCCAGGATGAGGAATTGTTGGTTGTTTTGCTCTGGAGACAGAATTGCATACTAGTCCTGTCTAGCTATTCACTATTTAGCCCGTGACACTCCTCCTGTCTCATAGGTACTAGGATCGTTTACAGGTATGTGCCACCATGCCCAGCTTAATATTTCCCATTCTACTTCAGAGTGAATAGATTTGTGTCAAAATGGAACAAATTACTTCTCAAATCCCCTTAGGGTTCAGACTTTGGTGAGCACTGGCCAATACAATCGGCAGAACAGAACGGGAGACATAGACATATGTCAAGGCTGAAATGAGATCATGAGAGGGAATTGGGTACCCAGCCCTGAAATGGAAAGAGATGCCTTTTCTCAATGTCATGCAAGCATGGAATTGGCATTTGAGAGGCAATGTTTCCTTTGCTCTACAACCTAGACACCTTACCGCTTTCCCAGGTTAGGTAGGTGAGCCCTATTCCATATGAAGTCCTGTGCCTAGGACTTGCATGCACAGTTCACATAGCTTCCTTATTGACTCAAAGAAATGAAAGCTCCATTTGCCTGTGACCACCATTAATAGCCCTTAGGAGTCACAGGTGACGGTAGACACCAGAACAACCAAACAACAGGCTGAATGAGGACTTCTAGTGACAGAGTTCTACAAAGAAGCATAGCCATTACCCATGACCAGATGCATACAGGCATCCAACATGGGTTTCCCACAAGCAGACTTCTCATGGTAAGCTACCCATGGTCATGGAGTTCAGCTTCTTAGGAATCCCAGAAAAGGACTTCAGTAAAACATGGCCATGAATCACAATGAAACATCACTTCACACCTACAAGAATGGATGAAATTTGAAAGACACACATCATAGATTGAGATAAAATGAAGACAGCTCACAAAGCAGCTTGACACAGAAAAATGTCCTGAAGGGAGGGAGCATTGATTCCTGTGAGATGAGCGACCCATGAAATACAACCCAAGACTCATTCTTGTCTTCGAATGCATCTCTAAGAGACATGTTGAGTTCTGTGCCGAGGAACACGTGGGCTTCAGGGAACAGTCCACTCTATGATGGGCAGATGTACTCTTTGCATCAAAGTTTGGGGGCAGAGGTGACATTAGGTGATGGCATTTAATCCATCAAGGATCAGCTCCCAGATGCCCTCCCTATCTACCAGTTCCAGAGGGGTGTCAGACCTCTAGGTCTTTCTAAAGAGGGAATTGTCATTGTATCCAGGAGAGGAGTCAGAGCCAGGGAATGGAATGGAAAGAACATTATTTCAGAGATCAGGTAAAGGAAGTTCCGCCCCTGGAGATGAGATCTGACAGGCTAATAAAGGCCTCCTAATACCTCTGATCCCCATGTGCCTTTGATATCATGTCGCATTTTCTGCTTGAGTGAGAAGCTCTGCCAATTCGAAGAGATCAGCAGTTTTCATCCACAGTAGAGGAAGCCTGGCTTCCCTACTGCCAAGTCCCTGGAAGCAGTCTCATGCAAAAAAATAAAAATAAAAACAAAAACAAACAAACAAACAAAACCAGTCCCTGTGTCTTAGAGTTTTACTTAGAGTGAACAGACACCATGATCAAGGCAAATCTTATAAAAACAACATTTAATTAGGGGGGCTGGCTTACAGGTTCAGAGATTTAATCCAGTATCACTAAGGTTGGAGCATGGCAGCATCCAGGCAGGCATAGTACAGACAGAGCTGAGAGTTCTACATCTTCATCTGAAGGCTGCTAGAAGAATACTGATTTCCAGGCAGCTAGGGCTAAGGTATTAAAGCCCACTCCCACAGTGACACATCTATTCCAACAAGGCCACACCTCCAAATAGTGCCACTCCCTGGGCCAAGTATATGCAAACCATCACACCCTATATGGCCCTTCAATATCACAGAGTGGAAACCACCAACTCTCCTGAAGGTAGAGCCTAGAAGACAAGCAGAGGACCTAGACTAGATTTCAGGCCTAGGGGCTGGGAAAATGGCTCAATTGGAAATTTGGAAAAAGCAGAAGAACCTGAGTTAAATCCTGTAAATCCAGTTACAGTCTCGGGCATTTATAATACCAGCTCTGGGACAATGGAGAAAGAAGGACACATGAGGCTCCCCAGCCAGCCTTACCTGCTCAGGGAACTCAAGGACAAGGAGAGTCCCTATGTCAACAACAAAGTAAATGGTGCTTGAAGAATGACATTTGGCTTCCACATGTGTCCACACAAATGACTATGCACCTACACACACACACACACACACACACACCAGATTCTAGGTCCAAGTCTGTGAAGTGGTGAACACAGCTGAGCTGCTCTTACTCCCTATATGACAGAGGAAGCAGAAGGAATAAAAGTCTTTTATTTAGTATCTACTGGTGATGGTGTCTCCACCTGGGGTCTTTCTTTAACCAGTTTTCCCATTTGACTGATGAGAACAGAAGTCACTCTGTTGGAAATGGCGAGCGGCAGCTTCTCCTCCAGAATGCCAGAAATCCTGGGCTCTCTTCCACAGCCACCAGCCACCCTTACAACCTGTGCACCTGCTCTCAAGAGCAGATCCCATGGCTACATTCATGCCTCAGCACAGAAGACCTCCTAGGACAGGTGGCTGGAGCCTGATAGCGAAAGATTTAGGGTGCCGGCCTAACTGGAGTTGATTCATACCTAGAAGTTTCCTTTTTTTGTGTCCCATGGAGTCCCTCCATTCCAAGGCCCTACATGAAATTTTATTTTCATATCCTTATCCCCAATTATATCAGCTTTACCTTCACCCTCAAGGTCCTGTGCTATAGAAATGTTGAAGGCAATGCTGATAGAGACGAGGGAGCCAGAGTGCCAGAAAGAAGAGGCTGTGAACTTGTCATGACCTTGAGTGAAGAACCATGTGTAGCTCAGACACAGACATCAGCCCTTTGGAAGACTGAGACCATGGTGTCTCTCAGTCCAGTTTGGCTTCAGTGGGGAAGGTCATGATCCCTGAGTTACAAGTCACAGTGGCCCCTATGTTGAACACACAACTCTTCTGCTTCTCTTGTAAGCTGTGTCCTTGAATGTGGCCATCCCCCAGACACACACACATACACACACACATACCTCTGCAGTATCTATGGTGACCATACCCAGCATACCCAGGATATCAGAGACACTTGGCAAGTGGTTGAATAATTACCAAATGAATCCATGTTTTAAAAAACTCCGAGGAGTTGACCTTAGACATTGTTGACTAGCTGTGCATGACTCATTGCTGAGGTTCCAGTGGGGGCTGGTCATAGTTAGTCCTCATTCAAGCAACCCATGGAGCAATAACAAGGAGGATAATGGTGTCTCAGAGTTGGCATCATTCCCTCCTACCCTGTCTGAAGAGATTCCCTTGGAAGTGACACCATTCCCACCCCTGCTCACCTTCCATCACCCTCCCCATCCGTTGTAGTTCCTCCATGGTGACCACTCTTACCATGAAACAAGACTGAAGACCCCCACCACCCCTACCACCATCGATCTTGTGATCACCTCTCCCACAGTCAAGCTCGTGAACAACTGAACATGTTCACCTATGTTTCTTTTCGCCTTGGATTTTTCATGAAACCAAATGGCAGCTCCCAAAGGTGAAAACCTGTGATACTTTCCAAATCCCTGTGAAGCGAAAATTGCTAGTTTCACACAGCTTTCCCACTGCTGACTGTAATTATGATTGCAACCTGAGCAGGAAGACAAGAGACCTGGGTTCTGTCTCCTCCAGACCTCAGATATCCCACAGCCAGACTAGCCCAGGTTAGGAAAGAGAAGCCATCTGCAGGTCCCAACCATCAAGTCCTTCATTATCATTCCTGTGAATTGTTAGCTCTCAAACACAGGACAGGTCTCCCTCAGGACCTGTGGCTCCTCCCAGCTCTCCTCACCCTGCACCCTACCCTAAACCTCCCATCCCTGGAGCTGGCCTTCCGCTTCCCCTTCCCCATCCTGATCCCTAGAAAACTCAGCCATCTTGGCCATACCCTTGGGCTCTTCACTGGGCTACCTCTCTTGGTCATTAGCTCCTCTCTTGCTCTCCCTCCCCCCTCTCCTCATGGTTTGCTTTACTCAGTCAACCAAGTTCAGGCTGGACACTTCCCTCTGCCTACTTTCTCCCTTATATCTACAGTAAAAATCTCCATACTTCAGGAGTAGTCAGGTCAGGTCCTCCAACTTTTATTTCATTTCATTTTTTCATTCATCTGTTGCCAAAATCTAGCATTGAACCATGGTCCACGGTCCTGGAAGTTGAGGGAGGGGAGTCCCAAGACCAGGAGAGAGAGAGAGAGAGGAGAGAGGAGAGAGGGAGAGGGAGAGGGAGAGGGAGAGGGAGAGGGAGAGGGAGAGAGGTCACACCTCAGGAATAGGCAGGCAGAGTAACTTAGGAGTGCTTATTTGGAGTTCATTTGACATGTGAGAGGTGGACCCAAGTCAAGTCCCTGAAGCTTCCATGAATACTTTTAAGTTTACAAAAAAAAGATATATATAATTTCCACTGTTTATAAACTGTACTGAAATCCACATTATGGAAAAGGCAGTAGACTCATGTCTTTGAGTCATCACTATTTGAAAACATCTAATTTCTTAAAAGAGAGTTGAATTAAAGTTATGTATTCAGTAAGTAGATCCATTTTTCTAAATAAGAGTTGAATAATATAACAAATTAAGATTCAACCTTTTGTAACAAGTTTTTAGCTAACATTTTTTGTTACAGATTCTTTAACCACACCCAGTGAATTTACAAGTCCTGAGATAAAGACTGTTCACACAATAGTCTTAAAAGATTTCTCAAAGCCTGGTGCACACCTTTAATCTCAGCTGTTGGAAAGCAGAGGCAGGCAGATCTCTGAGTTCAAGGCCAGCCTGGTCTATAGAAAGAATCCCAGGACTACACTGCTAGAAACCCTGTCTCAAAAAAACTTTTTAAATTAATTAATCAAAAAATAAATTATAAAAAAGATTTAAGAGCAGAGCACAGAGAAACCATAGAGATTAAATAAACAAATAAACAAACAAACCTTAGAGATAAGAGACTTTGATATCTTAGGCTTCTGCTATGGCAGAAGTGGGTATAATCTTTGGCCATTGAGTCCAAGCAAAACTAAAATAGCAAGCCTTTAATAAAACACAAACCCAAAGAAGGAGTTGAGTCTGAAGAGTAAAAAAGGATTGTAAAATGAACTCCACCATACAGAGAGTTCCAATAAGTTCTAAGAGGGAGCAGAAAGACAGAACAGTACAGCCATGAGGGACAAGGAGGAACAAACAGGAACTCTACCCAGGGGCAGGTTCCACCATCATAGACGTCACACATGAGGGCATAGAGAAGTTCTAGGACGTAGAAGGCAGCTCCTAGGGGGAGTTGAGGAGAACAGGGTGTCTTTTGCACACACAGTAGGCATACCAAAGAGCATAGCAGGGATATGCTCATGTGGTGGGTGCCCCAGAGGGTGTAGCAGGGTTCAGCAAGACAGAGATATACCCCAAGTGATGGGGACACTGGAGGGCATAGCAGACCCCAAGAGCCAAAGAAAGGACACTTACTGACTGGGCAAGGAGAAACAGATGGTTAGAGCAGGTGTAGGGAAGAAGTGGTTGAAGAGGCAGACTCTAGAATTTGAAATCAAATATGGTGAGTGGCGAAAGCCAGCAGAAACAAATGATTCATGCGTACCTTAACAGAGTTAAGTTAACGGCTTGGTTCTAAGAGGTCAAGTCCCTTGGAAGGAGGTTCATTTATGCCCTTCCTGTGGTTTCAGCACCAGATGAATTTAAAAAATAATTATAAAAAAAAGGAATAAAAGGTGGAAGACATGACCACTCCAAAAGGAGAAGATTTTTTACTGTAGATATAAGGGAGAAAGCAAATGTTGGGAAGTGTCCAGACTGAGCATGGCTGGTAGGATAAACCAAACCATGAGATGAGAGAGGGGAGGGAGAGCAAGAGAGAAGCTGATGACCAAGAGAGGTGGCCTCAGCCAAGAGGCCAAAAAAACAAGTAGTGTAGCCAAGATGGCAGCTTTATAATAAAGGGAATGAGGCTGGGGGAGGGGAATCCCAGCACTGGGAAGGTGTGATTTAGGGTAGGGGATGGGTAAAGAGAGCTGGGAGGAGCCACAGATACTGAGTGAGACTCGTCCTCCTGTCTCAGGCTTGAGAGCTAACATGAATGGCCGCTGATCTCGCTCACTACCACATACAGCCAAGCTCTAGAACATGCCTCTCATTCCCTCCCCTGTGAAGAACAGGGCCTTGGTTTTCTGAAGAGACACCTGCAGATTTACCTCATAGTGTCAGAGAGAAAGAAACAAAATTCCGGATAGTGGAAGCCTTTGTAGGAAGTTGGCCATGTTAGCTTACTATGGCTGCCAGAACTGAGTACCACAGACAGTAACCTAAATGATACAAACATATCTGTTCATAGTCCACGAGGCAAGCAATCCAAAACAAGGGTATCGCCTGGATTGGCTTCTCCTGCTATCTTCCTTCCTAAAACTCCAACAGCCATCTTCTCCCTGTATCATCATACCTGGTAGGCCGCCATCTTCTTACTATAGTCATAATTTTCCTGTGTGTCTTAATTTGTTTTTAAAAGGCCACCAGTCTTTGGATTAGGACCCACCTCAGTGACTTTATTAACTAAATTACCTCATTAAGACCTTATTACCAACTAGGTTGCATTCTAAGGTACAGAGAATTAAACCTTCAAAATATTAATTTGATGAACATACTTTGGCCCATAAGACCCCACATCTCCAAACCCAGCTATGTTGTAATAGCTTTGCAACAAAAACAAATGAACAACAACAACAAAAAAAAAGGCTTTGGAGGTTCATTTAGTTTGGTGATTTTAAAATCTATTTCATGGGACACATGGGGGGTTTCCTAAAGTGACAACTGAGTTTTCTATAGTTAGGAAAAGAGGACAGTAAGTGGGAATCTGGAGTTCCAAACCAGCCATCGGGCAGCTTTTGCCTGGCTCAGTCAACGCTCTCTCTGAAATTTTGTTTTTTTTTTTAAATATCCAACTGCATGAAGAGAAATGAGAAGTTTTTCCTGGGGTCCCAGTCCTCCTGTTGGCATGTCTGCAATGAGGGTTGCACCTCAAATTCTGTCTCAGTGCCCTACCACCTCCTCTCTGAAGGAGACACTTGAGGGAACCCACGTGTCAGGTTAGAGCCTAAAGCTCAAATCATCCAGCACCATCTTAGAGTCTGAACATGTGGGTCTGGGCTCCAGTGCTGGAATATTTGAGTCACCACCATCCTGATGTCAGACAGTCTCCAGAAATTCACACTTTTGTATTTTTTCTTTCGTTTTTTTGTTTATTTTGCAGTACTAAGGATTGAACCCGCATCATAGCACACACTAGAATAGAGATTTACCACTAACTTACATACATACTCTGCTTTTTTTTTCTCTTTATTTTGATACAGGATATCACTAAATTGCCCAGGCTAGCTTGAACTCACTCCAAAGAAGAGGCTAGGCTTGAACTTGTGGTTCTCCTGCCTCGGTGTCTCTCAGTAGCTGGGATTACAGAACTGCACCACCAGGCCTGGCTTGAAATTTTCAGTTTGAACAAGAAAGTATGGTATCTCATCCATGAGCTGTGAATAGTGCCAAGGAGTAATGAGTGTCTTTGGTGGCCAGCTGTGGAGAACTGTGTGTACATGTTTCCCTGGGCGCCTACCTGTCAACAGCGAAAATGGGGATGAGCAGGGAATATTTAACTCTTCAAAAACTGAATTTTACCTTTAGAGACTGGTGGTCCATCTGCATATACCAACAGCGGGCTTCTGGGTATAAGACCAGAATGTAAGAGCCAGGGCTGAAGGGATCCAAGCTTTCCTATGTTCTAGGTGAATTTAAAGTGAGCCGAATAGGAATCATACCCCAAACCAAAAGATCATAGTCAAGCAATGGATTCTGCCTAGCTGAATGTCTGTCCTGATAAGAACTGCAGAAGGCATTGGAGATGCTTGTTTTTAGCCTCACTCCCTAGAAAAATAGTTTCAAAGTCATTAAAGAGTTCACAGAAGGAGTTTTCCCTGTATCATGAAAAGGAGATTGCTAACATAGCTTTTCTATACTCTGTTGCCCTAGCTCTAGAGTCTGCCTCTGCTGCTGTAGCCTGGCTAACACAGCATTCCCCAGGGCTCATCATAACCAAGAGCATTTCTGACCCAGTTCCATTTTGGTCCTTCCTCCTTCCAGTTCTCTGTCAAGGAGGGAACTGACATTTCATTAGACGTTCAGTATCACACTCATAAGACTGCCTACTCCCTACTGTGGGCTTAGAGATACTTGGAAGGTGTGTTTGGGATATTCTGATTAAAGGGTCTATACTGTTGCACAAAGAATGGACCAGTTGTGCCTGGAAACAGAATTTCCAACATGTCTCACCAAATCCAATTCTCAGTGTCCCCATTTAATCTGGAGATCATTGACTGTTGGGAGTGGACAAGACACTCTGACTGAGGCCTAGTGAGAGAGGCCACGGGGTGACAACACTGAACTGCTGTGTGGACACAAAGGGCCGATGATGGTTAAAGCCCAGAAGCCAGTGCCACGGGTACAAGCTCCAGCAGAACTGCAGGGCTGCTGGCACAGCAGCAATGCAGAAGATGCATGGGCACTCTCCCAAATCCTGACAGGAGCACAGCAGCTGGCTCCAGGCTGTGCATCCCAAACAGCCCCTCTGTGAGGGCCTGTGAGGCAGGCATCCATATCCCAAATAAAAACACGGAAAGCCTTACAACAAACTCGCTGGAACATAACCTAGTGTTTTCTCCATAAGTAGTATTCCTACTCCCTAAGACATGGCAATTCTTCTTCAGAGAGTCTACACACACACACACACACACACACACACAGAGAGAGAGAGAGAGAGAGAGAGAGAGAGACAGAGACAGAGACAGAGACAGAGACAGAGACAGAGAGACAGAGAGAGACAGAGAGAGACAGAGAGAGACAGAGAGAGACAGAGACAGAGAAAGAAAGGGAGAGATCGGAATGTTCCCAGAAGCACTTTTTCTAGTTGTAATAAAACAGAATACCAAGCCCAGTACCTGTCTTAGTCAGAGTTTCTATTCCTGCACAAAACATCATGGAAAAAAAGCAAGTTGTGGAGGAAAGGGTTTATTCAGCTTACACTTCCACATTGCTGTTCTTCACCAAAAGAAGTCAGGACAGGAACTCACATAGAGCAGGAGCTGATGCAGAGGCCACAGAGGGGTGCTGCATAATGGCTTGCTTCCCCTGGCTTGCTCAGTTATAGAACCCAGGACTACCAGCCCAGGGATGGCATACCCCACATACACAATGGGCTGGGCCCTCTCACCCTTCATCACTAATTGAGAGAATGCCTTACAGCTGGATCTAAGGAAGAAATTTCCTCAAGGGAGGCTCCTTTCTCTGTAATAACTCCAGCTTGTGTCAAGTTGACACACAAAACCAGCCAGTACAGTACTCATCCAAAGAGGAATGCAAAACTTAATTGTGATGAGCTTACGTAATGAAGAAGTCTCCACAGAAAAAATGGGAGAAACAGTGTAGTGGGGATGAGTCATAGAAATGTCTCCATAGTGTGCTGGCTCACACCTTTAATCCCACCACTTGGAAGTCTGAGGTAGGAGGATTTTCATAAGTTCAAGTCTAACCTGGTCTACATAGTCCATTCTGAATTAGCCTGTGCTGAAGGTGAGGTTGTACCATCTCATAAAAACAAAGAAGAAAAAATACGTTGTTTTTAGTGAGAGGTAAGTGGGGCACAGAATCCCTCCCAGGGTCAGATACTATTTATAGGTTGTTTAGCATACATTAAGTGTGCATAGTATTAGGTCTCGGTGTGTTTAAGTGCATATCTGTGCAGTTGTCTCCAAGGACCAGAAGATGACATTAGATCTCATAGAGCTGAAGTTACAGGAGTCTATGAGCTGCCCAATGTCTGTGCTAGGAGCCAGGCTCAGATCCTCTGGAAAAGCAGTAAGTACTATGAACTATTGAGCTGCCTCTCCTACCCTCAATACTGCCTTTAGAAGCTCAAAAACCAAGCAACATGTTATTTAGAGTACTGAATGGACAACCCTTTTGAAGGGGTCATGGCTCTTAGCCATGGGGCTAGGAAGGTGACTCCGTTAGTAAAGTGCTTGCTTTGCAAGCAAAAGGAACAGGGTCTCATCTTCAGAACCCACATAAAAACGCAGAATATGGTGGTCCCCCCCCATAATCCCAGAACTGGGGCGGGGGTTAGAGCTCCTTGGCCAGCAACCTGTTCTAATGTTAGTTTAGGCCAGTGAAAGACCCTATATCAAAAAACAAGATGGCTTGCACCTGACCAGAGGTAACAAGATGCACACATTTAATGGATCTGAGGAAAGAAGCCCTAATATGACAAAAAAAAGTTCTGTTTTTTATGTTGAGAAGGAAATTCACTGGACTTTTTCACTTACTTGCGTTGTGTGCGCATTAAGTTGTAGTCTAAAAACAAACAACAACAAAAACCTTAAAAGACTAAAAACTGAGGCTCAGAGAGGCTAAGGAATGTGGCTGTGTTGCACAGCATGGGAATCGGTAGGGCTAGGGTTTGATCCCAGACAACTGGATGTAGCACCTACATAAACACTTGAGCTGAACTGGCTATCGTGAGCCATCTGGGCTTAGAGAAATTACGAAGTACAGAAGGGATGGGACCGAGAGGCATGAAGTGATGGTATTAATCTCTACCCTGTGCTCCAGGCACCCCAGGGCAGGGGGTTAGGGACAGGACAGTGTCAGCCTGTCTTCTTCATGGGGCTGCTTCCAGGGGACCATGATCTGCCCCTATGTCATCTGCCTGCCTCATTCACCTGGATACACAGTGACCCCTCCAAGCACAGACATGTTGGATGGGACCCTGAAACCTGGCCTCTGACTACTGAAGCTCAGACTGTGAATTCACTCCAGGCGTGTGGTAAGAGGTGAGATAAGAAGCATCTTCTGAAACAGTCCTGGGATAAAGGGTTGTTTGGCAGCTGGTAAGGCTCTCTGGAAGGGTCGGTTCCTGATGTGCTGATCGCATACTTTGATCGATCCACCAATGAGGTCACGAAATGAGGATAGTGTTACTGGAAGGTGTTGGAGACTCAAGAGGTCGGGCGTGATTGAAGGTAGCAGGTCCCTATGGTGTGCCTTTGAAAGGTATCTTGCCCCTAGCTTTCTTGAACCTCAATATCTGTCTCCTTCTGTCCTTCCCTCCCTCCCTCCATCACTCGCTCAGCCATGAGCTCCTCCCACCTCACCCTTCCACCTTAACGTCTGTCTTGCCTCTTGCCTGAAAACAGTGAAGGCAGCCAGGCGTGGACTGAAATATTTGAAATGACTTTCTAAGCTGCTTCTCTCAGATAACTTGCACAGGACAAAGGATGACTGTCGCCTGACACAGGAAGTAAGTCTGTCGGATGACAGGCCACACACAGTTCCAGGGTCCCTCACAAACCACAGCAGCTTGTCTCTAGATGTGGCTTCAGAAAGCATTTTCTGCAAGACTTTCTCTTCTGTGTTCCCAACTCTCTCAGCTCTGGGAAGAAGCTATGAGGGGTCCCCACATTTTCTATTCATGGAGAGGGAAACAACCTCCAGAGAAAGTGAATTGCTCAAGGTCAAAACTTCTCTGTCTTCATTCTCTTCCTTTCCTTGGTGGGTGCGGGGAGCTGCTGCTGGATCAACTGTTCTGCTCAAAAAAAAAAAATCAGTTATGTGTTTGTGTCTGTGTGTATATGTGGTGTGTATGTGTGTGTGGTATGTGTGTGTGTCTGTGGTATATGTGTGTGGTATATGTGTGTCTGTGTGTGTGTCTGTGTGGTATGTATGTGTCTGTGGTATGTGTGTATATGGTATATATGTGTGTGTGGTATGTATGTGTGTGTGATATGTGTGTATGTGGTGTATATGTGTCTGTGTGTGTGTATGTGTGTGTGCGGTGTGTGTGTATGGTGTATGTGTGTGTGGTGTGTATTGTGTGTTTCTGTTTATCTGTGGTATATGTATGTGTCTGTATGTTTGTGGTATGTATATGTGTGGTATGTGTCTGTGGTGTGTGTGTGTCTGTGGTGTGTGTGTGTCTGTGGTGTGTGTTCTCTGGGGTGTGTGTGTGTGTGTATGTGTTTATGTGTGGTATGGTGTGTTACATGCAGAGACCAGAGGACAATCTTGAATGTTTTTCCTCAGTAGCCATTCACCTTGTTTTGTTTTAATCTGTGTGTGTCCACAGATGTCCAAGGATAAAACTGTGGGAATCATATCTTTCCGTCTACCATGTGGTTCTCATGGATTAAACTCAGGTGTCAGTGTTTGCAGCAACCACCTTTACTCCCAGAGCCATCTCTTTGGCCCCACCTTATTTTCTGAGACAGGGCCTCTCATTGGTCTGGAACTCACTAAGTAAAGCTAGGCTGTCTGACCCTGAGGTTCAGCCTGACTCTGTCTTCCTATCACAAGACTCTAGGCAGGCTCTACCACAACCATTTATTTTTACATTTGTTCTAGGACTCAAGCTCAGGTCTCCATGCCTGTGAGACAAAGCACTTGACTGACTGAGCCATCTCACCAAGCATTGTTCCAGGTTTCCCAGCCATTCTGACTTTAGTTCCATCTACACTGGGCAGACACAGAAGACCTCAGACAAAATGACAGAACCAATAACAGAAAAAACAAAAAAACACAATGCCTGCTTCTCTGTGCTCTGCCTGGGCCAGACTCTAGAGCGCCTGACAGGGTTGTTTTGGGTTCTTTTCCACTACATAGCCCCAGGACACAAAGAGGCATGAAACAGAACTGGGCACCAGTTGCGTGACTGACAAAGACTCTAGGCCCTGCTGTAATTTCTCTGCCGCCTCCCGAACTGCTCTTGAAGCAAAGTCAGATGTCTTCTCCCACAAAGTGGGAGAGGAAAATATCAATCTGTTTCGGGGAAAGTTACGAATTGCATGTGCCTGCAGTCCTTGATCTATGACTACAGCCTGGTGCACAACAAGTGATTCTTGCTGTTGCATTTGATCTCAGATGGTAATGTGTTCTCCTGACATCACCCAAATGGGGAGTGACTGAAGATGGTTTCTATAAGACGGTTGCAAACTTCAAAGCCACTTTTAACCCCACACCACCCCACCTCCCCTCCCTCTCTTCCTCCTCTCCCTCTGGGCCCTCCTCTCCCTTCACCCAGCAAATTGTTTGGGGGCCAAAAGTGATTGTAGGACGATCCAGAATGAAGGCACTTGTGACAGGTGGTACCACCTGTGTCTGGGCTGCAGCCACTAGGCTGCATCTGCTCCCCAGTTGTGGAGGGAGGGAGGGGTACATCTGAGGAGGATTCCCCAGCCAGGCTGAACTGAAGCCTAGCCCCGAGGCAGCTGCCTGAGAGAGGTGACAGGCCCTGAACCCACCGTACTCTGCTTTGAGAGGTAGAGAAGGGGTCCCTGCATGCAGCCTCTGCTGGGGCCATCGCATTATACAGAAAAGGGAGACCAGGTTCTCTACCAGTGCCCAAAGGCACCAACACAGAGGGGACAGGGAACGAAGCAGATCCCAGATACTCTGACTTTCATCCAAGATTCTGCCTCTGAAAGAGCCAGGACCCCTCTGCTTGGCTAGGTGAAGATTAAAAAACCACCCCCTCTTTTTTTTCCATTCTTGGATGCATAAGAATACTGTTTACTTGAGTTGCTTTGGTACCTAGGTACTCTAAAGGAAGTAAGTTTCTCTGTTCCAGGTTGTCCTCACCTGAGAGATAGTCTCCCTACCTTTAATTAACTTTTATTAACATTGTCATGACTGGGGTGAGGCATGCTACTGTTGACAGTCAGTGAGTAGAACCCAGCAGTGCTGCCAAACGTTCTCCTACAACAAAGAATTCACCAGCGTGAACCCACAGTAGTGTTAAGGTTGGGGTTCTTCCGGGATCTCTGGTGTGTGTAATATGTAATGGTGGAGGTGGTTCTTACTCTACAAATGTGGAGACAGAATGAATGACTTGCCTTGGAGACTCATAGCCCATGGGCAACAGAGTTAGGCTGTATACCAGAACAACCAGACTCTGTGGATCCAGAATGACTGGGCTCTGTAGATCCAGAACCACCGGACTCTGTGGATCCAGAATGACTGGGCTCTGTGGATCCCAAATGACTAGACTCTGTGGATTACCAATACAGCCACATAAATAATAAATGCTTCCTCTCTGTTAAAGAGGGGAATCCAAGCCAACAAGTTCATTTATTTACAAAAGCCAAAAAATACAGATGAGCCAAGGTACTCTGAAACTTTGTGTCCTGGGTACTCCACCCCAGGTTCTCTCTCTCCCTAGGGTAAGCAATAATACTCTTATTCCTACAGTTTGAATAATACCCTTTATACTTTTCCCTCTGTTGATGAAATTTACATCATCTGTAGTTTGGAACGTCTTTAAACATATGGCGCAGTGGTCAATTGCGGAGACTTTGGCATCCCAGAAACCTTTATTAGAATTCTGAGCTAGCTGTGTGCCCTCAAAAGAGTTCCTCAACCTCTCTGAGGTTGGAGTCCTAGACTATCCAACAGGAGCCCCATGGAACCAGTGACCACGATGTGTAAAGAGAGCTGAATGGTGTAACCATAGTATGGGAAGTACTTAAAGGGGTCGACCATGTTGCTATCATTACATACAGCCTCAAAATGGAAGAAGACGGTGGTGGCAGCGATGGTGATTTTCATCACTGCTGTTTACATGTTAGTCGGCAATCTTCTCATCCTAATTCCCTCAGAAGTTCCATTTAAATGCTTTGGAGGAACTGAGTTGACAACTGGAGCACCTCATGCTCGAAAACTTGCAGCTCCCACCTTCCCAGAATTCCCTCTGCCACCACAGTGTCCTGTGGGGATCTTGAAAGGTAAACAGCATAGGGTGTTATTACCAAGGTGATTTTATTGGGCCGTCTCTCATGACCCATACAAATCTGTTGGGATCTGAATTTTTCAGCCAATGAGTGTAGAGAGAAACAAACTTATAAAGAAGTCATAGAAGGACTATGGGACTGAAGCCTACACCAAGCTGGGTTTTGGATGTGATCTTTGACCTGGTTCATGGAAGCACTCATGACTGCCAGATACCCAAGTGGACAGACAGACAGCCGTCTCCCATACCTACAATGCAGAGCAAGTATATACAAACAATGAAACAATAAGGTGATCCTCAAGGGCTGACGAACGTAAGCAAGACTCCATTCAGTTCCTCTGGGTCTAGCAGGTCCTGGAGCAGAAGCATCTGTTTCAAGAATGAGTCCTACCTCCTAATGCTGTTTCTAGCAACAGGTGCTCTTTGTACTGGACCCTGTGGTCTCCTTCCCAGGGATCTCCTTTCAGGAGAAAAAGGAGAAAGGATGCCACTCAAATCGTGATTGTGGAGCCATTCCAAAACTGAGCACACTAGAACATCACCTAGGATCAGCTACTGGTCCTGTGGACAGACGCTGACCCAGAGGGGAGCCAGGCAGAAATAGTCTCCTTCACTGTCTTCCAACTAGGAGCAGAAAGATACTCGCTCAAACTGCCTGAAGTGAGGTGGAGACCAATTGCAGCTCCTGAGGAGTAACTTAGAAAACTCCAGATCCTGACGGAGAATGGACATAAAATGCTGTAGAGGACCTGGATTCCAGGGAGGGTGGGTAGCAGAACCAGCTAGAAAGAGGCAGGACAGAAAGAAGTGTATGAAAAAGCAAAATAGAAATGAGAGGAAAAAGCATTATGCAGGGCTCCAGCAAGATGCCTGAAGAGCGGAAGTGAATGTCACTAGACCTGCTAGGGATTCTGGGGTCTCCCCAGGGTGACCCATGCACCTGATCATCTGCCAGGCTCTGTATCCAACCTCAGCTAGAAGACACACAGATAGATACATGTGTGCACAAGCATGCAAGAGCATGCTTAGGGTGAGAGCATTTCCAGAAAGGTCTAATTGAGGAGGGAAGACTCATCTAAGCACGTTCAGGGTGACCTACTATTCCATATGCGTGAGTATGTGTGTGTATGTGTATATGAGAGAAAGAGAATGTTGTGTGTGTGCATTTGTGTTCATGCTTGTGTGTCTGTGTGTGTGTGTGTACATATGTGTTTGCATTCACCACAATCAAGGTTCATGGAATATGTACTAAGTGTATGTATGTGTGTATGCATGTATCTGTGTGTGTGCATGTGTCTCTGTGTATATGTGTGCTTGAGCATGCGTGCATGTATGCATACATGCCTGTGTTTGTGTGTGTGTCTGTGTGTGCATGTGTGTGTCTGTGTGTGTACATGTGTGTCTATGTATGTGTGTGTGCTTTAGCATGTGTGTGTGTGCGTTCACGCTTATGTGTGTGTGTGTGTATGTGTGTGCACACATTCGAGTGTGTGTTTGCTTTCATCACACTCAAGGTTCATGTGCATGTGGGTGTGGCCTGGGTGTCTGTGAACAAAGTGGAGTGTTCATGTGTGAGAAGCACTTGTGAGTGAGGAAGTGGGGTGGAGCATGTGGCAACACCATTTGAGGGGTGCCCATACATGCCTATACATTCCAAATAGGGAATGGGAGGGTGCCCATGGTATGTGTATGCTGATGGACTGTTTACCTGCAGGTATACATGGCATGAGGCAGGCAACCAGCAACGGCTCTGCAAGAGGGAGAGGCTCCCTGGGCAGGATTGTTAATCTTTGCTTTCAACCTGGCTGGATTTAAATTCTTCTAGTAGATACACCTCTAAGTGTATTTGTGTATTTCCAGAAAAGTCTAACTGAGGAGGGAAGGCTCATCTTGAATGTGGGGAGCATCATCTCACTGGCTGAAGTCCTGTCCTGGTGGATAAAAAGGAGATAAGCTTAACACCAGTATTCTCTGTGGTGGTCTGAATGAGAATGGCCCTTGTGGACTTTTGTGTTTGAACGCTTGGTCACCAGTTGGTGGACCTACTTGGGAAGGCTTAGGAGATGTGGCCTTGGTGGATGTGTGTCACTGGGAATGAGCTTCAAGGTTTCAAAAGCCCATGTCAACCCTGGTTATCTTTCTCTGCTTCATGTTTGTGGATCCAGATGTGAGCTCTCAGCTGTTCCTTTACTGTGCCATCATGGACTCTAACCCTCTGAAACTGAACAATCTTCACCAAAATAACACAAAAACAGTCTCTAGGCCACATTCTGAAACTTCTCCACTGAAACCTCTTGGGCCAAGTCTGCACAGTTCAAATCATACTCAGCAACAAAGTCTTCCATATTCTTACTAAGATGGCCTATTAAGCCCAACTTAAAGCATTCCACTGCTTTCCAAAGTCCCCAAATCCACATTCTTCCAAATAAAAGGATGGTCAGGCCTATCACAGCAAAAGTCCCTGGTACCAACTTCTGTCTTAGGGTTTTACTGCTGTGAACAGGCACTATGACCAAGGCAAGTCTTAAAAAGGACAACATTTAAATGGGGCTGACTTACAGGTTCAGAGGTTCAGTCCAGTATCATCAGGGTCAAAACACAGCAGCATGCAGGCAGGCATGATACAGTAGGAGTTCTGTATCTTCATCTCAAGGCTGCTAGAAGAAGACTGGCTTCCAGGCAGCTAGAAGTAGGGTCTTAAAGCCCACACCCACAGTGACACACCTACTCCAACAATGTCACACCTCCAAATAGTGCCACTCCCTGGGCCAAACATATATAAATCATTACAGCCAGTGAGCCATTGGGCCTGGCTTGAGCTTCTGAAACCTCAAAGCCTGCTCCCTCAGTGACACACTTCCTGCAATAAGACCACACCTACTCCAACAATGTCACACCTCCTAATAGTGCCACTGCCTATGAACCTATGGGGCCATTTTCATTTAACTACCACAGCTACAACCTGAAAATACTAGGCTAGCCTGGGCTATATGAGATATTGTCTCACAAAAGAAAAAACAAAGGTCAAGAACCAAAGTTAAGGTCTCATAGCTTCTTACCACATATGCACCATCAAGGGGATAGGTGATGCTCCCATCCAGCAAGGAGATAGGTGATGCTCCCACCCAGCAAGGAGATAGGTGATGCTCCCACCCAGCAAGGGGACAGGTGGTACTCCCACTCAGCAAGGGGACAGGTGGTGTTCCCACACAATAAAGGGATAGGCAGTGCTCCCACCCAGCATGGGGATAGGTAGTGTTCCCACCCAGCAAGGGGATAGGAGGTGCTCCCACCCAGCAAGGGGATAGGTGGTGCTCCCACCTGGCAAGAGGATATTTAGTGCTTCCATCTAGCAAGGAGGTATGTGATGCTCCTATCCATTGAGGAGAGGTAGCAATCACCTGGAGTGGTTTAGCATGATAGGGTAGGAGGGCAGGGGCAGGGCCACCTGAAATGAGGATTTCCGGGACTGGTCTTGGTCACATCTCCACTCCATGTGCTCACACCCTGTCCCAAGCAGCCCAAGAACTCGATCTTTTCTTATTGCTCACCCTTCTGTTCCACCCAGACTCTCTGCTCTGAGCCTCTCCCATTCAAACCAAAAGGTACTCACATCCTCCCAGTCCCTGGGCCAGGCATTGATATGTGCAGTGTCCCCTGGGAGGCAGACGGCACTCTGGTTTCATGGGGGAGCCTCTTGTAGGACCACTTCTCTCTCTAAACTCTCCTTCTTCCTTCTTAGATGATGACATCACAGGCTTTATCTGGCCCTCACGCCATAAGATAAATTGTCAAAATGTTTTGATCTAATTGGGTCTTTTTCAAGTCAGCTGAAAATCATCAAGCAGAGAACCAGATGGAGCCAGTGATTAATGAGGGGCATTTGGTCGCCTCGCCACATCCATCACGAAACCGGATTGGGTGGAGTGCCCCAGTCTTCCCAGGAATGGGTATGAAGGGCAGACCACCGAGGCCACACTTCACCAACAGAAGGCCCTATTTGCTTCCACTGTCTGTAAAGGGCCACCTTTTCTATATGAGGTCCCCAAAACTCTGGCATCCTAGAGATGGGCTCTGACCAGGCCTCAGGTCTGAAAATACCCTCTGGTTTCCTAAAATGTTTCAACCTCTTAGGAGCCATATGTAAAGCTGAGATCCCACAGGGGGACCAGAGAGCAGGGGATATGATATGTCCAGCTACCTCAGATGAGGTGCAGACATGGCTGCCTCCTTCTCTGTCTGTGAGCTGCCCTCAGCAGTAATGCTGGTCCTGAGGAAATTCAAGGAATGGCTCTACACGTGCAAGGGAAGCAGACTCATGTGTGCTGCTCCAGGTGGTGATCCTTACTTGTGTGACCTTCAGTCTCTCTCTCTCTCTCTCTCTCTCTCTCTCTCTCTCTCTCTCTCTCTTTCTTTCTCTCTCTCTGGATTTCTGGTAGATAATGAGTAGATACAAGTAGGATACAATCCTCCTATCTTCCTGATGTAGCTTAATCCATGTCCTCCAAGAAGGTTGTACATTGAAATTAACCACTTCCACCATATTGATTCAGGGTCCATCCCCCCAACACACACACACACACACACACACACACACACACACACACAGGAATCCCCCATTGATAGTTCCCCATGACCCTTAGCAGACTCCTAGTTCAAGGAAAGACCCTTGAACTAGGAGAGGTCCCATCCTCAGCCCTACTGTATGACCAAGCCTTGTTTTCCTCATCTGAAGAGTGATTTACGTTGTGAAAATCAACTAAGACACACTCAGAGGATTAAGAGGCCAAAGGACTCTCTGGGTGACTCCTATAAAGTAAAGGAACAAACCCACCAAGACATCATTGATTACTGATTCACCCAACAAACATTATTGGCACCAGATATATGTCAGATCTCCCTGGAGATAGAAAACTGGAAGAGTCTTGTTATTGAGAGCCTTCCAGAAGAGAATAGAGGACATTCATCAGTAGAGCACAGGGTTGGGGGCAGGACCAGGGCTACAGACTTGGGGAGTGTCCCTGTGCTGAGAGCTTTTGAGTTGAACCAGGCAATAGGTGACCAGTCCATGTGGCAGGAAGGAGTGCAGGCTTAGAAGTGGCACTAACACTCATCTGCCACATCCTTGATAATCATGCTTCTGCTATAGATTAATGCAAAAAGAACCAGAATAGACAGCAGGTTGGTATCTGTGCAGAAAACTCCTCAGATCCATTTCCCAGCTGCCCTGGAGTTCTATGAAGACTCCACTGACCCTGGGCTTCTGAAGTACAACAGGTCTCAGTTTCTTTGCAAGGCCTTGTGTGTGAAATGAGCAAGCCCAACTTACCCTTGCTGCTATGAAGGCCTCATCCTGAGCCAAGTCTTATCCTCTGGTCTAGAGGAAGTCCACAACCAAATTCTTAAGCTCTCTTCAGTGGCAGGGTTGGAATGGAATTCTTTTTTTTTTTTAAAGATTAATCAAAGGCTTTATATGTTTGGCAATGGTCAATAACAATATGCCCATACAAAGAGAGTTGTTTCCCAATTAGCTAACCTAAATACAAGTTGTTACCTGCGACAGCTCTCCATACCTGTAGTTCTTCATCTTCCTACATCTCTGCTCTCTCTGGAATGGAATTCTAAGACAGGAAAATATCCCCATTTGTAAAGGCCATGTCTCCAGGAAAGCTTCCATGATCTGATATCTACCAGGCCTTTATGGCATGTACCACATTGGTCTGACATATTGGTCACATGTCTGCTCTTTTCTCTAACACTGTACACGAGAAGCTCTTTGATCCTTGCGCATATGTGCATTTCCCCTCTCCTCAGGTTCACAACAAATAGGAGGACCAATGAACAATGACGACATCACCACAGTCATAAGAATATCCAGATGGATGCTGGTCATGAATGCCAGCTTGCCCCTCTGGCAAGCACCAGGTGGAGGTGAGGTGGATAGCAGAAGATAGACTCTGCAGGTGTCATGGGTGAGGGGCTCTGCTAGCCTCAACTCTCTTGGTGTGGAGTCTGTGTCAGAGCTTAGGGTCTGATCTGTCTCTGCCAGGAAGCCAGCTGTCCACTGCCTACAGATGACCCAGAACAGGGACCAGAGGCTGCCAGCTCCTTCACTAGAAACTCATTACTGTCTCTTCACCCCAAAAGGAAGCAGGCAGCACCTCTCTCTAGCTTACTCCTGTCCTCTAGCACCATCCGAGTTTCTTGTAGCCCCAGCTTGCTGCTGCATGGCTGCCCAGCCAAATGCCTTGGGTTAAAATTTCACACCCACCCTGAGGTGGTTCCCAAGACCCAGGACTGATTTTTCTGATGATCCCTTACTTTGATCACTGAGACTCAGCCGAGTGGAATTTACTGAGTAATTTACTTGGGTGAGCTGGATGTCATCTCTCTTAAACAGTTCTGCATTCCTCCTTCCCCAGTCACTGGGGAACTTCAGGGCCAGTTCTCCCAGGAGAAGAAGCTATAGTAGAAGGAGGTCTGGTGGGCATCTGCTCTTCCATCTAAACCTCCCACTGCTAGCTCCCTGCAAGCATAACTATGTGCCTGTCACACCTCACTAGAGACCACGAGCACATCTGCTATATAGGATGATCACACCTACCTTCTCAGTGTTAGTTTGTGACTTCAAAAAACACACATAAAGACGGGGTATCTTGATCTTGAGTATCTTTATTATCTACAATCCCAGACCTCCTAAAGAGCTGGGAGGCAGATGGGGGAGGATCCCCGGAAGTTCCCAAGCCAGCTAAAGAAACAGCATTAGAACAACAAAATACCATCTCAAAATTACAAGGAGGACGCCTTTCCTCTGTCTTCTGACTTCTATATGCATGGCCTGTGTGCACCTACATTCACACAGAAGTGCACACACAAACAACCCATACAAGCACAGTGCTTTTGAAAGCCCTTGGCTTCATAGGATAGCTGATGTTGTCATTCTGAGGTCTTATGTGAAAGGGAATATCTGCCACCAGACCTCCAAAACAATTCCCCTTCTGATCTTAGAAATTTCTTTAGTCGATTTTTCCCCAAAAGCTGTCACTGTTAGCGTTAGGGGCCAGATTACTCCTCATAGTGGGGCTATGAGCCACTGAGAAGTGCGTAAAGCATTGTTGTCCCTACCTTCTAGATATGAATAGCGTTCCTAACCCCCGGTTGTGGCAACTGAAAATATCCTAGATATTACCCAATGGCCCCTGGGGGAAAAATTGTCCCTGATCAAGAACCATCATATTACAGAACATTGGTATCTCTGCTTTAGCCATGATGATTTGCCTGGGATAAAGATCCTAGGAGTTCCAATGAATGCCAAAGCCAACAGGCTGCATCAAAGAGGGATGTGTGAGCTGAGGCATGTTCCTAGGGAGTCTCATTTGAGGAAAGTCATGATGGGAATAACTGTCCCATAGGACTACCCTTCTTCTACTTGGTGCTAAGTTCTTTCCCAAAAAGCAGCTTATGGGGTAGGGAAAGTGTCAGGAACCTGACTGGAAGGAGGTAGGGGGTGTGACAGAAAGTTCACAAAGCCTTCATTTTCCCAGAGGTTGGCTCTGGAGTTTAATGCTCGTGGCTGAGATCTCTACTCCTGGGAATTCCTTCAGTAGTGGCCACAGCAAGGCCTCTGATCTCGTGGAAATTATACTCACAGGTGAGAAACAGAGAATAAGAAAATACGCAGACGATATTAACAAGATGGTGGAGCATCAGAAAGAGATGCATTCCACAGAAAGTCTGGGCTGTGTCTCCACTGTGGGTAGTAATATTTTAAGTTGAAAAAAGGAGACAGAAGAAAGATCATCCACAGACAAGATCCAAGAGGTGAAGGGGGTGGAGGATGGGTGAGTTTCAAAGTATCAGTCAGCATTGGCTAAGTCAAGATGCTATGACCAACAATCCCAAATCTTTATATTACAAAATAATGAAAACTTATTTCCACTCTTACTACAAACCTAGTGGAGGTGAACAAGATAGCCTTCCATTCCATTTGTTTAATTTTTATTTATTTTAGTGTATGTGGGGACGTGCGTGCTGTCAGAGGACAATCTCAGGTGCCATCCTGATCTTCCATCTTGTCTGAGGTAGACTTCCCTGTTATTCCAGGTTAGCTGGCTCACATGCCTCCAGAGATTCTGCTCTCTTCACCTTGGGGCTGCAGGCAGCTCTTCCCATATGTGGGGAATCCAACTCCACTTCCACTGACCCTCAACTTTGGTCTCTTGATGGACATTCTGTCTTCTACACATCAGTCTTCAACTGCAAGGATAAACAAACAACCAGCTGCCTCTGGAATTGCTGGACGCAAAATGAACAAAGAGAGAGGCACACACACTCTCCTGTAGTCCCTTCAATCCGTCCCATGCTCCATGTTTGCTGAGGGCCCACTCTTACCAGGAAGAGGTTTTCTTAACCATTGAGTCTGGTGATAAACAGCGTCAATCATACCTTTCCTGAACTGGACAATGGAACCCTCTATTGAAAGGGTAACAGCGTGTGCCTGTTCCTTGGAGCCTTTGGGTAAACACACAGTCTTCTCAACCCTGGGGCAGCCATTTCCCATCCATGTTCTAGGGTAGGCAGAGGCTGCCAGTTTGCTTATTCCAAGCTTTCTCTGCCTGTCAAATCCACATACCTCATCCCAGGCTCAACCCTTTTCCCCTCCTGCAGATGTACTTGGGGCTATTTTGGGAAGATTTTGTTACAACAGCCTCTGAGTGCTAATTAATGTGACTTTGGAGAGAATTTTTCATTAGTAGGCAAGAAAAAAAAAGCAGAAAGATAAATCACCTTGGAGTCTAATAAGCAGTGCTGGCTCCCCAGACCAACAGCATCCAATCAGCTAAAGTGTAACTTATCCAGTGTCCAAGTTCACAGCTAAAGTTGCTTATTATTATATGCTTGTTTGATGCAGATTTTGAGTACCTAAGACACTCAGACATTGAGCCAGAGCATGTTGAGAATATATTCAAGATAGTATGTGGTGAGGATAGAGGAATAAAATTTCAAAAGACAACACAAATAATAAAACTTGGTTTAGGATTTGTGGAAAATCAGAGAAGGCTTCCTGGAAGAAAACAGGTAATCTGGTGTGACCTTAAGAGATAGGTAAAGTTCAACATGGGTTCAAGGTCTGACTGGGCAACTCATAAGCTGTGTGACCAAAGTAAGTCCTTAATTTCTCTGAGCCTCTTTTTTCTTCACTGGAAAATCTAGTGTGGGAGGGAGGCTCTTGTAGAATGGATGGGTGTTGTGATAATTAACTGAATTTATACTGGTAGACTCTAAGGTCTGCTGCATAGTAACTGCTCATTAAAAGTTAGCTATTAAACAGCTGCTCTCTGCCAAATGAGGAAAACAGTGGAGATCATTTTGCTGGTAGGGTAGAAAATATTTAGGGAGATGATATAGCCAAGATCTTGACCCAGATCTGGTACACACTGGATGAGGTCGAAAATGTCCTTGGTCGCAAAGATGGGAAGGAGGAAGAGAGGGGAGGGGAACCCGGAGAAAGCAATGGTCAGCTCCTCCCTCCTGCTCAGCACTTCCAGGGGTCTGAGTTCATCCTTTGGCACCATGCCCTGGGCTGCTAAGTGTCACCTCCAGTTTCCCAGCCTCACATCCGCCAGAAGCGGGCGGCGCTGAGTTTTCCTTGCTGTCTCTGTTCTCAATCAAATGCGCCACTTTTCTGCCTGGCTTCACACATTGTGAGAGACATCCGCATACTGGTCTCTCAGTGTCCCCATGTCAGCTCCTCCTGACCGGTCATGTGCCCACTGATGCGGCTGAAGTCCATTATCTTCCAGATTAATTGTTGGTGGAAGGAGCGGCTGCCCCATCCCTTCCCCCTACCCACGCCCTGCCCCGCCCCTTGGAGCCAGCCAAGCTCTGCGGGGTCATGGTGACTCTGAGGGAGCTCTTCTTCAGTGATTTCCAAAGATCACATAAGCTCCCATGAGCACCCTGGGGTGACACAGATGAGACACCACTGAGGTGAAGAGAGACACATGAGCTTCTGAAGAACAATAGTTTGAGTTCTTTTCCAAATCCACCTTGTAAAATCATTGCCTCCCTGTTTCACTGTTAGCTTGTTGGGTTTTTTTTTTAAAGTGTCTGTTAATGAAATGCACAGAAAAGTAAAAACATGTCATGCAAATTAGACACCTTTGGGGATTTTTAAAAACTTGTTTGAAGGGCTAATTAAGAAGCTATTAAAATAATTAATAATAATCTGCTTTTCCCAAATTCCTTTCAGTTGGGAAGTGTAAGTGACTCCATTTTTATTCTGCTTTTTAAAGCTCAGAGGTGTCAGGTCACTGGTTTCTGTCTTCTGAGTATCGGGTCCCTCATTTCCCTGGAAATATTTTTCTAAACTTTTGGTGGTGTCATTTTCCAGGGGAATCCCATTAATGTTCTTCCTGGATGGTGTTTTCCTTCTCTCTAGGCCATTCCCGAAGCAGCAACGTGGTCAACTCGCACCAGAGTAACTCCGAAAGCGCCCTGGGAGAAAACTGTTCTGAGCTACAGGAAATTAAAAAATTCCTGCAATACCGACCCACTTCTCAAAGTTAGTCTGTGGTGTCCCAGCACCCACTCCACTCTGAAGTCAGTCCAGAAAGAATTTTGAAGAGTCGTTTCCAGGCTTATAAAGGGTCACATCACGTATTGAAGCCATATTGGCTTCTGTGTTTTGTAAACTCCGAACTCATTACTAAACCTTTGTCTCTTCCACTCCCCGGTCCCCCCTCCTCAGGTCTGACTCCCACCTTGCCTTCATCAATCTGAGCCTTAAAAACATAATGAGAAATGCTGAAAAGCACTGCACACGTGGAAACATGAACTGTACATGTGGAAATGTGGTAAAACACTGATCACTTTGAGCCTGAGTTTTCCAGAGCTTTCCAAGATGCACAGGAAGATGAGCCATATCTTTCTAGATCTAGGCTGGTCCCCAGCATTTCTAGGAAACAAACAGGATTGTCTCATTTCTCTGTGTGCCCTGCTCCATGTCTTTAGCATAAGCCACAGGCCATGTCTGAACCCCAAGATGCCAAATTCTTCCTCTTGTGAAGGCCAGGATAGGGGGGAGCTCTCAAGGTAACATTCTCCCCAATGACGACTTCATGTGGGGTCTCCAAGTTTCTCTGCAAAGATGCTGGCATCTTCCAGGGTTCCCTGGTGAGAGCAGAGTGAAGGTGTGGTACCCTGAGAGTGTCACATGATGAGTTATATCATAACAAGTAGCGGAATTGCTAAGGGGTTCTGTGTCATTCACTCTCCAAGAGCATGGAGCAGCAGAGGGCAGCGTCTCTGGGCAACTTCCCTCGACTTTCACTGGTCTTTCGCTTTCACTGAGCTCCTCTGGTGCAGGTAGCTTTCATACTTGCAACTCCTTCTCCAGGTAGGTGGTCATCAGCTTGGACACAAGGGGAGAGCAGGTGCTCTGCAGGCAAGCTAGTTTAGGCTTACTGCTCAGCTCTGCCAGTCCTAGCTGAGTAGTGGTAGCAATTGCTTGACCTCTCTGATCTGGATCTCTCTTATGTAAGAAACGGAGGCACACTGGAAATGGGCAGAACCTTTAGCATACAGTTTTAGTGGTTCAGGCTACACTGAGAGAGGCAGAGAGGTGCACTGAGAGGGTTGCTGGGAATAATTGCAGAGTGGTGCCCCAAACTCTGGATCCAGGGACAGAATAGATCTGTTCTTTATCACAAAGCCCAACACCTCCTAATGAAATGTAAATGAGGGCTCTCACTAGGCTGGCATTCTCTCAGTGGGGAGAGAAAGTGTGAGTAGAACAGCCAGGGTGGCCTTGGTCTAGGTTGCTGGGATGCACCTAGGCTTTCTCTTCTAGGTGTGGGCCTACTGAGGGGATACAGGGGCATGCCTCTCTTTGAAGAGAAGTGCAGCCCTGTTTAGGGAGGGACACATATCCCTCTGAGCATCCTGCAAGACAATGAAATTCCTCAGGGCTGAAATTCCTAGAAATGCAACAAGAAGAGACACATCCTGAGCTTTGGAATCTGGAGGACCTGTCTCCTGTCTCCCTTGAACAAGTGGGTGAAGCTTGTGGAAGACAGCTGGCCTGACCAGGAAGTTGTTTCTGGGACCTGCTGGCACAGGCATAATAGGTCCTAGAAGCCAGCTGGCTCTGGCCTTCTGACCCCAGGGCTTGAGCAGCAGAATCACAATTTTCCCCGCTTCAGACAGAGCTTCCTGTATGTTTACATGAGGCCAAGCGTCTGAAGTCACCACTGGGCAGGATCACTTACGGTGTGTGTCCCAGTCATCCCAGAGACCGGGGTGAGCTTCCACAGAGACACACCAGAGAATCCCAAATGAAAGCTCGTAAGTCGTAACCAGGTGGGATCAAGCAATCGTGGAGAGATCTCCAGCTCAGAGGAACATATGGGAGGGTCTGATGTATAAACTAGGAAGAAAATCTTGGGGACAGGCTCTCGGGAGTTTAGCAAGTCGGGCAATCAACAAATTATATAGTTCATAACCAAAGTCTTCCTTCCGTTCACTCAGTCAATCAGCGAGCAGCGCTGAGGACCCATTGTTCATTAAACAGCATATGAGATGGTCTGTCAACTAAAAGTGGTTCGGGTGCAAAGGAAGATATGGGCCCTGAAATAAGGAAGCATAAATGTTGACACAGAGAGACAGAGCAAGGGATCATGGGTTGTACTGGGTGAGACAGGAGCCTGTCTGGGCTTCTCACAGGCAGAACACAGCTTGGATAAGAAGAATGACAGGTGTCTAGGACACAAGCAGAGCCCTAAAGATGTGGAAGAATATGGCATCATGAGAAATCATCACAAGGGATTTGATTTGGGGGCCTATCCAGGCAGAGAAAGAGCTCAACACCAGATCCAGGCAACCCAGTGTGACAGGGGCTCTTGTTGTAGAAGGGATCACCTGGCTGGCCTCTAAGTGACCTGAGTGGCCTGGGGCAAGTGTCCACACACCCCTCCTTTCTTTAGCTTGAAAACCTGGAAGAATCTCCTATACTTTCACCTTCTCCAACCTGAGGCAGTGAGCTTTGTCTCTCGAGTCCTCTGGAATCGCTCTTCTGAGGCTACCCTATTCCAGGTGGTTGACTAGATTTCACAACCCACCAGGCTTCTTGGAGCCCCTGGCAGCCTCTGGCTGGCCGCTCATCTGAGTTCATTGTGAGGATGGTGAGTCAGGTACTTTCTGAGCCTCTCAAAGCTGTGATGCGTGGCCTGGGAAATCAGAGGCATGGTTACAGCAGACATGGCCCAAGATGCCAGCTCAGTCCACAGACAGAGTCCTGCTCAAACATCAGGGAGAGCAGAAAGAGGGTAGGACCTCACATGCTGGCCTCTGTCCCACTACATCTCTCCTGGACCATAGGGAGAGGGCAGACAGGCCTTTACACTTCTCTCCTGGGCTCACCTTTTTCTCCACTCTGACCTTGATGCCACCTCCTTCTCCACATCACACCCAGCCGAGGCCCATTCCAACAATCCTGCATGAGGGATCTGTGAAGTATGCACTTTGCTCTCACACCTCTGATCTGCTGTGGCCAGGAGATGACAGGGAGGGACCCTAGGGAGTTGTTCCCACCTAATACATCTGTGTGTGCTGATGGAGGCCAGGCAACCCACATTTACAGCTCAGCTCCTGGTCTCTAGGCTTTTGGGCATCTCTGCTGGGTCTGAATCCTAGGCAAGGAGAATCTCTTCCTTCCAGCAAAGCCAACACAAGGAAGAGGCTTTCCCCCCTGGCCTACCCGCCCCCCACAGCTGGAAGACAACTTCTGTAGACAGAGTAGCGCCTGTTTCTCTCCTTTTCCAGACAAGAAGAAAAAGGAAGTGGGTTTTGTCCAGCCCTGAAGATCTAACAGAACTTTCAGCTGTTGAATTCTAAAATGATGTCAGTGAAGCTAGTAAGGTGACACATGTTTAATATGGAGGGAGAGGCAGGAGGATTAGGGGTTCAAAGTCTGATAAATATTGAATTTGAGACCAGCCTGAAATAATGATAAATGATAGATGCATAGGTAGATGATAGATGCACAGATAGATACATCGATAGATTAATAGATGATATATGCTGATACATAGGTATGTAGATGATAGAAACATAACACATGTGTACATGCATAGATAATGATAGATATGACTACATGATAAATGGTGATGATGATAGATACATACATGAAAGATAATAGATACATAGGCAGATACATATATATATATGTATATATATACATATACATGGATGATAGATAAATAGATGCATAGATACACATAGATGATACATACATACATATATACATGCATGCATACATACATATATACATACATACATGATAGATAAATGATAAATAGATAGATCATAGATACATAGATGATACATACACATACTGATAGACAGATTTTGCTTCCTAAACTACCATGACCTGACCATGAGATCTGGGACAAGTAGCTGTGTCTCCTTGGGTCTTAGTGTCCTCATACACAGAGTGTGTCTCACGAGGCCGCTCTCTGATGTAGACGGGATTGTGAAATGGAGAGACTGTCCCTGCCCTCACTACTGAGATGTGAGACCATCAGACCAGAGACAGCCCAACCATGCTTCCCTTCTGTGTTCCCGACTCCTGCCCAGGACTCTGCCCCTGGTGGCCATGGACTCCTCAATCTGTGTGTAATGCACATGCTCCTCAGCCTGCTCCTTGTATCCACACCTAATCTGGAACAGGCAAGTCCCTGCCCCAGACATCAGAGCCAAACATCTGATCTAATCTTCACCCCGTCACGTGATAGTGATCATGAGTACCAGTTTGGCAAGACATGCAATCACCATGGGAACACACCTCTGGGCGTGTCTGTGATGATGCTTCAGGAAACATTCAACGTAACAGGATGACCCTCCCTAAGTGTAGCTGATACCCTTCTTTGGGCAGAAGTCCCCAGCTAGATAAAATGAAGAAATCCAACAATCCAGCTGATTACCAGCATTTGTCTTCTCTGCCCCCTGACTATGGTGCAGGAGCATGAGGTGTCTGATTCTAGCATCCACCTCAAAGTGCTCACAACAACCTCCGACTCTGAAGCCTCTGGCCTCTCTGTGTTGCTACACTTGAATTTCTATGCTCTTGGAAGTGGCACACACACACACACACACACACACACTTTTAAATGAAATGAATCTTTATTTTTTTAAGTGTCCTCACTAATTGCCTCACACTGAGGACACTGAGTTCTCTGGATTAACTCAGGTCCTTCCTTTGAAAGCAGTGTGGCACTGAAGGAATTACTGAAATTCTCTGAGCCTGTTTCTTTATCTGCAAAATGTCTTCCCTGCATACTAATACATTTAATGAAATATTGAGCACACGGCCCTTGCCCTTAGGTAGATGCCTTTAGGATGGTCATGAAGCTCATCACAGTGTGAGTACTTTTGCCTTCAGTGCTCCAGCCAGAGCAATGATGTGTGTCCAACTTCCCTAAGAGCTGATCTCCCAGGCCTCAAAAGTCAGGCTCAGTGGGTTATTCAAGCCACAGGACCTTTGCACACGCTATTTTTCTGCATGGATTCTCGCTCTCCACTACACTCACAGCAGGCTCTGTTCGTCAATCAGGCCCAGGCAGGGAAGCCGCCTTTCAGAGGACCTGCATTCCCTGCCAGGTTCTTCCCAGGCCCCACTGGTTTCTTCCATGGTGTTTGTAAAGCATGTAAGGAGGCTGCACATGTTCCCGGTCTTCCCACCTGGCACTTGAACACGAAGCTCAGGAAATAAATGCTGAATGACTGCTCAGTAAGGAAACTTCTTGGGCTACAGCCAACAGAGCCCAGCAAAGGCGTGGACCGCAGGCAAAGGCGCCTGCCTGCAGATGGAAGAGGGGCCCGCCTTCCCAGAGAGCCCCACAACAGCCACACCTGGCCTCTCAGGCAGGACTCTGTACCGCTCACTAGAGACAAATTGGAGGAGGTTCAGAGGAGCTGGACAGGCAGGACCAGGAGGAGGGAGAGGGTGATTTATAAAGAAAGATAAAAGGGCCAGCTCGGCCAAACCAGGCTGCAGGCTGCAGGCTGATTCCTCTAACAGCCTCCAAATGTGGGCAAGCTGTGGACTGGGGGCAGGGATGGCTCTTCTGCAGAGTACAGAGGCAGTCATGGGGCAGATACCAGAAGAGCCCAGACAAACCCAGGCCCAAGGAGGAGCAAGCCCTCTTCTCACTATGGCTGGTGGAGAGCCATTCATCCATCCTCCCAATGAATGCCTGTGAGAGCTTAGACAGCAGAGAGCAGGGGTGCTCTGAGGAGACAGAAGACAAAGTCTACAGCTTGTTGAGAATACTCCCAAGGCCAGCCAGGCACTCAGGGAGGCTGAGACAACATGACCACAAATTCAAGACCTCCCTGGACACTTTAGTGAAACTCTGTCCACTAGAAAATAAAGTGTGTGCATTGGGGGTGGGGGTGGGGGTGATGCTTCCCTGGAAGAGTGCTTGACTTGCATTCATGAGACCCTGGGTTGAATACAAAGTGGTCTCAAGTCTGGGGAGAAAGATGTGCTAGGATCTTTTAGACAAGGATCAGAAACCTTCGGCTGAACGTGATTTTATAAATAAAGTTTTATGTGGCACAGGCTTGTCTGCGTATTCTTCACAGCTGCTTTTCAGAGCCAAATTGTTCTGATGGTGTGTTGCTAAATTGCAAACCCTAGAGAGTCATGCCTGGTCCTTCACAGGTGGTTCAGAGTCTGTCTTAGAGAGCTGATGCTCAGGTCGTGTGCACATCATTTTGGAAGGGGAATGTAGTGTCTACTGTTCATGGGGCCCCAGCATCACTATGGGTTATTTTAATTATAATGGCATTTAAGTAAATACGTCCAGAGATATAGCTAGGTACAAGCATCTCAAGAGCTCTTCCCTAAGAAGCCACTGTGAGGAGGACACAATGTGGAGGAACCCACCCCTGGCAGCATCGGCAGAACAGACTCCAGTTCCCTGTGCGGAGGCTGCTGAGGTGCAGATTCATTGCCCTTAGCAAAGTGATATTTAGAGGACTACCAATGACTAAACTCTCCCCCTTAGTTCTCCCTTTGACTGCCACAAAAACATTCACAGAAAGCCACGATGTCATGGTCCTCCAGTGAGTGTTTCTGTGCTTTCTCTGTCTTGTCTGTGAGAATCCAAGTGTGCAGTTCTGATGACACACTCGTGAGAGATGCTAAAATTCCCAAGTGTAGAGTGTAGCTCCATTGTAGCGTGCTTGCCCAGTGTATGCAAAGCCCTGGGTCTGGTCATCAGCACCAAAATAAAGACCTTTCAGGTGCTTATAGGCATACCTAGCTGGGCAACTACCAGATACCCATAATAGTCACATCGTCTCCTCAGATCAGAGTAAATGGACAAAGTGGGTGGTATGGATCTGTAATTCCAGCACTGGGGAGAAAGAGTCAAGAGTTTAAGGTCAATGCTAGCCTCATAGTGAGTTTAAGTCAGCCCAGGATATTTGAAATCTTGTCTTACATACACACATACACACACACACACACACACACGCATGCTCATGATAAAAGTAAAATAAAACTGAACCCAATTTTATTTTAATTGCAGCTTCAATTGCCCCACCATGAAAAGCAGAAATATAGTCCATTCTTTACCACGGGGAAACTGAGCCTTACTGAAGGGATTTGACTTACCAACACACAGTGGGACCTGAGACAGAAGCCATTCTAGAATTTGTTATTGGTGAGTCCTCCCTCTCTGCCAAAGTCCAGGATCACCTGACCAGACCTGCCATCCTACAGAAGGTATATAGGTTTCTGAAGTGGTAAAATTAGTTAGCATCTCTATGATGTGAATGGCTTCTGGGAGTAATAAGGATACCATGTCCTACAGACATTGAGCACCACAGCCAAGGGATGTAGGAGGAGCTAAGATGGGAGGAGTTAGGAGAGGAAGAGGAAAAAAGGAGAGGAGGAGCTAGAGGGGGCAGAGATGTAGGAGGATGGAAAGCCACGCAGGCATGGAGAACAGTGCTAGTAACTACTTTTGTTTAGGTTAGCCAATTGGGAAACGACTCTCTTTGTATGGGCATATTGCTATTGAGCTTTACCAAATATAAAAAGCCTTTGATTAATATCTAAGCATTAGAGTCTCATTTTTTCTACCAGGTCCACGTGGATGGCGAGATGGTCTGGGCAATGCCCAGCCTTTCAGGATACAGCGTGGAAGATTGGCAGAGCCAATGGCTCTGCCAATCTTCCATGCTGACATCTCATGGGTGGCAGGGCTGGTGTTTCTGGCGGGGGCATTTCTAGCTGCTATACATACATGGACTCCGGCCAGAACATGACAGCTGAGCTAGGCAGAACCGCAGCAGCTTAGATAGCCAGCCTGACCGGCAGCTGCATTTTTAAGTAATTACAACAACAAAGGGATGTATCCTGGATAGCCTTCTGGTTTTGCAGGCTGGTTGACTAGAGTGACTTACTGAAGAAGCATGGGTCATAGCAGTAGCACCTTGCTGAAGCAAAAGCACTTGACTTACACACAGAAAGAGTCAGAGGAACAGACCCAGGCTCAGAGAGGATGTGCAGAACAATTTGAGCCTGAAGTTGCTCATAGAGAACAACCATGTGGATGCCACCTAGCTTCTGGAGACCATCAAAATGCTGGCCTGGCTGAGTTGGAACCTGAGTCATGGGAGACTCCAGCTCCCAGGAAGCACGGAAGGGAGACATACAAGCCGCTCAACTGGCCCCTCACTCTGAAGTGACACAGTCCCTATGATTCAGGCTGCTTCATCCTCTTGCACTGTCTGGCTCATGTACCCACAGGGGCCAGAGGGCCACTATTTTAGGCTGTGTCTACCATGTATAGATTCTGTTGAATGATCTTTTAAAAAAAACAGTCTTTTAAAAATATATATAAACCATTCTTAGTCCTGTGATACAGAAACATATTGTGTAGGCTGCACTTTACCCCCAGGACGTTATTTGCATCTCCTCATTTTAGAATAGCACAAACTAGAAATAGTCCCAGGAGAGAGACTTGCTTTCTCTGCAAGAAGCCATGAATATTAATAAATACGCATTCACATCCATGTAGGTGCACAGAGCTTGGAGACCCCAGTGGGTAAGAACATGGCCCCTGGAAGCCATTCTCTCATCTGTAAAGCAGATTTGCTGTGTAGAGTTGGTTCAGGGTCATTATAGTCAGATGAAACTAATGTATCCAGAAGAAGGAAGGGATGAGTCCCATGAGTGTATAAGGCATGAAATAAGGTCAGCACAGGGAAGAAAACCTTGCCTATGATCTAATCCAAAGATCCTCAAGTTTCCCAAAAGAGCCGTGAAGCCTTAGAATAAGAGCCTCCTAACACACACACACACACACACACACACACACACACACACACACTCCTGAACCCACTTTAGGCAGCCATACAAATCCTGAGGCCCAGCACCTGGTTGATCAATTTATGCCTTCTCGTTAAAGTCCTAACAAGAGCATATACCCGCCTTTCCGTTGGCTACTATGGAAGAGAAGCATATCAGCAGAGAGGGCAGGTTGCCTTCTGGTTTGCTGTGGTCCACACTGAGCCCTACTGTCCTCCACTTACCTATCCTACTAGATAGTAGGACCTCCCTGGCCTCTGAAGGAATCTGAGTGTGTGACATTCCTCAACACTGTTTAGGTTTCATAAAATGAAACTAAGCTCCCTGAGGAGTGACAGAGGTGGACTGAGATAAGCTGTCAGTCAACTTGTCCAAAGTCAATTCTTCCATACTCATACTCACTCACACACACACATACACACACTCACTCACACACATAAACTCACACACACACATAAACATGCTCACATACATGCTCACACACACACACTGGTTACCTCCCAAACACTGCTGCATCGCAAAGGTCCCAGGTTACCCTTGGCCAAACTCAGTGGCTTTCTGTGTTAGGGGTTACATATAACCTACTACCAAAGGTATTTGAGAAAATAAATATCGTGAAATAACAATTTAAAATAAACCAGGGGTGGGCAGAGGTAGGAGAATCAGGGGTTCAAGGCCAACCTCAGCTACACAATAGAATGTCCCTGTCAAAAGAGCTGAGGAAATTTGCTCAACAAAATGGAAAGAAAATATAACCAAAAGGAAGATGTTCAACCCCAAATCTAAACCTTAAAGTGTCAGCTAGAGGAGGAAGGGAAAACTTTCCTTTCTGGCCAAAATGGCTGAACTTGACCCTATTGTCTTTTCCAGATGCCATTTCAAGTGTTAAGAAAATCCTGGCAGATTTTACTGTAACCAAATACCTGACAAGAAGCAATGTAAGGCAGGGAGAGTTTATTTGGCTCATTGTTTCCGGATATGGTTCATTATGGTGAGCAAGGCATGGCTTCAGGCATACGAGGCTGCCCGCTGATATCTTCAAGACCTGGAAACAGGAAGCAATCCCTTTGCCCAGCTGCCTTTTCTTCTGTTCTCTATCTAACTGGTCTAGGATCCTCCTGGGGATTGTGCAGTCTGCATTGAGGATGAGTTTCCCTACTTCAGCTAATCCTGTCTAGAAAGACCTTCATGGACAAACTGGAAGGAATGCCTCACTAACAAACACTCTGGGTGTTTTTAAATCCTATAAAGTTGACAAACTTAACCATCATGTTGAGCAATATTCCAGAAGTGGGGGTATAACACAGGCACCAGCTCTAATAAAGCTATTTGAGGCAGAAATGTGTGACTTCACCACAATGTGCTGGCCCTCAGCATATGGCACAGCATGGGAACACTCACAGCAAACCACTAGGCAGACGTTCACAGAAGCTTCATTTATAGCCATCCCAAAGTGGAGACATCTCGCACATCCATGCACAAACTACTGATTCATAAAACAACACAGACCCATCACAAAAGCATCATGCTAAATGTGGAAGAGCCTAGACATGCAAAAGTTGCAAAGTGTATGGTTGTACTTAGAGAGCACTGGAAAGCAACACTTTAGAGACGGGAAACATATTAACCACAGCCAGTAGTGAAGGGTTAAGGAAAGATGGACTACAAAAGCCCAGGGAGGGCTTTTGGGGGTGATGAGTGTATCAAGTACCTTTCTTGTTGTGACTATCTGGCAAACAACTTAAGGAAGAAATGACTTGACTGCCCAATCCATCATGGCTTTGGAAGGCACCGGCCAGAGTATCAGGCAGGCAAATGGTTACATTGTATCCACAGTCTGGAAGCAGAGAGATGAATGTTCCCTGTCTTCATTTTCATTGATGCCATCAGGTTTAAGGCAGGTTTTTCCATCCTGTTTGCATGAATTTGGAGTTCCATCCCACCCATTTCCAGAGATGTATCTGTTGTGTGAGTCCAGACGTTGTCAAGCAGATAATTGGTATTGATCATCACAGTGGGAAGCAGAAAAGTCTGCATCGTAATGGTAGTGCACAGCTGTATTTGCAAAACCTCACAGATAGAGACACCTGGAAAGGAGTAAATTTTATTGTAGGTAAAATACACTTTTAAAAAACCCAGGTTTTAAACATGTAGTCTAGGGAAGACACCAATCCATTCTCAATATGTTAGTTAGCTTCTAGCTGGAACAGGATACCTGACATAAACAACTTGAAAGGAAGAAAAGAGGTCAACACCCTGCCGTGCACAAGCACCAACCATGTTGCTGGGCCAGTTAATGTATCTCCAGTCTTTCCCAGGACTCCATGTTGGCTGCACCACAAGGTCAGTCCATCTCCTTCCTTCTTTCTAGGCTGTTCAACATCCTGCCTGCATTTCTTGAGGTTCTCCAAATTAAGAATTCTCTTCCTTATTCTCCCTAAGACCCTGCCCACCTTCACTGGGATCCCATGTTGCAGGCTTCTTCAGTGGTACCCAGCTCACAAGGTATCCCTCAAACCCCATTAGAGACTGCTGCTTATTTTGCTCTGGGTAAACATCCAATCCAAACCAGGATGCTTTCTAAGCACCTAGCCAACATGACTGACCCTGGGAAAAGAACTGTTCCTCTCAACTCTACCCCTTCAAGATGCCTCTAAGCTACCTAAATAACTAGCTGCCTACATGGTCCTTGTGAGGGATCCACTACCTTAGCTCTGTCTCCTCAGGATTCTGCCAACAACTCAGCCTGATGCTGTGAGTCAGGATTCTACCCTTGTGGGCCAAGAACTCACATGAAAACAAACAATCAACAACGTAACTTTAGATGCTCAGGTTCCATCACAAGAACAAAGCAACATAAAAAACCAAGACAGTATGTCTAACCCCAGAGCTCATCAATCCCACAGTAACAGTCCCCAACAAGAACAATTTAGGCAAATCTCAAGACACGGAATTCAAAAGAGCAATTATATACACGTTCAAAGAGTTTGAAGAATTCAAAGAGAACATGAATAAACTACTGAATGAACGTACAGAGGACAGAAATAAAATCGTGATTGAAGTCCTAGAAAACACCAACAATGGCTGAATTACTGAGAGCAACATAAGATATGAACATTGAATGGAATACAGAGGCCCTTCTATAATAATTCTATCTTATTCTGTGGTTTTATTTTAGATAAATGATAGATAGATTGATTGATAGATGATAGAAAATAGATAATAGCTAGATTAAGCTAGAAGATAGAAGATGATTGATAGATGGATAGATAGATATAGATTATGATAGATTTATAGATTACAAATAGGTGGAGATAGATGATAGGTAGATATAGATGATAAATAGATGATAAATGATAGAGATAGATGACTGATAGATGAAATATAGATAGATAGATAGATAGATAGATAGATAGATAGATAGATGAGACGGATGGGTAGGTAGATGATAGATATAAATAGATGGTTGAGAGATAGATGAAGGCAGATGATTAGATAAATGATAGATGGATGATAAAGATAGTTGATAAATGAAGATAGATAATTGACAAATGATTGATGGATGATGATAGATAGATAGATAGATAGATAGATAATAGACAGGTATAGAGCATGTGTGTAGTGTATTTTGTTAGCATCTGCATCTGAGGCAGAGATTGGTCTGTGATCTTTTTGAGTTGCTTTCTACTTATCTTTTAAGATAGGATCTGTCACTAAACCCAGCAGTTCCATTCACCGGCTAGCTCTAGAATTCTGTCTCTGTCTGTCTCTGTCTCTCTGTCTCTTGTCTCTCTCTCTCTCTTTCTCTCTCCTCTCTCCTCCCTTCTCTTCTTCCCCCCCCCCCCCCCCGGGGCGGGGGGGGACCCCAGGCCACA